>NW_022631075.1:4208380-4722666 GCF_010015895.1 Lontra canadensis | reverse complement strand
TATATATATATATATATATATACACACACTGTCTCGGATATTTTGCGCTATCATTCTCTTCAGAAAGATTAACACCTCAGTCACCTGGAAATTCCTAATTCTGAATTTCTGATGATCAAAATGAATTTGGAACTAAAGTTTGCCTTTGTAATAATTGCAAAAGAAAGATTTTATAGAATTAAGGGTTTGAGTCAGATAGCAAAACAAACATTCAATTTGATAAGTGAGCACACTTTCCAAACCCTCTTTAAAAATCACTTTAACTGTTCTTTTTTTTTTAAAGACTTGATTTATTTATTTGACAGAGAGGCATCACAAGTAGGCAGAGAGGCAGGCAGAGAGAGAGAGGGAAGCAGGCTTCCCGCTGAGCAGAGAGCCCAATGTGGGGCTCAATCCCAGAACACTGGGATCATGACCTGAGCGGAAGGCAGAAGCTTTAACCCACTGAGCCACCCAGGTGCCTGACTTTAACTGTTCTTATTTCCCTCATTACAGCACTAATGGAAAACTTGGGGAAAAACTCAAAAGCAGAAAGAAGAAAAGTCAAAATTCCCAAAAATCCAGTAAGTCAGAGATACCCACAACTAATATTTTAGATAGCAAAGGTTAGCAAACTTTTCTGTAAAGGTCCAAATAATAAATATTTTAGTTTTTGTGAGCCCCATAAGTTATCTGTCACATTTTAGTTTTGTTTCATTTTGTTTTTCACAACCCTTTCAAAACGTAAAAACCATTCTTAGCTCAAAGGTACACAAAAACAAATCCTAGACTGGAATTGGCCCATGCACTATAGCTCTCCAATCCCTTTTTAGTGTATATCACTAACAGTCATTTCTTTTTTAAAGATTATTATTTTCTATATACAATATCTCAAATAGTCAAAAATAACATTTATAATATTAATATTTTTACCTTACAATTTTCAGTATTAAACTTTGCCATATTTTATTTTAATTCTTCCTTCAAGAACAACTCAATATTACAGATACATCTGAAGTCTCACTCCCTTCCCAGCAACCAACTTCTAGGGGTTTCATTACCCTGAAGTTGTATATGTATTACTCCTGCAAGTGATTTTCAAGCTTTTACTAATCATTTATGTACTCATAATGATATTTTTGTGTGATTTTTAAATTTATATAAAGTAATATTATCAAATGAACTTTGTGTTTTACATTCAACATTATATTTTTGAGATGTCTCCAAGTGTTTTTCTCCTATTTAAGTCCCCTTGGTAATGCTATGTGCATATGTATAAGTTATTATAAGTCATTCTAACCTATTTTAGGGAGTTTGTATTTGGCAATGCTCTGTTAACAATTAGTCTGCATTACTGAATATGTTAACCTCACACCTTACATATCATAGTTTAGAGCTGGGGGCACTCAGAGACTATCTAGTCCAAATCCCTTATATTACAAATGAGTAAACATGCCCAATAATAATAACTAGCATGTCCAAGATCACACAGTAAATTCATATCAAATTCAGAACTAGAACCTGGTTTTCGTGTTTGTCACTTTGTAAAATTAATAAAGTTTTTCCAACTCATGTGTTCCCAGGCCATACTAATCTTGCATCGTAATCAGGGCACAATAATAATAACAAAGCATTTCTCTGGCCTTGCTAGCATTTGTAGAGTTGCTGGAACTCCTTCCTGCACCCTTCAACTTGCTCCAATTCAGTGAACATACCACATAAATTTGAACGTGTGCATTGTTTGATTGTGTCACCATGTTCCTTTCAGATACCCTCCAGCTCATAATCCTCTAGGAGTTAATCTTCTTGAATATGTTCTGCCATTTTCTTTCTCTGGCTCCTAAGTGCCATCACAAGTGCTCAAATGGATAATATCCTCTTTGCCTTCTACTTTATACCCTCTGCAGAATGGTGTGTTTTGTTGTCCAGTGTGCTGTGCACATTTTGTATTCTAATAGTGACCACAAATGAAGAACATGTCTATCACATTCCTTGTTATAAGTCCTACAGAGATTTAGTGAAACAAATTCTTAAGAATTTATTGCAGCTCATCTCCTTAGGACTCTGGTAGATGAATATGAGGACTAGACAATGGGACAAATAAAAGTGACAAAATCATTCTGCCCATATGAACCTGTGGTCCCTTGAACAAGGCTTATTTGCCCAATTTCCTTTTTGCTAATAATGAGTTTCATCCCCACTCTCACTCCAGGATTCTTCCTGGTACTTCATGAAAATAATTTCCTTGCAAATCAACTCCACCAACCCTTCAGATAATGCCCAGAGAGTATAGCTCCTAGGATGATCAGTCTATTTCTCAAACTATGACTTCTTGATACACTACATTTAAAAATTTTTTACATTTTAAAATGTTATAAAAGAATTGTTTATTAATTTATTCCAGCCTTCCCTATATCATTTTTATTCTGGTATTAAAGATTTATGAGAGCACATTACCTTTAATGAAAGCACTACATTCTTTTTTGTCTCTTCAGCTTTTTTGAGATATAATTGACATATGACATAGTATAGGTTTAAGGTATGTAATGTGATGATTTAATATATGTAAATCTGGTGAAATACTTACCACAATAAGGTTAGTTAACATATCCTTCACTTCAATTAATTGTCATTTTGTTGCTGCTGTTGTTGTTATGGTAAGAACAATAAAGCCTTACCTCCATAGCAACTTTCAAGTATATCAATATAGCATTAACTATAGTCACCATGCTATACATTAAATCCTGGAAACTTATTCATCTTATACCCAGAAATATGCAACCTTTGACTAGCATCTCCCCATTTCCCCCACCCATCAGCCTCTGGCAGTCACCATTTTGCTCTCTTTTTCTATGAGTTTAGTGTTTTTAGTTTCACATGTAAGATTGTACAGTATTTGCTTTTTCTGTCTGACTTAGTTCACTTAACATAATGCCATCAAGGTCCATCCATGTTGTTGCAAATGGCAGCATTTCCTTAATTTTTATAGGTGAACAATATTCAATTATATATGTACATAGCATATATATATATATATATTATATTTACATACATGTATGTGTGTGGGTGTATCACGTTTTCTTTTTCCATTCATCCATTAATGAACACAGGTTGTTTCTATGTGTTGGTTATTATGACAATGCTGCAATGAACATGAAAGTGCAGAGTTCTCCCCAACTTAGCAATTTCATCTCCTTCAGATATATATCCAGAAGTAGAATCACAAATCATATGGTAGTTATATTTTTAGTTTTTTGAGGAAACTAAAATGATGTGTTCCATAGTGGCTGTGTGAATTTACATCCTTACCATCAACAAGTACTGTATTTTTAATCCATAGGAAATACCATGTGAGATTTCAATATTTAACTACTATTACTATGAAGGAAAATTTATTTATTGTTAATCTTTTTTTTCCTTCTTCTCTTAATAATTAATCAGGGTTAATGTAGTAGGCATAATTATGGTCCACATCTTAACACTTAGAATCTGTGTATATGTTACCTTACATGGCATTAGAGACTGCAGATTTGATTAAGGGTAAGAACCTTGAGATGGGAGATTATCCTGAGTTATCTGGGTAGGCCCAGTGTAATCACAAGGGTCCTTAAAACTATAGAGTCTTTGCAGGATATAGTGAGAGGGAGATAAAACTATAGAAGAACTGTCGGCTAGAAGTGACATTGCTTATTTTAAAGATGGAAAAGGAGCCAGGAGCCAAAGAATGCAGGCAACCTCTAGAAATTGGAAAAGGCAAGGAAATGCATTCTAACTTAGAGTCTCCAAAAAGGAATGTAGTCCCGCTGATACCTTGAGCTTATCTCAGTGAGATCTGTATTGGACTTCTGATCTGCATAAGATAACAAATTTATTTTGTTTAAACCACTACACAAACTTGTTAAGACATCTGTGATAGCAGCAACAGTGAACCAATCCAGTTAATCATCCATTTACAGACTATGTTTATTTATTACCCATTCTGTTCCCATAAATGCACAGAAGGATGCATACCATAAAACAAAGCAGTATAAACTAAATATAGGCACAAAAGAGGAAAAAGGCTAACTAAGAATAGCGACATAATGGGGTGCCTGGGTGGCTCAGTCATTAAGTGTCTGCTTTCGGCTCAGGTCATGATTCCAGGTTCCTAGGATGGAGACCCACATTGGGCTCCCTGCTCAGAGGGAAGCCTGCTTCTCCCTCTCCCACTCACCCTGCTTGTGTTCTCTCTCTTTCTGTGTGTGTCTCTCTCTCAAATAAATAAATAAATAAAATCTGTTAAAAAAAAGGATAGCAACATAAAATGAAACCTAAGAAAAAGGTTAATACAAAAATGCACACAATAAATATACATAGTACAGATGAACTCTAGCTTTCTAGTTGCCAATGTAAAGAAGGAAGTCTGATCAGTTCCATAATTCAACCTATCATAGTATTCATTTAAAACAATGAACCATATGCTCAGAAGTTCAATTTCACTGGAAACTTAGATCAGATGAGAAGTTTTCCTGAGAGAGTTTATAATATATTATGCAATGATAGTGTCCCCACCAAACTCCAAATGATAGACACAAGTCTGACTAAGCTAAATTATACCATTAGTGCCATATTTTGATGAATAAAATTTGGTCTACAATTGGCCTAAATCAGTGTAACAATGATCTAAGTTACAAATCTTCACAAGCTTTCTTTCTAGTCCTTGAATCAACTGGAATTCTAGTTCCTAAAATCAAGGAATTTTAGGTCTCAGTGACCTTGAATATCATCTTGTTTGACTCCAAACCTCTACAGAGTTTTAGGATAGAGATTCTCATATCTAGAATCACACCACAAATTACTGTCAGAGCTAGAAATAGAATGCAGGTGTTTCCACTTTTGTTGGTTCCTCCCAAGTCCTTCTGTAAACTTCTTTAAAAGACAAGGCACGGCTTCTTT
This sequence comes from Lontra canadensis, assembly GCF_010015895.1. Lineage (NCBI taxonomy): Eukaryota > Metazoa > Chordata > Mammalia > Carnivora > Mustelidae > Lontra > Lontra canadensis. The sequence continues at coordinate 4,717,752 of NW_022631075.1, read as the reverse complement.
AAAATGAAGGCACAAATTCCTTATTTTGACATATTCTGCATCATAATTCCAAAGGGTACAATTTCCTCCTCTACTCCAAATACCACATTCTTGATACATAGACAACTCACAAATATTACCTTTGGCTCTTTCAAAACTGGCAGAGTTAACTGGTAATGTATTCTGTTCTTTCAGTGGACTGTTTTTTCAATAGCTAGATTCCTTTCTTCTCCACAGAATAGAATTTCTTTCACTCTGTATACTCTTAAAAGTAGAAACTTCAGGGTATTGCAGTAGAAGAAACTCTTAGTAGAGGGGAAAAAAGAAAGATGGGTCAACACTAAATAAACATTAGCTACTTATAATTCATTGAGAAAAATGCTTTTTAGGTCAGAATCAGTGTTGCTTCATTTAGTCACACAGTTGTCTCTAATCTTCCTGGTAAAATAGTGGCAACAGACTGGCTTCAACCAGAATCCAGAGTGATCTTTTAATCTTATCTCATGCATTATCTCCCATCTGAATACACAGATCCTTTTAAAAACAAGAGCTTAACACATGGTAGAGAGAAATGAGTGACAGAGCAACAAAAAATTTGAAGGGCTGCTATTAATCTGTATTCCTGGATGTCATGGCTTTGTTTTGATTATGGTATTTGATGGATAAAATTTATCATTTCTACTGAATATTTAAATTCTGTTTGTACATTGTCCATTTCAATACTGTAATCCATTGAGATCTTTAAATGCTTCAAATTTGACAAATGAAAGTTAGGAATCAGTTATTATCTTTTAAAATATGGAGTTATGTTTTCATACTTAGGGAGTTTCTATTCTTTCTAACTAAAACAATATGGTCCATTGTTTAACATTCTAAAATAAGAAATATTACATCAGTCATGCAGATAAAGTACTAGACTTTACAATGAAATTTAAAAAGAAAAAGTGATTACCTAAGAGCTGTAGGGATGAATGTATACATAAGGGGCAGAATATGCCAGACCAGAATTGACAGATTGCTAAGAATAAAACTGAGCAAAAAGCAATAAGACAATAATCGTTTTCAACAGGTTTTTCTAGTCCTATTTATACTCATAGACTCAGACATATTTTACATATATACCTAGTCAATGTCTAAGCAAACGTCAAGTGCCAAAGAGCATAGAAACTAGAATCCTATTTAGGATGAGGTGACTGCCACAAAGCAAATCAAATAAACAATTGGAAGAGTGGGACACTTGGCAAAGTTTACAGATACCCCAGCCATGGTGTCTTTTCAGAATAAGAAAAAATCACCTGTGGATTCTATGTAGCTACCTTGCCTGGGCCTGAACAACTAGCCTTCTGGAGGATATCCTATCTTGTTTCTTATGAAAAAACTAAAGCCCTCTTCCATTGTCTTTAGTTTTTTGGCCAAAGGCCCTCAGGAGGTCATCTTACCTTCTGCATTTAACAAATGTAAAACATGAGGAGAATTCAGAAGCAATATAAACTCTTATGCAAAGTAAATAGCACAGTGCTTACAGGCTGCAGATTAAAAAACTTCCATTTAAAGCTCTAGTCTTAAAACTGATGTATATAAGACAGTGCTCAGAAAGACTCTGCTTTGTACACCGCTTCCTACTTTCAAATAATGTTAAGGAATTAAGTTTGAAACTTACCTGGCCCTAAATCCTTGACTAGACTTAGTAAATCTGAATATTTCTTATTAGGGAATTTCTCATTTCCACTGATTAGAGAACCATCTGGTCTATTTCAACACAAAAGTCTAGAGGTAAAAATGATTATTTATTTTTTCTTGCCTCATTCCTAGAATAATATGTTATTTCATAGTGGTATGAACTTGGACCATGTATATTATAGTCTATCTCTTCCTGTTTGGGTTTTACGCCCTGCTAGCACTGTGCATAGTAGAAGTGGTAAACAAAGCAATGTCATTTTTTCCTTTCTAGTTAATAAGAAAGTAGCAATTTATCTTTAGAAGCACGGAAAATAGAATGTACACATTTATTTCAAATGTGAATAATACCAAGAAAAAAAGCATTAGCTGGAAAAGCCTAAGAAATTAGGATGGTGATATATTAAATCATGCAGATGAAAGAAACTTTAGTCAAACATACTAATTATTCAATACACGGTTTCTGTGTTCTTAAAAGAAATTCATGCCTGAGAAGGAAAAGATGATATGGTAAAATATTGTGATAATGTTTAATACTAAATACTAACATTTAGTATTTAATACTGAATAGTCCTACTAGTGGACATTCTGTCTCTTAATATGGACTAGTCAGCCACCTAATGTAAACTAGAGCACAGATTGCCAATTTCTTCCTTTTATAAGCTGCTTGGTAACTAGAGAGAAAATCTCTTTTCCCTTGTCACAGGCTACACCACTTAATAGCCACTGAGGAAATGCATGTACACAGGGGAATGTGGAGGGCTCAAAACATTGTGTCCTCTTGTCTAGGAGAGAAACAACACATCTCCTAACAAATGGGCTACAAATGACCTCTTCATATACAAAAAGATGGTTTGTATTGTCTTTGAATCGTGTTCATGACTTTGAGATTGCCAGAACTCTTACCATCTTTATTCTTCCTACCCACTCCTCTTCTACGTAGAGTATATGTTCCTTTAGCCCTGAATTCTCAATCCCTGATATCACAGAAGGTGTTAATCTTTCCTCTAAGGGTCAGAATGGGTTCTGGTAAATCATAAAACTGATGTTCTCAGAAGAATTCTTATAATTGCTGTTCTAATAGAGTTCTTTATGTCTTTGTATCTATGGAGGGAAGGAAAAATTTTCCTTTTCTTAACTGTCTTTGCTTCTCTTTAGAATGCCCATTTCATTTAGTAGAATTATTTCAAAACTATTATTTAGAAAGTGATTTCTGTCATTCTTTATATCTAGTTCTTATGGGGCTCATTATACAGGTCTCCAGTCCGGCCTTTTATCTGTATGATACACAAACAACATTTTCTCTTCTCCATTTTCACATCTATTTTTGCTTTAATCTCCACCCCTTTATCTGTTGTCACCTTTAGGTCTATCACAAAATCACTTTAAACTCAATAAATAGGGTGCCTGGGTGGCTCAGTTGTTAAGCACCCCAGGGTCCTGAGATCAAGCGCCACAGCGGGCTCCCTGCTCTGCAGGGAGCCTGCTTCTCCCTCTCCTATTCCCCCTGCTTGTGTTCCCTCCCTCGTTGTGCCTCTCTCTTAAATAAATAAAATCTTAAAAAAAGAAAAAAGAAAAGAAAAACATATTTTAAAAGTGCTCAGTTCTCAGAGTTGAAAGAATACAAATACCAAGAAAGTGGCTGTCAGAACCCACCCAACATGGCCTTAAGGCACATTAGCCCTAATAAACCAGTAGAGCCCCCAACTCAGCATTTCAGATGAGTTCACTGTCAGAACCAATTATTCTTTAGCTCCTCTCCGTAACACAATACCACAGACCGGATAGCTTAAAGAAGAGAAATATATTTTCTTATACTCTAGAGGCTGGAAGTTCAAGATTAAGGTGCCAACGGGGTTGATTCCTGCTGAGAGTTCTTTTCCTGGCTTGTAGGAGACCACCTTCTTACTATACCCTCATATGGCCTTTCTTCTGCATAGAGAGAAAGATCTTTAGTGTCTGTCCATCTTCTTAAAAGACCACCTGTCCTATGAGATTAGGGCCGCCTCCTTTAACCATTATTATATCCTTAAAGGCCTATAGCCAAATGTAGTCACAATGGGGTTAAGGGCTTCAAAATAGGAATTTTAAGGAGATAAATTTCAGTCCATAACAGTACTATTCTAACCTTGACTATCAACCTTCCCCCTTTCCACAGTATTCAGCCCTCCCCCTCTCAATAGTATAACTTACTGTGACATGACTTTTGAGTGATTGTACTTGACTTTTCAACCTGTTGTCTTGGTATTCCTAGTTCTTGGCTCCTTTGCCTCCATGGTTCATGTACCACTTCTGTAGTTCTGACTCTGTATTGAGACTATTCAGTGACTTGCCTCCCCAGTAATTTCTTAATAGAGAGGCTTTTCTAAGAAATGATAGATTTTCATTTGATGTTAATGTCCTAGTTGAATTCCCTTAGAAATTAGTGAACTTCACCCACTATCTATCTCCAACACACCCACACATCCCCACACAGACTCATGGCCTGCTCCTCCCTGTCCTGGCCACAATCAATTGCTATAACACTATACTTGAGTCAGTAGGCCCTGCCATGTCCTGCCTGATTTTTTTTGAACCCCACATAAACATAAACAAACCATATAACTTTACATAAACATAAACAAACCATATAACCTTACAGCTGTTGGTTTATTTGTTATTAATAATAATAAAAATACCACTGCCATTCAATAGTGACCCATAAAAATTACAAGTTCAGGTTTTTGGAAGAGCAAAGGTTTCTTGTTTTGTTTTGTTTTGTTTTGTTTTTAAGATCTTATTTATTTATTTTTGTGTGCGCACACGAGAGAGAGAGAGAGAGAGAGAGAATAAACAAGCACGAGTGGGGACGGGCAGAGGGAGAAGCAGACTCCCTGCTGAGTAGGGAGCCTGAAATGGGACTTGATCCCAGGACCCTGAGATCATGACCTGAGCTGAAGGCCGAAGCTTAACTGACTGAGTGTCCAGGTGCCCAGGACGAAGTTATGTTTAACATTGAAACTGAATGTGAAGAGCTGAAGTCAATCGTTGACAACACTATCATGAGATTTATTTAAATGTATTTTTTCATGTCTTTTATTAAATTTTAATTTATGATCATGCCCACCTTCCAACAATTACATTTTCTTTAGATTGAGCCATATGTATGTCAGCTGATACATCTCCACACTCTAAACTTATATAAAAAAATAAGTATCTCCATGGCTTTGTGATAGTTTCTTCCATAATAGTTTTTGGACTCTTTTCACTATCAAGCTTTATGGAAATTCCAAGTAAATGGCTTAGATTCTTGAGGGGGGGTAGGTAAAGGAGAAAATGTATTTCTACTGAGAAAAAGAATCCTCGGAAGCATTTTGTACACCAGTGAATCCCAAAGAGAGAATTGAAATTGGTGTCTCTGGGGCAAAAGAGCTCATATAGCCATAGGCAAAATTCTACCTACCTATCTAAGTACATCTAACTGATGAGAGACTATGTTGCTTGAGATTCTTCTGTATTCCCAAATGTGCTTAACTTAGATTTCTATATCCTTTGTGCTTTCAGTGGAAATGCTCCAGGAAGAATTGCAGTGAATTAAAAATAGATATATGCCATACTTTTCTTTCCATATTTCATGGCAATTGACTGCATATTATTTCAGAAGTTTGAATTCCAAAATATCTTAAGCCTGCACTGAAAATAAACAAACAAAAATCTATGAGTTCTGTGCATTCATTGTTAATGCACAGCTCCTGAACACCAGAATTTCATGTGTCTGTCACAAAATCCAGAAAAAACATTGGTGTTCAATGCTTCAGTGTCTAAATAACTGCCTAATGCTGAAGGACGAATAAAATTTGTCTCCAGAATTATTGTTTCTTTATAGTTCATTATTTCTTTAACTGAAAAGATTTTCAAAATAATGTGCGTGTTATAAGAAGATTGCTATGCCAAACCCTTTCGTATGGATTTTTTTTCTTTTTAATGTTTTCTCCATTGATTACAAAAATACTGTATACTCATTTTGTAAACTTTATAAAAATGTATAAAGAAAAAAAATGGTCTTTTCATATCCTACCATCTTGAGATGATCACTTACATTTCAGCAAACATCTTTCTGAATATTTCTATAAATTTTACATAGTTGAAATGAATTACATGTTTTTTGTATTATTTTAATTAAGATTATACCATAAGTATTTTCTTATATTATTAAAAAGTTTTTTAATGTAATATTAAATAGCAAGGTAATATCCCACCATATAGACATCCCGTATCTTTTTTATTAGAGAAAGAGAGGAGCAGAAGGAGGAGAGAGAGATTCTTAAGCAGGCTCCCAGCCTAGCATAGAGTCCAATGCAGGGCTCAATCTCACAACCCTGAGATCATGACCTGAGCCAAAATCAAGAATCAGACACTTAACCAACTCAGCCACCCAGGCACCCAACATTCCATAAATTTTTAAATATTCCTCTAATATTGTGGATTTGGGTTGCCTTTAATTTTTCATTTCTATATATAATACTATAATAAACATCTTGATACTTAAATTTCTGCAGAGTTTCCTCATTATTTCCTCAGGTTAAATTTCTAAATGTGGAAAAATTGGATGGATAAAATTATTTTTAAAAACAAGACAACTTGGCGGGTGCCTGGGTGGCACAGCCGGTTGGGCACCTGACTTTGGCTCAGGTCATGACCTCGGAGTCCTGGATTGACTGGTGTTGGGCTTCCTGCTCAGTGGGGAGTCTTCTTCTCCCTCTCCTTCTGCCCCTCTGCCTGCTTGAGCCTCTCTCTCTCAAATAAATAAATAAATAAAATCTTTAAAAAAAAAAAAAAAAAAAAACAAGACAACTTGGGACACCTGGATGGCTCAGTCAGTAAAGCATCTGCCTTCAGCTTAGGTTATGATCCCAACCCCACATCGGGCTCCCTGCTCAGTGAGAGTCTAGTTCTCTGTCTCTCATGAAAACACATTAAAATTCTGAATATAAAAAAGCAAAATTTAATTTTGCTTAAAAGCAAATTTCAGTGATATTGTCTTTGTTTGTTTCAAATAGGAGTTTAAAATTTAGATGACAATACATGCAGTGTGAGTCACCAAATGACTTTTGATGGTCACAAATTCTAAAAACTCTGACACGAAATTATGTAGAATAACAAATTAAATCACTCAGCTTTGTCAGGTGAAAGTGAACATGTCAAAAGAGCTTCAGAATTCTCCAAGATACTTCCAAGTATAGTTATGTCTTAGTATGTCTTTTGTTCTCCAATAAATAAAGCCATCTTTTGTCAGAATTTACTTTGTTGATGAGGTTCATTTTACTAAGAGATCAGGTTCATTTTACTAAGAGATCTTTTATAAATCTATGATATAGTATCCACATCTTCTGAGCAGGAACTTTAAAAGAAGTCAGTAATGGTTTTAAGTATGCTCTAATTTCTGCCTATAGAAAAGTTGATCAAGCTTTTCTACCCAGCAGAAAGAGTTTGCCTAAGTTGACAAAGTTTGTAGATTTGCCTGTTTGTAATCCCCTCTTACAAAACAGCAAGCTTGGCAAAAAAAAAAAAAAAAAAAAAAAAGCAACAATAAAACTTGTAAATTTTTTCCATGACAACCATAATGGCACTTGCAAGACCTTGAATGAGAAGATTCTTCTTAATCCTATGACCAAAAACCATCAAATAAGCCAAACACTCATTCTGCAAGTGAGAAATAAGCAAATAAGTAAATAAATTTAATTTCTTCATATATTTCAACCAAGCATGTTAGGACTAGTTTTTTAGGAAGCCAGCAAAATCCTATGTAGTAAAAAATTTCAAATTCTGTTTGTATTTCTCCACAAAGTTTCTTGAGAAAAAAAAAAAGTTGATTCAAGGTTTAGGTTTTCAGGAAGTTGACACATTCTACAATACCATAGGTCTAGCGAATAAAATAAAAGGACAGAAGGGGATAAGTCTCATGATGCTAGTCTATGGAGGCACCACAAAAATGCCAATTTAGCCTATACATGACCATGTATATGGAGATTGGGTTTGCTGTAGAGTGAATGTTTGTGCCCCTCCAAAATTCCTATGTTGAAATCTCATCTCCAGTGTGATGGTATTTGGAGGGGGGACCACGGGGAGGTGATTAGACATTGAGAGTAGAGCGTTCCTGAATGGCATTAGTGCCCTTATAAAAGACACTCTAGAGATCTTCCTTGACCTTTCTGCCATGTGAGGGAGCAGTGAGATGTCCCTCTATGAACCAGGTAACTGGTCATCACCAGACACCAAACCTCACCAGACACAGAATCTGCTGGCAACTTGATCTTCGAATTCCCAGTCTCTAGAGCTGTGAGAAATAAACTTCTGTTGTTTATAAGCAACCCAGTCTATGGCATTCTGGAAAACCTGATGTATGGTCAAGACTTGCAGATATTCAAACTGTATGAAAGACTACCAAGATATTTTTTTCACTACTGAAGTTTTGCTTGGCAAATAACTTTTCATTTTAAAGACATCAACAACATTTGAGTCTCTAAAATGGGCTCCTAAAACAGGGATTCTTTTACGGCATTAGAATGCTTATAACATATAAATACCAGATGCAGTCTACACTGAAAGATATGAGTGGTGCTATCTTGTTCCAGTTCTTGCTGGAGCAAACATTTTAGCTGCCTATTTCTTTATGCCCCATTTCAAAATATTAGAAGAAAAATTATCAATTACAGTGTTTATGAATTTGACAGAAACACTGCCTGTATTTTCTTTGTTTTCTCTAACTCACAATCCAGTTCAGCATCTTTCAGAGCACATGACTTCTCCTAATCCCTCAAAGTATATGTGGCATATCTTGGCTGGCAGTGTGACAAGCAATCCTATAGGAAAGTACTAGAAAAGGTTTTGTGTTGAAGCAAATTCAAGTGTTGGTTATTTCCTTGTCTTTTCAAATTGAACTATCTTTTCAAAAATCTACACTGTTGGTTTTGAGTTTCCACAGATGAAATTTTTGATATCTAGGAAACATGATGGCTTTGTCACATCATATTCACGAATGAAAGTGAAATCAAAGTATGCCTTAAGTATTTTAATACATTATTTTAACCATTTTTGCATTTTCCAACTTAGGCTTAGGGAGATATAAACAACAATATGTCCTTTATTGTAAACTAAGTTTTCTTTAATATGAACCAACATTAAATTATATGAAAAGTCAGAGCATTGTACTATTACTTGATAGTGACATTTCATTCCACCCCACAGTTAATAACACAATTTGGATAAAATATTTCAACGCAACTTTGAAAATGAAGGGAAAAAATATATACCCACACGTATCTATAGACATACATATGCATCTATAGACATACATATATACTTTATATGGTATACACTAAGTAAAATTATTTGGAAACAATTTTTCACATAATTTCTAAAGTAATGAGGAGAACATTGAAGTCATGTAGATATATTTACACATATATATTTATATATGCATGTGTGTGCATGCACACACATATAATTTTACTGTTAACAGTTAACAATAACTGCTATGCATCTTAACAGCTTCTGTGAGCATGACTATATAACAGAGATCACAGAATATGGGTATTCATGGTGAGGACTTAGTCTCATTACCTAAACTGGAATTATACTCAGTAGACTATAAATTCAGGGGATGAGTAATCCTTTTTACAAATATTTCCATCAAAAAATAAAGTGATTTTCAAAATGTACAGATGTGCTTCTTCAGTTTTCATTGGCTGGAACTGTGTTACATTAAAAGTGTCACAGTTTTTGTATTCTATCATGTCCAGCAGTGAAAGAAATTCAATGTATACTTGACATTTTCGTGCTTTCTCATGTTGGAAGTTTTCTAACTTAAGCTAGGTTCATTGTACACAAAAGCAATCATCCATGATTATAATAGCTGGATACATTTTCCCTTATTCCTAACAAGGGAATAATTCTAGATGTCATAATGTGACAATAATAAGGATCATATACTGTTGGTGCTCATTTAACATGCCATGCCACCTATGTTAATCAGAATAGGGTAGGGTGAAGTTGCAGTAACAAACAACCATATTTTAATAGCCTAACACAGAAAATGTGTAGCTCTCATTCCCACAAAATCCAGTCTGGATCAAGGCAACTCTCCAGGATAGTTTTCCTCCGTGTCATGGTAATTCCTACAGTAATTTGCCTAGCCTCCTACAATAATTTGACTCAACTATTTTAACAGAGATTTCCACAAGTGCCACAGAAAAGAAGTGAGAGCTGGAGAATTGTGCACTATCTCATAAATGTTTCAGTCCAGAATTAACATGTACTGTTGTCCCAGAAATGGGAATATGATCCCACCTACACATGAGGGATCTGGGAAGTATAGTCTTACAATTACAGGAGAACAGGACTAGATATTGGTGAGTATTACTAATGTCTACTATACTATTCTAGACTACCTTAGAATGAAGCAATACCTTAATAATATTCTTCAAAGAACTAGGGAGAAAACCAAAAACGCTATAAGGATCTTTTGGACCCTAGTTAAAGACTCTTGCTTTACTTCCTAAAAGTTAGAAATCCAACTTTCACTCAACTTATTCCAATAAGAGGCAGAATTATTTAATAGATTAAACTTGAATTTTGTGCTCAATTCTCAGCTGTACCATTTACTAACCATGTGAGCATATGTTCTTGGACAAATGACTTAATATCTTTAATCACTGATTTTCTCATCCTTAGAAGGAGGATGATAATGTCCAGCTTCCATGGAACTTTTGAAGAGTAAGTGAGATAATATGGAAAATGAACTAGCACTGCCTCTAGCACATACTAGATTCTTAATAAATACTAGTTTCTTTCTCTATCTCCTTTTCCTTCTTCCCTTCACCTTTCTAAATATTTGTATTTTGCAAAGAAAAGAAAGAGCTTTTGTGGTTATGAGATTGTATTCTGAACATACAGAGTTTGTATCTTAGCTGTCACTCACTACTGTGTAATCTTGGGAAAATTACTTAGATCTCTGAGCTTCAATGTCCTCATCTGTAAAATAAGGGTCAATATAGTATCTACCTCATAAAATTTTTAGAAGGATTAAATTATATAGTGTATATAGAATGTTTAACAGATTTCTCAATAAATGTTAATAATTATTATAATCATTATCATTATTAACAATGCAGGGTACAGATTTACGTCACAGGTTTGGCCTCCTTAAACCAAGCTATAGAAAATGCATTATAGTATTGTATGGTGACTAACATAACATAACTTTTTTTAAAAAGATGTGGTATATACATACAATGGAATATTACTCAGCTGTAAAAATGAGTGAAATCTTGCCATTTGCAGCAACATGGATGGAGCTAGAGAGTATTATGCAAAGCGAAATATGTCAGTCAGAGAAAGAAAAATACCATATGATTTCACTTATATGTGGAATTTAAGAAACAAACGAACATAGGGTAAAAAGAGAGAGAGACAAACCAAGAAACGGACTCTTAACTCTAGAGAACACACTGTTGGTCACCAGCGGGGAGGAGGGATGGGGGAAATAGGTGATGGGGATTAAAGAGGGGACTTGTTGTGATAAGCATGGGGTATTGTATGGAAGTGTTGAATCACTAGAGTATACACCTGAAACTAATACTACACTGTAGGTGAACTATATTGGAATTAAAATAAAATAAAATAGTAAAAAAAATAATTAAAATGCATTATAGTTATTCAAAATATAACCCATAAACCAGCAAAATTGGCATAATTTAGGAGCTTTTTAGAAATGTAGACACTCAGGCTCTGCTCCAAGTTCACAACAAAATCTATAGTTTAAAAAGATTCTCAGGTGATTTTTACACACTGAAGTTTGAGAACACAGCCCTAATACGTGGATTGGCTGAGTATTTTTATGTGCTATGCATATTATCAGAATGGTGACAAATAGGACATCCAGGAAGACAGCACAATGTTTTGAAAGGGACAATTGATTGGGAAACAGAAAATCAACATTTAAATTCCAACTCTTCCCCTGACAAGGTAATTGACCTTATGCAAATCTTTCAATCATTGTAGGTTTTTTTTCCCTCATTTATAAAATTAAGGAGTTAAACTCTACGTGTGGTTCTTAACCAGGAAGACATACTGAAATTAATAGAGGAGTTACTACAAAATATCTGACAAGCCTGGGACACACAAAGATTCTGATTCATTAGGTCTATCATGGCATCAAAACTAGGGGTAGCCACTTTTATTATGGAAATCTCCAGAGGTGGGAGGAGTAATAATTGGAGGGCATTTGTAAGACAGTCTCAGAAAAGAGCAGAAAGTGGGAACCTGGAAGCCAACATGCATCATGCAACAGACTTAAGAAGTACTCTGGTACAGGACAAAATCCCATGAATAGGGCAGGTTGAAGAGCTACTATGCTCAGTGTTCCTGTGGGAAGAAAAGAAATTATATGGGGAAAGTGATTAGCATAGAACGTGGTACAGAGTAGACTCTCAATAAACTCTTTTTCTTTCCTATTTCCCTCCTTAAGGAAGTTCTTAATTCATTTCAGAGGAATCTAACAATTTTCCACATGGCATACCCTACTCCAACTCTTACAGGTACAACAGACTGGATACTCTTAAAAAAACAAAAAACACCTAGTAAGTAATTTGGGCAAATAAAACAAAACAATAAACATAATGTCTCACTTTATTAAACAATAGACCAAGACTCCAGACTGGTCATATAATTTGAGGGAGCTAGCACAAAATGAAAATATAGGGACTCGTTTTACAAAAAGTATTAAGAATTTCAAGGCAATGACAGCAGAATATTAAACCAAGTGTAGGTCCCTTCTGCACACTGGGCTTGTGTGAAAGCACAGGTCAGATGCCCTACAAGACTAAAAGAACCCTGGAATTGAAGTCTGAAGACCTGGAAAATATGCTAGATTGGCAACTTTCTTGCTGGTTGATCAGCATCCCATCACTTTATTTCTTTGGATCTTAATTTCCGTATCTGTAAAAGCAGCTCTGATATTTTATGGCTCCATGGCACACCTTGGAATTTCCTAGAAAATAGGTTGCTTAATTTTTTATTTCTTTGAATAATGTTTAAATGGTATTGAGTCCATGAAACAAATTCATTCAGGATTTCCCCCCCAACCTTTTATGTAATTTATGTTACTCATCAGACACTACATGGCTAATATAATTAATAAAAAATACTTTTTTCCAATATCTGAGGGCAAAGAGTCCAGATTTTCAGATAATAGTGGTTATAGGGAATAGCCATGAAAGCACTTGGAGTTTCTAGTGCTCCACTGGAAGAAGGCTACAGATATGTATGGAAAAATAGTAAAGACAAACACCAAGGTCTAATGATAATATGCATGCATTATTTGGACTCCTCTCAATTATCTGAAATACTTAGTCTTACTAATAGCTTTCCCTATCAAGTTCATTATCAAGTAAAACAATGACTGTTTCAAAAATACAAAGCTACTTAAATGTTCATCCTCCTCCTTCTTATCAAGACTTTCATTTCACATACTAATCAAAGAGGAGAATTTAGAAAAGCACCAGTGAAACAGAAGCTTAGCACATGCGACCAAGATTAACTCAAAATTACTGGAAGGGAGACAGGAAAGAAAAAAGTTAATCCATATGCCCTTGCAAGGGATTTTTTTTTAAATAAGCAAAAGCTTGATAAAAAAAAAAAACCCTCCATGTCAAAGACTATTTGGACAAAAGCAACACTTAAACAAGATGAAACAGAATACTACAGGCAGAACAGAAATGGTATCCACTGGAAAGCTAATGTTCCCCAAAGAAGGAAACTCCACAGAAATTCAGAACAAAGTAAAGGCATAAAGGACCAAAGTGCACATTAAGAATATTAAATTCTACTAAATGAACAAAGTGCTTGATTCATAAACAAGCACAGTAAGGAAGCTCTCTGCTGAGTATTGTGTTCTGCCAGAAAACGTAGGCCATGAGAATGTTCAAACAGGTATGCATGGCCATGCAGAGACCGACACCTTATCATAATGCTGTCTTTGGTGTTCACAGCATGGGACCACATTATGGATGAACGAGTCTCACAATGGGGTGGCTATGGACTGAATTGTGTTACACACACACACACACACACACACACACTCATATGTTAAAGCCCTAATCCCCAATGTGATGGTATTTGGAGGTGGGGTCTTTGGAGGCTATTAGGTTTAGATGACATCATGAGGATGGAGCCCCTAAGATGTGACTACAAGACCAGACCTCTTTTTCTCTCTGCTTTATGAAGGAACAAAAAGAAAGTGCTATGGGCAAGCAGGAAGAAGGTTATCACCAGATACCTATACTACCAACACCTTGATGATGGACTTTCCAGCCTGCAAAACTATGAAAAATAAATGTTTGTGGTTTAATCCACCCAATCCATGGTAGTTCTTATAGCAGCCATAAGTGATGAGGCCAAGGGTTCTTTTCACACTCTCAGAAGTAACATTTACACCCTACTCTGTGAAATCAGGAAATATCTAGAGATAGCTAATCTAAGCTGCTTTGGATAGTTTTTGTAAGTTTTGCTGAATATCATTTTTAATTTTTAATTTTTAAAATTACATTTTATTTTTGCTTCAATTTATGAAATGTTTATTGAATACCTAGTATTTAAACAAATTCTTGTCATTGTATTAATGATTAAGAGTAAAGGAAAGTGTTATCTTTCCCCAGGCTATCTGTATTTCAAAAACCAACACTGGAGAATGCAAAGCATTCATCTTAAAGGAATGATTCCCTAATGGTGGGTCTGCTCAAACTGAAAAGCATGGGACTTTTCACCGAACTTCTTAAATCATATTGGGTAAGTAGGCACTTTGTCTACCTGTAGAAAGGCTGATGTCCAGTTCTTTAACCTGTGACATCTTTAAACCACAATATACATACATAGCTTCTAGTATGGTTTAGTGGTTGTTTCATTCATTCATTCACTCATTCAACCATTCTTTCTTTCTTTTATGTAGTCATTTATGTAGTCATTCATTTGAAGAGCCATATACTGTGCTACAGCACTGGAAATACAATGGTAAACAATACTGATATTGTCTTTTGCCTTTCAATTATAGAATAATTAAGTATGATGAATTATTTTTTATTATTTTTGTTATTTTTAAAGTTTTTCTAAATTCTAATTAGTAAACATATAGTGTAATATTAGTTTCAGGAATAGAATTTAGTGGTTTGTCACTAACATATAATACTCAGTGTTCATCACAAGTGCCCTCCTTAATGCCCATCACCAATTTTTAACCCATCTCCCATCCACCTCCTTCCATCAATCCGCAGTTTGTTCTCCATCATTAAGAGTCTCTCTTATGGATTGCCTTCGTCTCCTCTTTTTTTTCTTTCCCTTACTGTTAATTTGTTTTGTTTCCTAGATTCTACATATGAGTGAAATCATATGGTATTTGTCTTTCTCTGACTTATTTCATTTAACATAATATCCCCTAGTTCCATCCACATCATTGCAAATGGCAAGATTTCTTTTTTTTTTTTTTTTGATGGCTGATTTATATTCAGTGCATATATATACCACATCTTCTATAGCCATTTCATCAGTCAATGGACATCTGGGCTCTTTCCATAATTTGCCTATTGTGATAATGCTTCTATAAACATCAGGGTGCATGTACCCCTTCAAATCAGTATTTTAATATCCTTTAAGTAAATCCTAGTAGTGTATTTGCTGGGTCATAGGCTAGTTCTATTTTAAACTTTCTAAGGAACTTTCATACTCTTTTATAGAGTACCTGCACCAGTTTGCATTCCCACCAACAGTGTAAGAGGGTTCCCATTATTTGCACACTTGCCAACATCTGTTGTTTCCTTGTTGTTGTTTATTTTATTTTGTTTTTCTTTTTTGTTTTTTTTAGCAGTTCTGACAGGTGTAAGGTGATATCTCATGGTAGTTTTTATTTGTATTTCCCTGATGATGAGTGAGGTTGAGCACTTCTTCACATGTCTGTTAGCCTCCTGAATGTCTTCTTTGGAAAAATGTCTATTTGTGCCTTTTCTTTTGCCCATTTCTTAACTGGATTATTCTGGGGGGAGGGAATTGAGTTTAATAAGTTCTTTACAGATTTTTAGATATGAACCCTTTATCAGATTTGTCATTTGCAAATATTTTCTACCATTCTGAAGGTTGCCTTTTAGTTTTGTTGATGGTTTCCTTCACTGAGCAGAAGATTTTTATCTTGATGGAGTCCTAATAGTTCATTTTTGCCTTTGTTTCCCTTGTCCCCAGAGATGTGTCTAGTAATAAGTTACTATAGCTGATGTCATAGAGGTTGCTGCCTGTGTTCTCTCCTAGGATTTTGACAGTTTCATGTCTCATATTTAGATCTTTCATCGATTTTGATTTATTTTTGTGTATGGTATAAGAAAATGGTCCAGTTTCATTCGCATGTAGCTGTCCAGTTTTCCCTACACCATTTGTTGAAGAAGACTGTCTTCTTTTCACTGATTATTCTTTCCTGCCTTGTTGAGAATTAGCTGACCATATAGTTTTGTGTCTATTTCTGGGTTTTCTATTCTGTTCCATTGATCTATGTATCTGTTTTTGGTGCCAGTACCATACTGTTTTGATGATTATAGTTTTGTGATACAGCTTGAAGTCGGGAATTGTGATGACTCCAGCTTTGCTTTTCTTTTTCAAGATTGCTTTGACTATTTGGGGTCTTTTGTGGTTCCATACAAATATTAGGATTGTTTGTGCCAGCTCTGCGAAAAATACTGGTGGTATTTTGATAGGGATTGCATTAAATGTGTAGCCTGCTTTGGATAGTATATACATTTTAACAATACTCTTTCTTCCAATCCATGAGCATAGGATGTTTTTCTATTTCTTTGTGTCATCTTCCATTTCTTTCATCAGAATTTTATAGGTTTCAGAATACAGATCTTTTACCTCTTTGGTTAGGTTTATTCCTAGGTATCTTACGGATTTTGATGCAACTGTAAATGGGATTGATTCCTTGGTTTCTCTTTCTGCTGCTTCATTTTCGCTGTATAGATGTGCAACAAATTTCTGTACATTGATTTTATATCCTGCAATCCTTACTGTATCTTATATCTTATATATATATATAAATATGTATATCCTAGGATATATCTATATCTGTATATATTATAAATATGGGATATCTATATATATATATATATATTTCCTTGACAAATATATATATATATCTATATAAATATATATCTATATATATAGATCTATACTTCCTTGACAAATATATATATCTATATATAGATATATATGTATATATATTATATATTATATAATATATAAATATGTTATTATAAATTATTATATAGTATTATATAGTATATATAAATATTAAAAATAAAATATATTATATATATCTTTATATATATAATATAATCATATATATATATATATAAAACTTATATCCTGCAATCCTTACTATATCCTTACTGAATTTATGTATCAGTTCCAGAAATTCCCTGGTGGAGTCTTTCAGGTTTTCAACATGGAGAATGACATTGTCTGCAAATAGTGAAAGTTTGACTTTTTCCTTGACAATTGGATGTCTTTTATTTCCTCTTGTCTGATTGTTGACATTAGGACGTCCAGTGCTATGTTAAATAACAAAGGTGAGAGTGGACATCCCGGTATTGTTCCTGACCATAGCGGGAAAACTCTTGTTTTTTTCCCATTAAGGATGACATTAGCTATGGGTTTTTCTTAGATGATCTTTATGATGTTGATCTTTCTTTATGATCTTTATGATGTTCTCTCTATCCCTACTTTGTTGAGGGTTTTTGTCAAGAATTGATGCTGTACTTTGTCAAATGCTTTTTCTGCATCCATTGAGAGGATCATATGGCTCTTAACCTTTTATTAATGTGGTGTATCATATTGATTTATTTGCAAATATTAAACCATCCTTGCAACCCAAGAATAAATCCCACTTGATCACGGTAAATGATTCTTTTAATGTACTGTCATATTCAATTTGCTATTATCTTGTTGAGAATTTTTGCATCCATGTTCATCAGAGATATTGACCTATAATTCTCCATTTTAGTGGGGTCTCTGGTTTTGGAATCAAGGCAATGTTGGCTTTATACAATGAGTTTAGAAGTTTTCCTTCCATTTCTATTTTTTGGAGCAGTTTGAGATGAATAGGCATTACACTTCTTTAAATGTTTGGTAGAATTCCTTTGGGAAGTCACCTGGGCCTGGACTTTTGTTGATTGGGAGAGTTTGGATTGCTGTTTCAATTTCATTGCTGGTGATGGGTCTGTTCAAATTTTCTATTTCTTTCTGTCTCAGTTTTGGTAGTTCATATGTTTCTAGGAATTTATCCATTTCTTACAGATTGCCTAATTTGTTGGCATATAATTTTTCATAATATTCTCTTATAATTGTTTGTATTTATAATTGTTTGTATTTATATATGTATTTATAATTGTTTATATTTATAATTATGGTGTTTTTCTTTGTGATAAGTCTGGTTCTTGGTTTATCAAATTTATTAATTATTTCAAAGAACCAGCATCTAGTTTCATTGATCTATTCTATTGAGTTTTTTTGGTTTATCATGTAGGTATGTTCATATCATTCATTTTTGTCCTAATCTTTATTATTTCCTTTCTTCTGGTTTTAGGCCTTATATGCTGTTCCTTTTCTAGCTCCTTTAGATGTAATGTTAGATTGTGTACTTGAGACTTTTCTTGCTTCTTGAGGTAGGACTCTGTTACTATATACTTCTCTCTTATGACTGCCTTTGCTGCATCCTAAAGGTTCCGGATTATCGTTGTTTTTTTTTGTTTGTTTGTTTTTGGTTTTGTTTTTTAATTTTTGTTTATTTTTTAAACTTCTTTTCAGTGTCCCAGAATTCATTGTTTATGCACCACACCCAGTGCTCCATGCAATACATGCCCTCCATAATATCCACCACTAGGCTCACCCAACCTCCCACCCCCCTGCCCCTCCAAAACCCTCAGATTCTTTGTCAGAGTCCACAATCTCTCATGGTTCATCTCCTCTTCCAGTTTCCCCCAAATCCCTTCTCCTCTTCATCTCCCCATGTCCTCCGTGTTATTCCTTATGCTTCTGTCATGTTTTCATTTTCATTTGCTTCCATGGATTTTTAAAATTTCTTCTTCAATTTCTTGGTTAACCCATCCATTTTTTAGTAGGATGTTCTTTAAACTCCATGTATTTGTGGCCTTTCTAAATATTTTCATAGGGTTTTCAAGTTTCATAGCAGTGTTATCTGAAAATATACATGGCATGATCTCAATTGTTTTGCATTTGTTGAGGCCTGATTTGTGGCCCAGTATGTGATCTGTTGTGGAAAACGCCCCATGTACACTTGCAAAGAATGTGTATTTTGCTGATTTAGGGTGAAATGTTCTGAATATATCTATGAAGTCCATCTGGTCCAGTGTGTCATTCAAAGCCCTTGTTTCCTTGTTGATTTTCTGCTTAGATGATCTGCCCTTTGTGTTAGAAGGGTGTTAATGTCCCCTACTGTTATTGTATTATTATCAGTGAATTTCTTTATATCTGTTATTGGTTGTTTTATGTATTTGGGTGTTCCCAAGTTGGTGACATAAATATTTATAGTTGTTAGACTTCTTGTTGGATAGACCCTTTTATTATGATATAGTATCCTTCTTCATCTCTTGTTACAGTCCTTGGTTTAAAGTCTAGTTTGTCCAGGGGAACCTGGGTGGCTCCGTTGGTTAAGGGTCTGACTCTTGATCTCAGCTCAGGTCATGATCTCAGGGTTTCAAGATCAAGCCCTGCATCAGGCTCCATGCTGGGAGTGTAGCCTGCTTAAGATTCTCTCTCTCCCTCCCTTACTTCTCTACAATGAATGAATGAATGAATGAATGAATGAATAAAATCTTGTTTGTCTGATGTAAGTATGTCTACTCTGGCTTTCTTTGACATCCATTAGCATGATAAATGGTTCTCCATCTCCTCACGTTCAATCTGCAGATTTCTTTAGGCCTATAATGAGTCTCTTGTAGGCAGCATATAGATGGGTCTTATTTTTTTATCGATTCTGATACTGTACATTTTTTGACTGGAGCATTTAGTCCATTTACATTCAGAGTGATTATTGATAAATATGAATTTGTGTGCCATTAAATTACCTGTAAAGTCATTGTTTCTGGAGATTTTCTTTGTTCCTTTCTAGTCTTTGTCACTTTTGGTCTTTCTTTCTCACTTAAGGTGTCCCCTTTAATATTTCTTGCAGTGCTCATTTTGTGGTCATGAACTTCTTTAGTTTTTGTTTATCTGGGAAACTCTTATCTTTCTTCTATTCTGAATGACTGCTTTGCTGGGTAAAATATTCTTGGCCACATAATTTTCATATTCAGCACATTGAATATATTATACCACTCACTACTGGCCTGCCAAGTTTCTGTGAACAGATCTGCTGCTAACCTTATTTGCCTTGCCTTGTAAGTTGGGGATTTCTTTTCCCTTGCTGCTTTTAGTATTTTTTCCTTATCTCTGCATTTTGCAAATTTTATTACAATATGCCTTGGTGTGGACCTGCTTTCATTGATTTTGATGGAAGTTTTCCGGGACTCCTGGATTTGGATGTCTGTTTCCTTCTCCAGATTAGGGAAGTTTTCATCTATAATTTGCTCAAATAAGCCCTCTGTCCCTTTTACCCTCTCATCTTCTAGAACTCTGATACGAATGTTATGCTCTATGGAGTTGTTAAATTCTCTAAATTTACATTTGTGATCCAATATTTTTCTTTCCCTTTTCTTTTTAGCATCATTATTTTCTATAATTTTATCTTCTAATCATGTATTTGTTCCTCTGTTTCTTCTGTTGTGGTGATCATTATATCCAGTTGGTTTTGCATGTTGGTTATAGTATTTTTTATTTCAAACTGACTAGTTTTTAGGTCTTTTATCTCTGTGGTAGGGGACTCCCTGGTGTCTTCTCTGCTTTCCTCAAGCCCAGCTATCATCCCTATGATGATGATGTTGTTTTAAATTCTGGATCAGACACATTGCTCATGTCTGTTTCTACTAAATTGCTGGGCATGACATTTTCTTTTTAGGGAGAGGAATTCCTCCATTTTGGCATTTTGTCTAGGTTTCTGTGTTCTTCTGTGTGTTAGGGAAGCCTGTTATGTTTCCTGCTCCTGAGAGTAATAGCTTTATTAAGAAGAGGTCATAGGGCCTGGTGCATCAGGAAATGTTTCTGGAGTGTGTCATGTGCACTCTGCTGCTCTGTTTTGGTTGCTCTTTCCCTCAGGTCAGTTCTCTGAAGAGTTTCTCCTTCCTACAGTGGGGAATGTTTTGACCGTGTCCAGAGTGTGGTGAGTTTTACTAGGTGTGTTCTGGTCTGCTTGTTTAAAAAAGCCGGATCCTATTTTCCCTAGGCCTGAAACTTTGTAGCACTCTAGGTTCAGTAGAATTGGTGCATGTGGTTGTGGGGGGTGCTGGTCTTCTGGGAGGGGCACACTTGTGCTTGTAAAGAAGCAACTGCAAAATGCAGGGAGTCAGGGCTTGGTGTAAGTGGCTGAGCACCCCATTGTTAGTGCTGCTCTGCTCTCTGAAGTTGGTCTGTGTCAATGGGCAGGGGGGAAAACTGACGGCAGCTCTATCCCTCATCACAGAGAGAGGATTTTTCTCCCACTGCTGTTTGGGAAGTCCTCACAGAAGAGCAAACAATCTCCCCCTTCATGTGTCCCAGGCAACCGTCAGATACCTGCTTTCACCCTGTCTGTGTCTGGGTTGTCTGCCTACCCTGCAACACAGTATACCTGTGTTTTATCTCAGGCATGCTGACTGAATTTTATTTTTTTTATTTTTATTTTTTTAAAAGATTTTATTTATTTATTTGACAGAGATCACAAGTAGACAGAAAGGCAGGCAGACAGAGAGAGAGAGACAGAGGAGGAAGCAGGCTCCCCGCCGAGCAAAGAACCTGATGTAGGGCTCGATCCCAGGACCCTGGGATCATGACCTGAGCTGAAGGCAGAGGCTTTAACCCACTGAGCCACCCAGGTGCCCTGCTGACTGAATTTTAAAAGTCCAAACTTTAGGGGTTCCGCCTAGTGTAGACCCTCACTGGTCCTCCAGGGCAGGGTCTCACTGTGGGGGACCTGGTGTTGGTTTGCCCCAGAGGGATAGTTGCACCAATGCACCAATGCTTGGAGTTTAGAGTAAAGTGCAACAAAAAACCACCAATCAGGTTAGCTGCCTTCCGGTTATCTGTCCCTATGATAAGGAATGGGGCAGTACTATTTTGTCACCTGAAAGGTAATGCCACCTCTTCCAGATGCACTCCAAGAAGAGGGAAAGTCTCTCCCAGTACATCCCAGGGGATCCTCAGATCATGCTGTCCACTCCTGGCCCTATGCCCCCCCACCACCACCACAGAAGCACCACAACTCCTGCTGGGATCCACACTGACCAGAGCCTGGGCTTCTAAAACTCCAGTCTTTGAGCTCCACTGGTTGTAAAAACTCCCAACAACCAACCCTTATTGTTTTCCCAGTCAATGGTTTTGGAGAAGTTTTTTCTTTTGCCATCCTCTATGTGCTTCTCTCTCTCCCTCTCTCTCTTTCCTGTCTTTATGACTAGCGCTTCCTCCCCTCTGCAGCACCCATGATCCTTTTCTCACATCTCATCTCTACACCTCCTACCTTCCACAATGTGGCATCTTGTCTTCCTCTAGTTGTGTAGTTTGTTCTCTCAGTCCTCAGATCAATTTCTTGGGTATTCAGAATGATCTAATATTTGTCAACCTTTGAGGGACAAGGAAAACATAGGGTTCTTTTACTACCCCACCATCTAAAATGATGAATTTCCAAGATATTATTTGGAACATATAGCAATGGATATTTTTGTCTGCATATATATTATAGGCAAAGGTATCCTTATAGCTTGGATGTAAAATAATTTAAATCACAGTGGAGACATGCTTAGTTTTCTTGTGAAGAGGAAGAAATTAATGAAAAAAAAATCTACAAGGAAGTATTGTGGATTAGATAGCAATCTTCCACAATGAATTACTTTTTGAATGAGTAACTTCAGAGAATGTTCACATCAATATGGTTTATTGGGTTCTGTGAATTTGGAAAGGAAAATTAACTAGAATATGTTAGAAAAATGAGGGCAGTACTTCCCCACTTCTTGATAAACTTTAAAATACACTTCTCTTGGGGCACCTGGGTGGCTCAGTGGGTTAAAGCCTCTGCCTTCGGCTCAGGTCATGATCCCAAGGTCCTGGGATCGAGCCCCACATGGGGCTCTCTGCTTAGCGGGGAGCCTGTTTCCCCCTCTCTCTCTCTCTCTGCCTGCCTCTCTGCCTACTTGTGATCTCTGTCTGTCAAATAAATAAATAAATAAATAATCTTTTAAAAAAATAAAAAATAAAATAAAATACACTTCTCTTTACTTAAAGATAGGGGCGCCTGGGTGGCTCAGTGGGTTAAGCCTTTGCCTTCGGCTCTTTACTTAAAGATGAACAAAAGGACAAGTATTTTTCAGGTCATTCAGCATTTAAACAGATCAATCTCACTAAAAATCATTGAGATTCAACATATTAAATGATAAAGCAGGGATATTGTTAAATACAGGGCTTACAGTAACAGATCTGAAGAAACACATTAAGACTACTCCTTTGACATATCACTTTTAGTAGATGCCCTTTACAGAAGACCACTTAACTCTGCCCATTTAACAATCCATTCTTTGCCTTCTGCTTTTGGAAGTGCATTGACATTTGCCCTTCTTATTTCTGTAAACAGTGTCATAAAGCTTAATTTCAATCACAAGTTTCAACAGATTAGAAAATTTGTACCCTTCCATTTTTGTGACTAAAAGAAATATATTTTTTCAGCAGAGAAAAGGGTAATGAGGTTAAGATTTAGTGTTCATGATTATAAGTGATTTCTGTGGTTAATCAACTTAAGTCTTTTTAAAACGTGTTTTGGGCTATATGTTGCAGATATAATTCATGATGGTATAAAGCATATTTTTGTGTTTCTGGTAATTTCAGATAAAATTTTATCATTGGTTAATTAGCATTAACAAAATATGAGTGTTATTCATTTAACCATAATTTACATCAATTTCAAGCATAATGACATCTTTTGCTTTATTTAAATAATATAAATAGATCATTCTAGGGTCACCTGAGTGGCTCAGTCAGTTGGGTGTCTAACTCTTGATTTCAGCTCAGGTCATGATCTCAAGTTTGTGAGATTGAGTCCCACATTGGGTTCTGCACTCAGCAGGGAGTCTGTTTGAGATTTTCTCCCCTTCTGCCCCTTCCCCTCATGTGCACATGCTCTATCTCTCAAATAAAGAAATGAATCCTTAAAATAAATAAATGTATCATTCCCTCTCCCTGCCCCACCCTGGACGACAGGTCTGTTCTCTGAATTTAAGAGTCAGGGGTTTTTTTGGTCTCTCTTTTTCTAAGACATACCAATGGCTAGCAGACACATGAAAAAAATGTTCAACATCATTAGCCATCAGGGACAGTCAAATCAAAACCACATTGAGATATCACCTTACACCAGTTAGAATGACCAAAATTAATAAGGCAGGAGACAACAGATGCTGGCAGGGATGTGGAGAAAGGGGAACACTCTTACACTGTTAGTAAGAATGCAAGCTGGTACAGGCATTTTGGAAAACAGTATGGAAGTTCCTCAAAAAGTTAAAAATAAAGTTACCTTATGACCCAGTAATTACACTACTGGGTATTTAGCCCAAAGATACAGATGTAGTTAAAAGAAGGGGCACCTGCACCCCAATGTTCATAGCAGCAATGTCCACAATAACCAAACTATGGAAGTGGAAGGAGCCAAGATGCCCTTCAACAGATGAATGGATAAAGAAGATGTGGTTCATATACACAATGGAATATTACTCAGCCATCAGAAAGAATGAACACCCACCATTTGCATTGACATGGATGCACTTATGCTAAGTGAAATAAATCAAGCAGAGAAAGATAATTATCATGTGGTTTCACTCATAGGTGGAACATAAGGAATAGTACGGAGGACATTAGGGGAAGGAAGGGGAAACTGAAGGGGAGGAAATCAGAGGGAGAGATGAACCATGAGATACTATGGACTCTGGGAAACAATCTGAGGGTTTCAGAGGGGAGGTGGGGTGGCTGAATAGAATGGCCCCATTATGGGTATTGGGGAAGGCACCTGTTGTAATGAGCACTGAGTGTTATACACAAATAATGAATCATTGAACACTACATCAAAAATGATGTACTATATGGTGACTAACGTAACATAATAAAAAAGAAAAAAGAAATAAAACAGAAAATAAATAAAATAAATGTATCATTCTTTTATCAAAGTTTTATTACCTTTCATACTATTTATTTTTCTTTTTCAGTACAAACAGAAAATGTACCTAAGGAATGAACATACTCAAATTAAAGTTATACACACTTTGTCTTAGTTTCTTATGGCTGCTATAACAAATTACTACAAACTTGGTGACTTAAAACAACACACATTTGTCCTCTTATGTTTTGGGAGACTAGAATTGTGAAAACAGTTCTGCTGGACCTAATGAAGGTGCTGGCAGATCCATGCTCCTTCCAGAGGCTCTAGGGGACAATTATTCATTGCCTTTCCTGGTTTCTGATAGTTGCCCACATTCCTTGGCTTATGGCCACATCACTCTAATCTTTCCTTCCACAGTCATATTGTCTTCTCCTTTCCTGTGTGTCAAAATTTCCTCTGCCTCTCTCTTATAAGGATACATGTGATTATACTTAGGGTGTACCCAAAATAATCCAGGATAGTCTCCTCATCTCAATATTCTTTTTTTATTTACTATTTTTATTAACATATCATGTATTATTTGCCCCAGGGGTACATCTCAATATTCTTAATGGAAGCATGCTGGCAATGTCCTTTATTCGATATCATGTAGGAACATTCATAGGTTTCAGGAATTAAGACATGGATATATTTTGGGGGCAATCATTCAGTCAAGCACATCCTCCTAAAGAACATTTAGGGCCATATTATAATTTCCATGGGCCATTGACCCTTTTACTTTTGTGGTCCCTTCCTCCAAACAGAAATTAAAATTTATGTTTTGATGCATGATATAAAGATAAATATTCTATATTCATAGTTATTATTAATATATATGCATTATTATTATGTTCATTTTTTTCTTCTGATGTCAAAAGAAATTAAAATGAAAACTGCTGTGAACCTTTAAAAGTGTCATGGGCCCTAGGCACTACATCTAACGGAAAAGTCAGCACTGTATATATACACAACACATAAGGTCTCTGGATCTCAGCAGCTGATAAAATGTTAAAAGTACACAAACTCAGGAAAGAATTCTAATATATACATATATTTTTTATTGCATTTGGGTTCTCAAAATTCACAGGATTTCTGCTCCAGTTTAGATAAGTGCTCCATTTTCTAAGCTCTATCACTTTTTCTATCATGTAATCTTCAAAAAAGGAAAGACAAAATATTTTTAAGAAGGTCTATTGCTTCTATACCTCAATGACAGAAAAATAATGTGGATGATCTTTTTTAAAGTGATTTAAAAATTGTTTCATTCTATGTCATCTCACTGCAGATTCTGCATGTAACAATACACAGATCATTGTATATGTTTTCTTTTTACTTTTTAAAGGTTGAGTATAAGAGAGAAATAACACTAATAACATTGAACTAAGTCACAGAGCTTCAATGTGACCTGGTTGGATGTCACCCAATTTATGCCTTGTCCAAATTAGGTTTCTCAACAATAATGTCATTCTATTGTCAAATGGTCCATAATTGTAAACACAGTTCATTTTTGGTTTGCAGAACTACATTTCTTTTGGCAATAATAGAAGAGTGAGAAATCATACAAATTTTTATTTTCAGTGTGTAATGAAAGATTATGTTAATCAAAGAAATCACAGCTTGGGTATCTAACAGCAAATCAAAGTTTTTTTTTTCTCCTTTAGTAGGAAAATGCTATTATTATTGTACACTGTTTTTCAACTAGGAGTTCAACAACTGTATATTTTCTAATATGTAAACTTAGTTTCAGAAACTCAGTTCATTAGTTTTATTTATTTATTTTATATAATAAAAATTATTATTTTATTAATAATTAATAAAATGTATTAGTTCATTAGTTTTAAACTCTTTTGATTTATATGATGCAACTTTAATATTTTATTTTACGTATTATTATCTACAGGACTGTTTTAGCTACACCTAAAATAAAATGTGCTATTGCTATATCTATTCACTGCTTTCTTTGGGAGAACAGAATGAGTAATTATATATGAAAAGAATAAATGAGGGGCACCTGGGTGGCTCAGTTGGTTAAGTGTCTGACTCTTGATTTCAGCTCAGGTCATGATCTCAGGGTCATGAGATCAAGCATCCAGCTACACGCTGCTCGTGGATCGTGCGTGAGATTCTCTCTCCCTCTCTGTCTGTCCCTCTCTCTGTGTATGCATTCTCTCTCTCTCAATCTGAAAAAAAAAATCAACATTTAATACCTTTGTGGTTAAAGCTATTAGTTTTAATTTGTTACAAAATAGCAAACTTAAAGAGTAACTCCAGTCAGTTTCATAAATATATGGAAGGCACAAAGAGGATTTGGACAGAGAAAATTAATAAATCTGTTGTTTTTATTGAAAGGGAAACCAACCAAAGACTATGTCCCACTGAGGAAGGGACAGTAGTGACACATTATATTCAAAGAACATTAAAACATAAAGGAGCTATAGGCGTTCATTGAAAGCACTGTGTGTTCTGCATTGCTATTTTAAAGATGGAGGTATCTCTATTACTACGTGATGTTAGAAGTAAAATAATAATGATAATAATAATAATACATGTACAGATGTTTAAAAAAAGTACTCTTTGGCGCGCGCGCACACACACACACACACACACACACTAACCAAATCCACAAATCGTTTCAATATTATAGAATCTAGGAATTGGAAAGAATTCTACTTGTAAGAGTTTCCAAGCCCAGTTTATTAGCAGTGTAGATTCCCTCTGTGCTACACCTGGTAGGTAGACATGCAGTCTCTGCATAACCCTGCCAGTAATGAGCAGTAATGAACAGCATGAAAAGTAGTCCGTTATTGTACAGTAATAGTTTTGAGATTTTGTTGTCTTACTAGGCTCTCTGTACTTCCATTTATTAGGACTAGTTGGCTTTTTGAAAAGGACAGAATTAGACTTAATCTGTTCTCCACATGACACTATTTTAAGGTAACAATTATGTTCTTTCTCTTCCTTTGGCTAATCACTGCAGATTCTGTTAACCATTCTTCATATGGAATATTTTCATAGAATGAACGTGCAACTCTTAACTTACTACCTAATTTATTGTGGGCCAAAGATCACACGGTGAACCTTGTAAGTTATATGTGAGAAAGAGTCACTTATTTCCTATCTGCAACTTCCCCTTAATTCTGAAGTTATTATCAAATCCTTTCCCGAAACAAATCTCATGAGAGAAACACCTTCCTCTGTTATCTCACTATGCCTGTTCTTAAGC
This sequence comes from Lontra canadensis, assembly GCF_010015895.1. NCBI lineage: Eukaryota > Metazoa > Chordata > Mammalia > Carnivora > Mustelidae > Lontra > Lontra canadensis. The sequence goes on along the minus strand of NW_022631075.1, from coordinate 4,689,535 downwards.
AATTTAAAAAGAAAATGTCTTTACCAAAATTGTTGCTTAATGCAGAGGCCCTTGTATTTGTTGTATGTGATCATGTATCCATGCAGTTAAAAGGCTCTCCTGCTCATGTGTCAGCGTAGCACACTTTCTTTTGACTGTTCGTTATCTTGGCCTTGTGCCTACCCTATCAGTTTTATCCACATATTGCCATCAGTCACAGTCCTTAGGAAGTCATAAACATGTGCTTTTGTTTTCACTGTGTGAATCTAAGTCAAGTCCAGATGAGCAGAAGGCTTAAAGGCAAACATTCTAAAGGCTATCCTTTATTTTACCCTTTCCATCTCTCATATACACATTAACACTGAACCAACATGAAACCAACATTCTATTCAGAAACCTGAAGCCATTTAATCTTGTCTTCAAATTTTTTCTTTTTTTCTTTTTTTTTAAGATTTTATTTATTTATTTGACAGAGATCACAAGTAGGCAGAGAGGCAGGCAGGGCGGGGGGGAAGCAGAGTCCCCGCCGAGCAGAGAGCCTGATGCGAGGCTCAATCCCAGGACCCTGGGATCATGACCTGAGCCGAAGGCAGAGGCCCAACCCACTGAGCCACCCAGGCGCCCCTGAATTTTTTCGTTACATATGCCTTCTCAAACTCTCAAGCCTCTATTGCCTTGAACTTCCTCCTTTCTCCCAGTCTTCCAATGGGAATAAGTTTCCCCTCTTCATTTTTCCAAAGTCTTCCTCCTTTACATTTCTTTCCACTATGCCAATCTGTTTCACGATAAACAACCTACCTCTTCTTCACTTCATGAAGCAAAACCTTTGCTCTCTCTCAAGGAAAAGGAAGCTTCCTACAAGAAATCCACTGGAGGGAAAGCTACTTGTCACTATGCTTTAGGTGAGTGGAGAGAAGCTAGTGTTCCCGGGAATAAGTATTAGCTAGTTCTCCTTACTTTCAAAATCTTGCTTCTCTACCCTCCTATTAATATCTTTCCTTGGAAATGGCCTTACCATTATTTAACCCACTCCATCACTATAACCTATAGATTTCCTGGTCAGCTTTCTATTGTTTAGTTCTTAAAAGCCCAATCAGGTTATAGATTTTTTTTTTTCTGGAATAGAAAATAGCAACATTTGAAACCCAGGATGAAATAAAACAAAAATTTCTAAGACTAAGGTCAGAGTCTATTGCCACCTGCTCCTGCCTCTCCTCATAGTTAAGAGTATATTCACTCATTGTCTTCATTTCTGTTTCCTTGCCTCCATTTGGTAAACTCTCATAGACTACAATTGCCCTTTTGCCCTACCACTGCAAGTGAACTGTTCTCATTAAGTTCTCAATGACTCCTGGTGGACAAATCCAGTGGATACATTTATTTGACATACCAGTCAAAGAAAGTAGGCCATTCTTAAAAGATCTTATACTCTGGCTCCATGACACTACTTTTCTCTAGGTTTTCCTCCTATTTCTGGGACCTCTTTCTAACCATCCCTTACATGTTGATGTTCCTCCAAATTCTGCCCTAGGATCTCTTCTGGTTTTTACTTTATACCCTCTCTTTTGGAAACAGAATCTCTTTCTTTTCATCTTTCCCCCTTTACCCTGATCCTGGACCTATCTACTTCTGTCTGATCCTTCAAGTTTCAACCCTAGAATTATTTCTTCTGAGGAGTCTTCCTTGATTCATTTCCTTTCTAACTCTTAGAACCTGCCACACTTCTTTTTCAGAATATGTATTAATTAAATCTTACCTTTACTGTGTCTTAACTTTTTTTTAAGATTTTATTTATTTATTTGACAGAGATCGCAAGTAGGCAGAGAGGCAGGCAGAGAGAGGAGGAAGCAGGCTCCCCGCTGAGCAGAGAGCCCGATGCGGGGCTCGATCCCAGGACCCTGAGATCATGACCTGAGCCGAAGGCAGAGGCTTTAACCCACTGAGCCACCCAGGTGCCCCTGTGTCTTAGCTTTTTAAGAGAAGATCTTATATATTTATTTGAGAGAGAGACAGGAAGAGCGTGAGCAGAGGAGCAGAGGGAGAGGGAGAAGCAGGCTCCCACTAAGCAGGGAGCCCAATATAGGGCTCGATCTCAGGACCCTGGGATCATGACCTGAGCGGAAGGCAGATGCTTAACCAGTTGAGCCACGCAGGCATCCCTGTCTTAACTTTTTTTTAAAAGATTTTAAAAATTTATTCATTTGAGAGAGTGAGAGAGAAAGAGAGAGTGGGAAAGAGAGCACCAGTGGACGGAGGGGGAGGGACAGAGGCAGAGGGAGAAGCAGAGTCCCAACTGAGCAGAGAGTCCAACACAGGGCTTGATTCCAGGACCACAGGATCAGGACCTGAGCTGAAGGCGGACACTTAACTTACTGAGCCATTCAGGTCTCCTTAAGGCCTATGGTTTATTGTCTGTGGTTTGTTTCTTGTTTATTAAAGGTTTAAAAGGGGTCATCCTTGCTGAATGTTTCTATTGTTAAGATTTCCTCAATCAGGAAATCATTTCTGCATTACTAGTAAATATAAAGTTCAAAGCAATATTTCCTATTTGTTTGGTGCTTTCTCCTTCTTTCCTTGTGAGGTACTAAATTGTCAGCAACATTAAGATAAGAATATATAACTCTTTCTACTTTCAGAAAAAAATCATTCCAAAATATGTATATAGGTGAAGTTCTTATCCCTATGATGTCTTGCCCATGTAAGAACTGAGGTATTTTAAAACAGATATCTACCATATTCTCTATTTGGGTAGCGTATATATGCTTTAAAAATCACATTATTTATCTGTCCTTCTCCCTTAAACTTATAAAATGTTCTTACCACATTCTATAGTAAGATTCTTGGATTTTCATGTGGGTGCTCATTTTGATGAATGATGTCATTCCACAATTCTTATTTTTTATTTCCATCAATTATAGTCTAATTATGAATCACATTTGTGGTTAAGCAGCATTCTAAGATGGCCTTGAAGATTCCCTCCCTTTGATATACAGAATTTGTATAAACCTTTTAAATATGATTACACCTACGAATATGATGAGACACCACTCCTGTGAGTAAGTTACTAATCAGTTTTGGGGTTTGTTTTTAAGATTTTATTTCAGAGAGAGAGAGAGCACTAGAGGGGAAGAAGGGCAGAGGGCGAGGGAGAAGGGAGGGCTGAGCAGGGACACTGACACGGGGCTTAATCCCAGGACCCTGGGATCATGACCTGAGCTGAAGGCAGACCCTCAACTGACTAAGCCATCCAGGCGCCCCCAGTTTTGACTTTGAATTAATCAAAAGATAGTGGGCCTTGTATAATCAGGTGAGCTCTTTAAAAGAAGTGTCGGAGAGACACTTCTGCTGACCTACAAAAAAGCAAGCATCCATGGTGTGAATTGCCTATGGAGATCACATGACAAGGAGATGTGGGCAGCCTTGAGAAGCTAAGAGAGGTCCCCAGCCAAAAGCCATTAAGAAAATGGGAACTTCAGGCCTACAACTAAAGGAGCTAAATTCCACCAACAGTCAGTTTTATTTCAGTCCCCAGGAAATTCACTTTCTTTACTGTTCTGAGTCTCCCATTATTACAGTTTAACAGTATCTTCCAAATTTCCCTGGTGATAAGAACCACCTAAGTACTTGATAAAAACAAACAAAAAAACCTCCACAAATTCCCAAGCCCCACTCACACCCACTGAATAAGAATCTTTAGGAGGAGGGGCTTGATTATCTGTTTTACAAATAATTCCTTCTAGTAAGTTTTATCCAGGTAATACGGAAAATGCTGGTTTATATCATGGTCCGGAAAATCAGTTTATCTTGACACCAGCTATGGAACTACGTGATACACCAATATATCCTTTTAATGCTTCCTAAATCATGATGGAAACTGGAAACTGGAAAAAAATGAAAATTGCACCTGGGTCCCCACCCCCTCCATTTCCTACCCTGAATCAAAAAATTACTGGAGATTTATTATTACTTACTTCTGGTAATAACACATATTTTCTAATGCTTCATACTACATTTGGATCTCTTCCTCTTCATCCCATTGGTGGTAGAAATATTCCCATCCTTATAAGAATGGCTGAACATATGACATCCATCACTGGACAGATGTGACTAACAACAGTTTATTAATCACATACACTCACAGTCTACAGGAGGAGGATACCACACACCATGCAGAGCCACCCAAAATGGGGTGGGGATTTTACTTAGGAATCCAACGAAGTACCAGGAGCTATAAGAAACAGGCTTTGTAGTACCAAGAAGGTGGGAGTGACTCCTGGTGCTCTCAGGAGGATATGATTGATTTGTTTGAATAATTCCACAAGCTAATGGAGAACTAAAACCTGCTACTCAGGGATAAGCAGGAACTATGCCTGGTTTCCTTGATAAGGATGGTTGTTAGACTAGGGGACCTTATCCATGGGAGCAGAGTGAGGTGGAAAAATTGTGCTATTTGAGGCCCTCCTGGTTTCACCAGATACCCAGGCAGCACATAATTTGGTGCCTTAATTTTAGGCTTCCACCACACACTAGCTCTGAGGAACAATGGCAGGCAAGACCCTCAGTATATCCTGAATATGTGTACCTGGAAGATAGTTTATGCCCCTTTAATCATGCTGGAGTGAATCTTTAATGTATATTTACATGCAGTCATTTTTTGTTTGTAATACTTACAACAATAAAAATCATGTTCCTGGATTCACAGCTGGATGCATGTCATGCATTTATTTCTTGTTGAAGTATCAAATTTTCAAAATTATTAATGGAGGAGGGTTATTAAACTATGTTATCATGTAGTTAAAGTCTGTTTTCAAAGTAATCCGTTTCAATTGTACTTAAAATATTTTACAGAATGGAAACATTGAGAAGACTGTAATGCTTTAAATCAAATAAATTTGTGCATCCTTCTTATTTCTTGGAAATTATTAAAAGACATATTTGTCTAAATAGATTTATCCCTGGCTCCAACTTCAGAAACAAAGAGCAGAAAGCCATTAGGTTTTTCATTCTTCTAATAAAAAAGTAGACAATTCTTTCTATATGAAAAAAAATTTAGTCATAAATTTTCTTTTTATTTTCTATATCATTTGGAAAGCTTTTTCAAACTGGACATATGTGCCCTCTTCTATTCCTCCCTTTCTGCACTACCATGTGTTGTTGCCCAGTAGAGGAGAATGCTTCCTCCCATATACATAGCTTATAAAGAAGAAAAATAAAGCTATATCCATCTGAACTCAGGGGAAACCATTATTATTTAGGCATGTATTCCTATACATAGTACCTTTACTGACTGGGAGTAGTGATTATAACCACAATAAAAACAACTAATGAAAAAACCCTAATTATAGTGAGCTAAACTTGCAAACCCAACTTATGCAGTAATCACAAACATCATGTATGTCAATGTAATAGTTGCAAAAATGAAACATGATCTAGTTTAAACCAGAATTAATCAGATATGGGCAATGGTTCAGAAATATGCTGTTTCTATTTTAAAGGTATTAAAATTTATTACCATATTAGCTTTAAAAATTTTTGGACACTGGGTGTAGGTCTGGAGGAATTTTGAAAATCAAAACTGACAATACATTTTTGACTATCATAAACCACTCAGCAATTATGCTTAGCTGCTATAGTATCATCCAATAACCACAATCTAAGAACTGTACATATTGAGATTCCTATGGAAGTTATAGCATTAATGAAATTGAGTTTTAAATTTCCCTAGGCTCAACCTAGACATTAAGAATATAAATGTAAATTAACAGAGAAGAACTAGCAGCTATGAATACTAACACTCAAATCACATTCATTTTCATTTAAATTTTACACGGACATCAGGGAAACAGTTTCTCCTCCTTCCCTCCAAAGAAATTATATTAATAATTTTGGCAGCCTTCTTGTGAAGGAAAAATGTGCAACATCTTTACCTTACTTATAAAACGGGCATATTGAAAACTAGCAATTGATAGATTATGTTTGCTTTGCTTGGGGCAATTTTAGATACTGAACCTAAATAGGCTACTCCTGAGTTTAAAGAGATTCTAAGGTTTAAATGTATGAGTTGACTATACTTACCAATCAATAACTAGTTAATGATACATAGTAAGTACTACCAAGTATAATAAAAGGAAGCATAACTTGTTAAAACAACAAAAACTGTGCATAATGATATAACTAGTAACTTCTCCCCCATTTTTCTAAAGATTCTGCCACAACCAGAGGGTTGTGTGTCTCTTCCCTAGCTTGACTTCTCCTTCTTTCTTCCTCCTTTCTGTCAGACTTGTTGAACAAAAGGAAAGGGGGAAAGAGTAACAAACTACTAGCTATTTAGTGGTTCGTTTACTTGACATTTGGTAAAGGAATGAGTTTCCAGTAGGTGGAAAGATAAGTACAAGTCATTTAGAGCTCCTGGGCAGATAAGTGGATACAAAGATCAGTCTCTGTTGAGAGCAAAATGAAAGCTGTCCCATAAGTGGTTTCATTCCAAAGTTGTTTATTTGAGACATGTATTTATTCATTTAGGTATAGATGAGTAGGACAATAAGAACAAGAAGCTTAGCTATTTGTCCTATCTCTTAGGACTTTCACTCAGGATAGGGATCTGATCCTCCTCATATGCCTCATAAGGCCTCCCTACTGGACTTCCCATTTGGATTCTCTTCTCTGACAGAAGATTATTCTTTAGTGTTACAGATAATTTTCCTCTGGGACATACATTCTTATATTTTAATTTTCACATAACAATAATCCAAATTCGTAATTAATTTTCCACAAAATTCCTGATAAAAAGGTAGGGTCATTATAGGAAAAAAATCTGGGTAGGAGAAAGATCTTCTCTAAAGTTCATATAGGTGAAAAATGAACAAATTTTTTTTTTTACCTAAATAAATAAATGAAAACCAGAAGAGTGAGAGAGGAAGAAGAATGTCTTACTGGAGAGATGTCAAAACATACTATAAAACACTATTAATGTAGCATGATATTAGTTCAGAGAAAGTCATTCAAATCATTGGAATAGAATTTAGAACTTTTAAAAAGATGTATACAAGTATGTTAATTTTATTTACAATAAAACTGATTGAAGGATTGTTCACATATAATGCTATATTAGTTTTAGATGTACAACATAGTGATTTGACAGTTTTATACATTATGCAATGCTCACCCTGTTAAGTGTAGTTACAATCTGTCACCATACAATGCTATTACAATATGATTTATAGTGACTTTAGATAACTTAGAAAAAGATGGAGCTGTTATAAAAGGTTTGGGGACAAATGGTCAATCAAACTGAGAAGAAAAAAAAAACAGGCTGTACCCTTAATAGAAACCATCAACAAAAATGGACTTAAGAGTTATGATTTTAAAAATGTTTTGAAGATAATAGAATAAAAGAATGGAAACTTTTTAAATGGTACGTGGTAAAGTCTTTTTAAGCAAAGTCAAAACCCAGACTCCATGAAGGAAATAACTGACAGACTTGACAAAATCAAGTGATAGACTGAGAGAAGATATTGGCAATATATATAACAAAAGAGCAATATCTAGAATACATCAGAATTCCAACAAGTCCATGAGAAAAGGAAAATAATCTGTTATAAAAATCAGGAAGTGACAAAAAGAAACTTTAAAAACAAAAACTATATTAAAAAGTTCTACCTCACAGGATCAAGCAAATGTATAATAAAACATCTGTGAGATATTTTTGTCCATCAAATTTAAAATGGTTGATGATGACGTGGTGCCTGGGTGGGGCAGTCAGTTAAGCTTCTGACTTGGTTTCTGCTGAGGTCAGGGTCTTGGGGTTGTGAGATCCAGCCCTGTGTTGGGTTCCAGGCTCCATGCTCAACAGAGTCTACTTGAGATTCTCTCTTTCTCCCTCTACCCCTCCTGCTCGTTCTCTCTCTCTCAAATAAATAAATAAATCTTTAAAAAATAAATAAAATGGTTGATGGTGTGCAATGTTATTGAGTATAAGGGAAATGAACACTTTCAGACACTACTCCTAAACCCTGTTTGAAGGGATATTTTGCAACATCAGTCTTTAATCCACTAAATCCACTCAAGGAAGCTCTTCCAAGGAAATTCTCAAAGAATTGTACAAAAATTTATAATGAAAAAAAAGAGGATGAATTCATGAATGTTTATTGCAACATTATTTGTAAAAAAATAATAATAATTGGAAAGTACTTGGGTGTCCATCAGTAGAAAATGGTTAAATAAACTATATCACACTCACACAATCCACAAAATGGAATAATATACAGCCGTTTAAAAAATGACATAGAGGGACGCCTGGGTAGCTCAATCAGTTAAGTGTCTGCCTTTGGCTCAGTTCATGATCCCAGGGTCCTAAGATTGAGTCCCACATCAAGCTCTCTGCACATAGGGGAACATGTTTCTCCCTCTTGCTCTGCTGCTCCCCCTGCTTGTGTGCTCTCTCTCTCTCTGTCAAATAAATAAATAATTTTTTAAAATAAAATACATCTATAGGTACTGACCTTGCTATATTTTTAAGTAGAAAAAGCAAGTTTCAGAATCCTGCATATATTGTGATTCAATTAGGTAAGGGAAATGCATATAGCATATTTATATACATAATTGTGTAGCATATTTATATACATAATTGTGTAGAACCAGGACTAAAGAAATGCATACGTAATTGCTGATGTGTGAAAGTAAGAGCAAAACTAAGGAGAGTTAGCAGAGTGGTTGAGAGCATAGACTCTGGGGTCAGATAGTTTAGTGACTTTGCTACTTATTAGCTATGCGTCCTTGGCAAGTTTCTTAACCTCTCTGTGCCTCAGTCTCTTTCTCTACAAAATGGTGGTGTTATCATTGCTTAGCTAGAAGACTTGTTGTGAGGATTAAATGAGGCAATGTATGTAAAACTTTCCAAATAAAACCTGGCATACAGTATATGCTTATTGTGTAAACATTTGCCATTTTTTAAAGGTCTATTTATTTATTTGAGAGAGAGAGAATGGGAGGGCCAGAGGGAGAGGGAGAGAGACAATCTCAAGCTGACTCCAAGCAGAGCACCAAGTCCAACCTGGGGCTCAATCCCACGACACCAAGAACATGACCTGAGCCAATATCAAGAATCAGATGCTTAACCGACTAGCCAACCAGACACCCTAAGAGTTTGCTACTATTACATTCCTTAAATATTTTTCAGTGAGAATGCATTCATGGATTTCATATGTAGCAAAAAAGAAACTAAAGGAGAAACTAAAATGAGAATGGGACAGAAATGTTTCTAAAGGGAGAAGAAAAAAGGAAAAAATTATATCATCTACCCTGTAATTTTAAGTACATCACAACACAATAGAACACTGAATTTGTAATCAGTCATATCTTAAATTGTGCCTATGGTACAAAGAAAAGCTTGGCTGCAATATTTTGCAGCTCTCTTAAAAGATGAACAGTCTAGGGGTATGTGGGTGGCTCCGTTGATTAAGCATCTGACTTCAGTTCGGGTCATGTAATCAGGGTCCTGATCACCTGATCAGGTCTTGATCACCTCGTCACTGGCTCCATGCTCAGTGGGGAGTCTGCTTCTGCCTCTCCCCTCTGCCTCTCCCCTCCACTCATGCTCTCGCTTGCTCTCTCACTCTCTCTCTCTCTCTCAAATAAATAAATAAAATCTTAAAAAAAAAAAGATAAACAGTCTATTTCTCTGGTCCCGATTTTCTTTGAAAGATAGAACACAGCACAAGTAACATTGTATGTGTTCTGAAACCTAGGCTTTTCCAAGCCTTGTAGCTTCTATCTTTGCTGTCATCATGGAATGCTGCCCTGACACCAGCATATCCGGCAGCTAGTGTAGCCTACTACACCTACTGGATTCTCCTACTACACCTACTACATTCTCCTACTGGAGAATGAGAGACCATGTGGAAAAGAGCAAACATCTGAAGCACCCAGACGACACCCAGCACCTATTGCCAAGTGCATGAGTGGGGCCACTTCCTACCTTTCAGCCTAGATATCCTTCCAGCTGAATGAAGCTGCATGAATGTGCCAAGGAAAAACCAGCAAAGAAAATGTGTAGTTAATCCATAGAATCATGAGAAAAGATAAACTGTAAACTGCTGTTGTTTTAAGCAACTAAGTTTTAAGGCTTCTTAGGGCTTAAATTTCACTGTCATACAACAATAGTTAACTGATACAGAGGATATGAGATCTGATGGAAAAAGGCTACCTGGAGAGAGAGACCCAGATGCCTTAGTTGTTCCAGACACCCAGCTGAGTCATTAGACATATGCGGGAGGCCATGTGGAATAAACCCAGACTTAGGTGACCTGTCAACTGAACGCAGCTACTTGAGTGATCCTTGATAAGAACAGAGGAAAAAAATTTCCCACCTAATTCACAAAACTGTGAAAAATGGTAAAATCTTTTAAGCTATGAACTTTTGGGGCAATTTGTTATGTGGCAGTAGATAGTTGACACCAGATCCAAGAAGCCTAATTTACTAAATACATAGGAAGAATCTCTTTTAATTCAGCCCCCTGTTGGGCTCTGCACTGGGTATGGAGCCTGCTTGGGATTCTCTTTCTCCCTCTCCTTCTGCCCCTCCCAGCCCCCTATCTCTGCTGGCATGCTCTCTCTCTTAAAAAAAAAAAAGAAAGAAAGAAAAAGTCTCTTTTAAACACAATATTACCTCTTTAGACATTACCATGGCATGGACTAAGTAAAGATGGTGCTAAATCAAGGCAACAGATTTAAAGAAAATTTCCTGTATGAGGTAGGAAACTTGAATTCTAATTAAGCTTTATCAGTAGAACATATTACTTTTTCTCTTAAATCTTCTCATTATTTTAATACTTTGTTTTAGTTATAAAGTTGTTAAATTCAAAACTTTTCTCCAGTTCTTCCTTTTTTAAAAAAGATTTTATTAATTAATTAATTAATTTATTTATTTATTTGAGAGAGAGTGTGTGCACCAGCATGGGAGAGGGACAGAGGGAGAGGGATAAGCAGACTCCCAGATGAACAGGGAGGCCAATGATGACATGGGGCTTGATCCCAGGACCCTGAGATCATGACCTGAGCTGAAGACAGATGTTTAACTGAATGAGCCGCCCAGGCGCCACTGTCAAGTATTTCTAAAGGACCTACTATATACAACCAAGATCTATAGAAGGACATGCTCCTGCCCTCAAAGAAATAAACCTACAACAGGAGAAATAAGCATCTAAATAAACAACTATAATACAAATAAGAATGGGATAAGGGACAAGAGAAGAAAGTGCTTTAGCAATTCAAAGGAAAGAGCATTTCAGGATGGAAGTCCAGAGAGCTCTTCTTGAAAAAAGGGAGTAATGAATAAAAGTCTGATAAATATGAATGGACAGCTAGAAATGGAGAAGGAAAGGCCTCCCTGGCATATGTAGGAGTGTTTTAAACCAATTTTTAGGCTTTATTTACAACAGTGTTTGAATGAAAAGATAGACTGTCTCACTGTAACCAAATGTCCATCTGATGGCCTATGGAATAGACTATACACAGTCTCAAGACAGAAAGAGCTATAGTAGCCTGAAGCATCTAGAAATTCAACCAAGATGTCAGGTATCCTAGAAAACTGATGAATCTACTTTGTGGTGATAGATGAGTCTTGCCTATGCTCATTCTGTAATTAGAATCCTAGATTAATTAATTAATTAATTAATCCTAGATTAATTCTGTAATTAATCCATTGGTGATAAAAGAAAGTGGTCCTAGAGGAGTCTGCCTTACTAAAATGATTATTACTGAAAAAGTATGTTTCTAGCTTATCTTGAGATAAATAGAAACATACTTTTAAAATTAAAGGCAAGAGTAGGTATAAGACTTATAAGGAAGATTAGTTATATTTTTATATTTTTAGTAATAGCTTTCTGATCACAAATTAGTATGTATTTATTATGGAAAATAAAATATACAAAATACAAAAAAGAAAATTAAAACCACTAACAAGCTCATGAATCACTATTAACATTATAATATATTTTTCCTGGTCCTTTCACCATGCATCTATTTGTAAATATTTTATTTTTAGTCAATTCATAGAAACATGAGATTATATGTTTTTATAATCTCCCATTTTCCTATTAAATATATTGGGAATCAATTTAATTGGGAATCAATTGTTCAGTTTAAACAAGTTGAGTTTGGAGTAATTATGAGATAATAAGAAAGAAATATCCAGCCAGCTATTAGAGATGGAGCCCAGGAAGAATGCTGGGGCAGGGCTATGATTTGGAAGTTATTGAACTAGAAGTAATTGTTGAAACCTGGAAATGGGATGAGATCATCCATACTTTTTCCAAGTGTGGGTTACTGGGTTAAGAAAATAATTGATTAGCTTGGAATAGAATAGAAATTTCAAAATACATCATACAGCAGTTGTAAGTGACCATTCTGGATTGCAGTAAAAAAATCAATTTCTTATTGTGAATCTAAGGATTGAGACTTTAGTAAGAGTGAAAGACACTGATAAGAAGGAAACCACAGCCAGTTTTAAGAAAAGAAGATCAATGGTTGGCATTGGTCTCTGGACACATTTAGGAAACTCTGCAAAATTTCTGAAGCCCCCAAAATGCTATTATCTTTGTGGGTTATCTCCATTGGTATTTCTTTACCAGAAGTGAAAACGGACATAAATAGTAATGTATCAATACTCTTAAAATGACAGTAATAAACTCATTACATGTTAACATATGTAGCATGTAAAACATTACTTTTATGAAAAAGTAATACATTTTCCCAAACAAAAAATTATTGAGAGTTATAGTATTATCTTTAACTCCTGGTTTAATAGAACATAGCTAAATTCTTCTGCTTTTGCATCCAATTAATTGATCTATGTTTGTAAGAGAATGTGAGTGAAAGGCAAATAATATCTTAGTATTATTATGAAAATAATTTTGGCTACACAGATAACCTAAAATTCTCCAAGGAAATCCCAGGGTCTCTGGCATTAGAGACCTTTCTTCCTATCTCTGGGATAGAAAGGTCAAGAAGAATAAGGATAGAAAAAGATTTATAATTTGAGGGTCAGCAAGTACAGAGACTTGACTGAGATCCACTGAACTGTAAATCAAATCATATCACACCTTCCTTGACTTCCCACTGTCCCTAGGGAAAAATTGAAAATCTTTAATCATGGTCCCTAAACCCTCATATGGCTTTGCTCTTTTCTGCCTGTCCTGCCTTATCCTATGTTACTACTCCTCCCCACTTCCTTTCCACTTTTGTTTTTAAAAGATTGATTGATTGATTTGAGACAGAGAGACAGAACAAGCAGAGGGAGAGGCACAGGGAGAGAGACTCTCAGGCAGACTCCCCACTGTGCACTGAGCCATGATGCTGAGATTATGAGCTGGGCTGAAATCAGGAGTTAGGAGCTTAACTGACTGAGCCACACAGGGGCCCCTCCTTCCACTTCCTACACTCACTACACTCCAGAGACATAGGATGTCCGTGTACTCCTTGACTATGCCAAGATAATTCTCACATCAAATACTGTAGAGTCTTTTCTCTGATCCTGGAATGTTAACTACTACACATTCTCCAGGCCCCCAATTAGTAGCCACTTCCTCAGGGAAGCCTGTCTAACCCCTCCAACCTCAATAAAAATTATGTCTCCTCTGTTGTTCCCTTGTCAATAGTGCTTTTTTCCTTCAGAGCATTCATCAGTTTAGAAGTGTGTATCTCATTGTAGGATTGGTTTTGTCAGTCTCCTACCAGTGGACCATAATCTACACAAAGATAAGAACAAGTGTGTTTTGTTTATCACTCTGGTCCCCAGTATTTAGCACTGAATAGGCACATACTAGGTATTCTATAAATCTTTGCTTAATCAAGGTATGAACAAAAGGATGAAGACACATATGAGAGCCTGTTTCCTTAGTCTGAAAAGAAATTATTCAGGTTTATTGTGTTGCATGGAAAATAATATTCTAGTTTCCAATTTTCATATAAAATGCATTTAAAATCTGTTTATGATAGATTATCCTAATAATTGTTAGCATCTAATAGCAATTATTAATGTATATGGCTATAAAAGTCTTCTCGTGGCCGTTATTAAGCATGCGTTTTAGAAGCACTAAATGCTTTAGTTATTTCAATACAAATTAATAGTTACCTGTAAGTCAATCATGATAATAATTCACTTTAAAGGTTATTATGACGAGGTCACAAAGTTAGAGAGAAGTTCAAGTGTATTTAAATGCCAACAGAACAATCCTAATTGTTCTACACCCTTTTTAAATTCTCTTTCTGGAGTGTAATTTCATCTCTCAAACAGAAATCATGGTACATTTTGAAACCAATATTTCCCCTTTTCGACAACAGTAATAGTTAAAAAGTGCCGAAAAGTAATGTTCTTATAGTTAAAAAGTACCAAAAAGTAATATTCTTAAAAGTATTCCCAATATAAAGACAAACACTAGCATAAAGCCAGCTTTCAAATTGGCAAGGGAAGGCACTCCGTTATCTTTATGAGGGTAGAAATTATTGCTATTGCCATATTTTTATGTGTATGCATATCAAATATAAGTGGATTTCATATAAATTAAAGGCCAAGGTGCCATTCTTTTCATTGTCTGTAATTTCAAATTTAGCAATTATTTGAATCCATTATAGCAGTAATGCAAATGAATTGCCACTGCACCCTATTGAGAAGTCTTGGTTTTTGAAGGTTATGATTAATCTGCATTAGGGATACATTTTATTTTGAGAATAAGGTGCAGCAGCACTGATGGAGCCTTTCCAATGAGAGATATTCTCTATGAATGTACACCTCTGTAAGCAGGGCTTGCTATGGGGAATACAGAGTGACTGGCTGAAGCTCAAAGGGGGAAAAATATTTTGCTTCTTCTTGGAACTCTAGTCAGAAAAATGGGTCTTCAGGATTCATTTGGATACTAAACAGAAATAGGTAAAGAGAAGACTTTGATTGGCTTGTCAGTTGTTCTCTTGAGCCTTAATTGGGTGTGTGAAAAAAAAAATGTGCCTGATTCTGTTCTGAACACATGGATGCAGAATCCTGGCTACCAACTGTTCACAACCAGGTTCAAGTGAACTTCCTCCAATGTGACCGCTCTCCCCAGAGGGGCCCACAGCCAGCCAGAAATGGGCACTCCCTAGCAGCACGCTGGTGATTGCAATTTTACAGCTCTGAGTATGCAAAGTGTTTGGGTAGAAAATCATTAAGCTACCTCTCTTGCTTCCAATCATTGTAGCCAAAAGTCAAGGTGCCAGCACCATTCATAATCCCTGGTACCTGATCTCTGGATGACATTGTTAT
This sequence comes from Lontra canadensis, assembly GCF_010015895.1. NCBI lineage: Eukaryota > Metazoa > Chordata > Mammalia > Carnivora > Mustelidae > Lontra > Lontra canadensis. The sequence goes on along the minus strand of NW_022631075.1, from coordinate 4,674,261 downwards.
CAGTTGCAATAGGAAATAATGGTACACCACAGTATGTATTGAAAATGTGCCTTTGAATACATCTTCCCATTAGACAAGCAACCAAACAAAACTCCTTCATTTCAGATAGTTCACATTGATTTTCTTTATGTAATTGTTATTGACTTTAGTCTTCTGATATTATTGTACTTACACTCTTACTTATGAGGGTACTTAGAAACAAGATTGAAATAAGTGATATTCTCCATTATGCATTGTTTGCAGAGAATGAAACCTATGGATGAAACAAATACATTAAAAAAAATTCAAGGCCAGAACATCTAAATATTGTTCTCTAGTACCGAATTGTTCTAGGTACATGGTAACGGCCACTCAATATATGCTTGTCCATTAGTGAATTGTTCACAAATCTTTGAACATCTCTTAGCTTAAGTCTCGATTTCTTTACCTATCTCCATTGCTGGCACAGTTCCTGGAATGTAGTAGATGCTCCATAATCATTTACTGAATTGAATTTATGTAATTACATTGGTTCTGGGAATAAATGTCTAAAGGTGTATGCATACATGTGTGTGGTCTTTGTTAATGAAAAGGCTTATCGCTTTTAAAATTCCTAGCAAATTATTTGAATAATATAACCTAGGCAACTGAATAACTGTCCTATACAGATTGTGTGCTCCATTACAATTGGTTATATTTTCCTTTACATTGGACATTCTGAAACTGGCAATTTAGTGTGTCTTCTTCCTGATGCTCACATTCGAAATAGAAATTCTTGCTCCCATGAGCAAAACGACTTGAAAATTCTGCAACTTCCTGCTACTTTAATGTGTCTAGGGAATCCCTAAAGTTGAATAAATGCTTTAGGAAATTCACCTACGGTATCAGGTTGTGGACTTCCAGAAGCAGTAAATCAGTTCTTTGGAAAGGAAGAAAAGTTGACAGAGCCCTCTGTACTTTGGAATTAGAAATGGAAACAATGTTTTTGAAGGAACCAAAGGGAGACAGCTGCAGACCAAATGAATTAAGGACTCCTGGGAGTTGTGGAAGACTGGTAAGGAAAATGAGAGGGAAGAATGTGAGAGAAAATACAATGAGGATACAGCAGGGGAGAGAATTAAAAAAAAAAAAAAGATTAAAAGGACTGTCGAATTGCCAAGAGAGAAAAAAGCTGAATTTCCTTTTATGAAATCCCTAGTTATTAACCTCCCCTTCTTTCCTGGGTCTTCCAAAAGACAAAAGAGACAGCAAGTGTGAGAGTGAGATGATCCTGGTTTTAAATCCTATAGTCTATTTGCATGGCTGTTATGGTTTGTCCACCTCCCATTCTGTCAGAATTTCTTTTTCATTTATGAGTTCTTTCCTTAATAATTGGTTACAGAATTTCCTTAGACTCATAGTGTTTGGAGTCACTGGAGAAGTGACTGGCCATATGTTTCTTTTTCCTTCTTCTAGAACTCTTAGTTGGGAATTGAGGAGGTGTCCTGAAAGTCTTTTCCCTCCACAGTTCAAGATTCTGGTGGTTCCTAACGAGGAATCTTTCTTTTATTTAAGATATTTATGTATGTTTTATACATATACATGTTTTTTGTTTTGTTTGAGAGGACGGTAGTGGGTTTTAGGAAGGTTCATTTACATATTCATGGCAAGACACAGGTTTTACAACCGTGCCTTCTCCCATTGTCTTTTCAATAGCTCGAGAGATGGTTCTGGAAGCAGTTGCTATCCCCTCACAGAGTGGAGTTGTCATCTTTTGTTTCTTTGTTGGCAGAGCGGTGGGGTGGGGGTAGGGGTGGGGGTGAGGGTGGGGGTAGGGTGATGAACAGCCGGGATCCAAAGGATTCCTGCCCAAAGCTGAAGGCGATGTTGGAAAAGGGACGAAGGAAAAAAACAGCTCTTGATTCCCAGATTATTTCCCCGAATGTTCAGCTCGGTATATTTTATTTCCTCTCCCCGGTGGTGTGCCGGGCTTACAATGCATCCTCTTTGCAAATACCTGTATTAAAAACCAGCTGGATGGGAACACACGGTTCCGAGATCTCCCCCTGGCGTCACCCTATACTACCTCTCGTTCGGAAGTCGAATCTGGACCCCCTGCTCAGGAGCTCGCAGACCATACAGCCCGGAAACCGTCCTCGCGCAGCTGCCACCGCCCAGAGCGGAGAACAGCTGGAAGCTTTGGTGCGCGCCCACCGCGCCCCGAGCAACTCTTCCGGTAATTAGCGCCCGCCAAGGCTCCAAATGTGCCTTCTTGCAACCCCTAGCGGGCTCTCAACTCGGCAATAGCTTCTCCCTTTCCTGTCCCTGCTCTTGCGGAGAAAAATTACAAACGTGAGTGCACACATACACAACACACGCCCTTCTTTCTTCACTCAAGAAAACCATCAGTAAACGTCTTTCTCCCAAAGAAGGTTCGACTCTTCCGTCTCTTTTCTTTACCTAGAGGTTAGCAGTACCGCGAACACACGCAGGGCTCTCTCTCTCTCTGCTGCTGCTCTGCGCGCCCCCTACCTGCCTGCGGCGGGGGTGGCGCTGGGGGAAAGGGGGTCTGGGAGTACGCAAGACTCCTGTTTCTCCAGTTGGTGCAGCTCCCCTGGCTCGGCACTTGGTATCTCCCACGGTCTAGCTCTTGCTGGGAAGCCGGGAAGGAGAAGGCGACTGTGGGCGTCGCCGCCGCCCTTCCCGGAGCCGGAGCCAAACTCCAATAGGGCGCCAACGCCTCCCTCCTAAGCCTCACATCTGGCCCAGCCATGCAGATGTTGGCGGCCGGAGAGTTCCTCCACGAGAGGCACCCCAAGTCCTGAGCATGCCCAGTAGGACCCTTAAGGCTCCCGAAGCGAGTTTCTGGACATGTAGATTCCGCTTTTCCGCTTTTTAGAGGAAGCTGAAGAGGGTGGGAAAAGAGGGATCCTGGGCTTGGGGCAGGGCGCTGGGTTCGCCAGGGTCCCTGCCCTCCGGCCCGGCCGGGTGAAGGGCGGAGCCGGTTGGGGAGTCCAGGGACCAGGGCGGCCTGACAGGGCAGGAGCTGGAGTATTGCCCCCCCATCCCCCTCCAAGAGGACTTTGTCAGTGCTGAGCTGACGCGCCGCCAGGAGGCGGCGGGTGGCCGGCCTTGGCGCGCTGGGGTCACACTGTCAGCTGGTGGCAGTCAGCGGTGCTCTCACAGAGACGGACGCGAGAAAGCTTGCGGATCACTTACGCACGACACTCACGGGCTTGGCTTTTCTGGAAGGCGGGGGAGAGCGGAAAAGGAGGAACCCAAACAATTTCTCTCGCTTGCTCGCTTTTTTTCTTTTCTTTTCTTTCTTCTTCTTCTCCCCCCCTCCAAAGTTATAGTGGCAAAAGACTTCACATTCTTTCTATCAGTCCTGAGGCTTTACACAGCGCCGCGGTGATCACGCTCCTTTGTGTGTGTGTGTGTGTGTGTGTGGTGTGCACGCGCATTTGTGTATGTCATGACTGTGAAACACTGTCCCAGGCTGATCTGGGGGATGACAAACGCTCCTCAGAAACCCCTACCTCACCTAACCCTCGAGGGTTAAAAAAAAAAAAATCTAGTCATGAGAGTCCCCTGGCCAGGAACTTATTGTGGTACAAAATCTGAATTTAGTTGATCCATATTTCTTTCCCGTGTTCCCATCTCCAGCTTTCTCCTTCCCTCTCTCCATCCTCTGACACCCAGATCTTTCTCATCTCCACTTCCTTTCCTCTGCCGATTACCTGCTCCCTCAGTCCTCCTCCTCCTCCTGCTCCTCCTCCCTCCCCCATCTCAGCTGCGGCTAAAACCTGGAGTCTTGGGGAAAAGGGGAAAAAAAAATCCTTGGCTGTAGAGCTGTCAAACCGGGCATGCTCAGTAGACAGGGCAGGTTTTTTGGTCTCGAGTAGCGGAGAAACATTTTTTGCACCACCGCTACCAGCCTTAGAGCGCGGCGGCGGTGGCCACGGCAACATCAGCACAGCCATCAGCCGTGCAGACGCCCCGTACCCGGGAGCGCGGCGGGCTCCGGCTTAGCCCGGAGTTCACCTCCTAGTGCCCCGGGGGCTGAGCTCACCCCTTCTGCTCGCACACACACGCACACTCTGTCTTTCACGGACACACACACGCGTATACACACTCTCGCACACACACACACACGACCCCGGCCGCAAGCACCCTCCTAGCAGGGATCGTCCGCTGGCGCGGCAATAGCCAGGTTCGGTCCCTGCTCCCGGTGGCTGCTGGCTGGGAGCACCGCCGCCGCCAGCCAGAGGAGAGCGATGCGGGGGCCCAAGCGGCAGCTCGAACAGTAATGTGGATTTACAGTCGTTTCCCGCAGGAACCGGCTGAGACGCCTGAAGTCCCGGGCACCGACTGCGCCCGGCGGGGCTGAGCACCTGGCGAGGGGGCGGAGGACCACACCTGGGGACGCCACCGAAACTTGCGCCTGGACTAGGTAGGTGCGTTTCTCCCAGCCCTCATCTCCTTCCCTCAGGCTCGAGTCCCCCACCCCCACCTCCCACCCCAAGGACTCGGGCGAACTTCGCCCCGAGGCTGCAGGCGAAGGATGGCGGCACTGGGTTGTGAACCGTGGGCTGTGTCCGCGCTGGGAGTCCTGCCCGAGGTAGCAGAACCTTAGCTCCTTCTTCTCTGGGTCTCCGCCTGGCCCGGGGCTCTGGACCACCCGGGAGAGGTGGGAGGTCGGCCTTGTTCGCAGTTCAAGCTTACAGTGGGCCCTGGGGGCGCTGCTTTCGGGGGCTTGCTGGGCTTTACAGGCGACACTTTTTCCAACCAACTCCTTTGGTTGTAAAAGGGGGGCCCTCGCCTCGGCTCTTGCGCAGAGCCGGGGCGCTCTAACAAGTGGACCTGGACGCTGGGAAAGTCGGGGGGGGGGGCGGCGCTTGGTCCGAGGGAAGACAAGGGCGCCTCTCCTCCGGCATCCCTCCCACCTGGAGCGTTCGCCCGGGGCTCGACCACTTGGGTCCCGCTAGTGCCCTCTCTGAGAGAAGATGCCTAGGGGCTAGGACGCACTTTAGTACCTGTTTGCTTCTGAATTTCTCTTTGAACCTTACGCGGGGAGCCCAGATTCGGGGCAGGGGGAACTCTAGAACCCCTTTCTAACCTACACCGTTTGGGGCCCCACCCGGTGCGTCCTCCCTATACCTCAATCTTCGTCAAAAGAGACAGTCATTACGCAGTAGTCGGTGTTCGGGGAGCCGTCGGTTTTGGCTTTAACCGAGCGCTCAGCTGCGCGGGTTTGTGTGTGGGTTTTTTGCATTACATCCCGGGAATCTAGTAGCGGCCCGTACAACTGCGGAGCGCCAAGTACCCTCTAGGCATACCTGGAGAAATGTAACCTCACTTCCTTCCACTCCACAACCGGCAGATTGACAATTTAGTTTTAGAATGCTTTTCCTAGAGGTGGTGAAGGGAGACTGTTAGCGCGACTTAGTGAGTGGATGTGTTTGCAGTCAGGAGTGTATTTAAACATTTCAGCAAACCCAGTGCAGCCAGTTGTTTACAATTGCAGAGACAGACGATCTCCCTCCACTAGTAGATGTTGTCTCGACATCTATTTCGCCACCAGGAGAGTAGGGGCGGGGGCGAGGGCTGGTTTGCAGCTCCCGCTTACCGTCGGCAGCTTCAGGTTAGCAGATCTGCATCACCGCTATCGGCGATATGCTAATATGTATAGAAAAACTCCACATTTTCAATATGAAGCAGCTGGTCAGGAGCCGCCTCAACTTTCCCGTTTTTTTTTTTTTTTTTTCCGTCCAGAATGTTAATCCCGAGGTGTATTTCAGGTGGCCCAAAGAAATACGCAAAGAAGTTACTGGTGCTATGGATGGGCAATTAGTAGCCATTCTGTTTTAGAAACCAAAAGGAAACGAAATACCCCAGTGGACTCTAATAGGTACTGTTTGATTAACATTTAGTTGATCGCGTTTGTGGTAAGTAAGGGTCACAGACAGCTTCCTTGAATTTTAGATTGTTGTTCTAGGATTACAACTAACAAACCAGGTACACTATACTGTGAGAATCAGCCCCTACTCTTAACCTGTTCGGGGAAGACATTGCAGATGTCTGCTCTATTATTATCTTTTGGCTAAAATATCCTGGTTTATCTTCTTAGTCCAAAGACTTTCAGTTTGGAGCATAGGGTACTTAAGTGCTGCCAAGAAAGAGCACAGTCTAAGAAGGAAAGGCTTTATTATTATTATTATTATTATTATTACTATTAAAAGAAGAGCCACAGCTTTACATTATACTCCATGATTACCCAGTATTTGCTTATTTGCTCAACACCCCCTCTTTTCTTTTCACATCTGCAATGTGGGGGAAATGAATTTTTATAAGACATAGTATGCCTCTTAAAGTAAATAACTGGAAAAGCAGAATCTTAGTTTTGCCATTTTGGTCGAAGTTTATAAGACTTTTCGGGGTGATGTATTAACTTATTTACTATTGCAAAGTTGGTTTTTTTTTAAGGTGGTTCAAAGCTTTCAAATATACTCAAGTAATGTTGGAACATTTTAATGATAATAAAAGTCACAAGATATATTTGAAGAGAGGTTCAGGTAATTTCCAAAATGAATCCATGCTTTAAATGTTAGTTGAAAGTTCTCAGATGGTCCCCCAGAATATTTTTGATAAACAGGTGTTTCTGGAAAACAACTCTACAAAGAGATTTTGACATTTGCGTAATAAAACTAACAGAGTCTAGTCCCCAGAACAATGCCAGACACAGTAGAAAAATGAATATTTTTAATACATGAATTAGTATTTGCCATTAGTTCTAGGTCCCAGTTATGAACATAATATGTAATGAGGCTGAAGGAAAGAAGGCTTTGTAGAATCATTGTGCTGTAAGGGTGATTAAACAAGACTCCAGATATTCAAACATTTAGGAGTGTTAAAAAGTAAAATCAGATAATATGTAATTACGGTCTCATTCAAAGGCCTAATTCAAAGTCCGGGTTCAAATACCCTAGAAGTTTCATTGTTTCAATTCAGCTATCATATGTGTAAATAACACTGACATAATCATAGTTTCTTTTATAGTCATTGTACCTTTCTGAAGCCTTTAATACAAAGACTCTCGCTGAAGCAGAACAGCTCAGTATAAGTTTATTCTGTACAGTAATACTTTAAATGATCAAACTGCAAAATATTCTTTTGGCACATTGCTTCTGAACATTTTCCATGACAATCTTAAAAACTTAGAAGTGATAAGAAGGTTCAGTACTAATTAACATAACAAATTTTTTTTCTATTCTGTTAGAGATAGCCGTTAGAATCCATGTAATTTTTGCTTGAAGCTTGCTTTTCCCAAATGTTCATCAGTTTCAGTTTTTAGTTACTAAGTGCTTAGTATAGATTATGACTAATAAATCCCTTAAGGTTTCCTAAACTATTTATTTATTTATTTACCCACTTACAGACTGACCTGAGGTCAATAGAAGACCAGTGCTTAGCATACTCATCATTTTTTTAATAAAAATAAATCTTTTATAGTACTCACCTATTTTTTTCTTTCCCTTGCTCTTTCTCTCTCTCTTGCTCTCTCTCTCTCTCTCTCTCTCACACACACACACACACACACACACACACACACGCTATCTCCAAAGAATGCCATGCATCATACATAAAACATGTATAATAATTGTATTAAAATTCCATATTTTTTAAAAATTCCTGTCAGTTTACCCTCAAAAGTAGTAATCCATGCACACTTAAAAAGAAAAGAAGCTTCCCTTCATTTACCATTTGGAATAAAGGTTTGAACTGGATTACTAGCACAACTATAGATAAATTAAATGATGAATATTGTAAGAAGGAGTATTTAGCAATTCTGATCAACAGCATATATCCATAGCTGGGAATGTAGGGCTGATTATAAAAATTAAGGAGAATCAAATTTCAGAACTGTTTCCATATACAATAAGTGCTTTAAATCATCTGCAGGTTCTGTGTATTAGGTTAAATCACTGTATTGAAGGTAGATTACTATTATTTTTCTTTCCCATGAAAGGTAAAACATTCTGAATCCTGGGTTAATACATTATTTCTATTTCTTTCTGTTATCCTGGCTTAATATATTATTTCTATTTCTTTCTGTTTTCCATTAATTTGTTTTAGAACTGAGGAAAGTAAATATCAAGTAAATATCACCAGCTAGAACTGTGCTTAGTTTGACCAGGTGAATGCTAGAAAAGGGTTCACACAGCTTTTGATTATTCCAATAACCTTGATAGTCCAACTATAGGTGTCTCTTCAGTATATGGTACTCTGTTATGACAATTATATAATGTATAAAGATTTTGTAGTTTGCTAGATGCATGGAGATACAATTTAGCAAGACCAACAAAACTGCTTACATTTGGAACCCATGAAAAGTAAGGTTGAGGAAATTGGAATTTGATAGCATAAACTGAAAATTACTGCATAATAATATTTATATCAATTGGACTGCTAACATTTTTGTGTACAATCAAAGCAAACTAGTTTTAATTGGAGATAGTAAATATTTTTACAGTTGATGTTGGATCCCTAATATTTAAAAAATAATAATTTAGAGTTTGATAAATAAAGCCTGTTAAATTCTTATGTAATAGGACTCATTTCTAGACCTGGAAGTATAATCTTGGATAATTTACAATTTTTAAAAAAATTCGACTTTTACTTCCTGTCCAAGCCTCCACTTTAGGTAAACAATAGCATATGGTGAAACATGCATATATGCCAACTAACCACTACCTCTTGGATGATGTTTTCAATGTGATGTAATGATTCTGAAATATTGGGTTTTCCATTCCCACCCTACTCTAACTGTATGAGTGGAGAAGTTAAGTGGAAAATGGAAATAGGAAAATGTGTTAAATACTCTCCTTTTATATTGGTAGATCACCCCCAGTGAAGGTCTTACTCTGAGCCCTCATACCTGTGTTTTTGTAGGTATGTGTCAAGATTAGTATTTTTTTTTCCTGTGTGCTTATGACAGGTTTCTATGGCGCTGTCTCAAATATGTGAGTGAAAAGTTCCGTCAACCATCTAGCTGTTTGTGGTGATGCAAACAAACATCTGGTTGGTTGAGAGAATTTTTTACTTCGTCTCTGGATGTTTGGAGTCACTTAACAAGCTGATGAATCTTAATATCTATGCCCAAAACAGAAAGCAAAAATAAAATTAAATACTTTAAAATAATGTAGAGTACCTTATACACTCTCGGATTACTATAAAATACCTAATGACCTGTATGCCATCCTAAATCTACAGCCTTTTATGAAATGTGTAAGATGTTGCTTGCATCCCTTAGCAATTAAAAAACAGAAACACACTGGCCTTTTCAACAAGCCAGGAAATTAAAAACTTTAGCTTCAATTCTACCTCCCCCCTACGCCCCCACTACTGATTCATCAGTTTAAAGAAATCAACTTAAAGAGTTTGATATGTTAGCTTCTTAAAATTTTCTGCACCTCATTTTCCACCGATTCTTCCACTGCCATGGAAACTAGACGGGACAGACAGCTGGGAGTCAGTAATTCAGGATGGGAACCTGCTTGTTAATTTAATTTCATGCCAGCCTGTTGGTCCCTGAAAGTAACCGTAAAAGGCTGGGGGAATTGAATTTACGAGCAATAAATGATTACACAGAACAAAAATCAGTGCCATCTTTGTCATTTTCCTGAAGATCTTACCGCTTACCCTCTTTGTCCCCTACTCAAGCAGTTCTTTCAAAATAATCACAGAAATAGTCTTGATTTGTGCATTCCTGTTGGTATTTATGTGCGCTGCAGAGCACTTTTATTCTATGAGGACATTCACAGCTGCAAAATAGTTTCATAATAGCTATTATATTGAAAAAATATGTTCTTTCAAATAATGATTTTGTAGACTTTGAAGAAACCTAGTTAGTGATCATAGTAAAGTTAAATATAAATGATGCTTGAATATTCCAGTAAGACTGGTTATTTTTCCTTTCCAAATATAAAAACTATTTTATTAAAATATCTATGCCCCACTTGTTTTTTTTTTTATTACAGAGACCAAATGGATTTGAAAACATTTATTTGAAATCTGTAAAACACTCATTTTACCCGTCACCATAAAGCATACTGATTGTTTTAATTTTAATTGACTAAGTTGTCACTTGATAAGTGGTCAACAATGAGGAGATTGCCTTTTAATGTTTCTCATATTCTGTTGTAACATTTTTGTGGCTGATTATGACTTACAAAATTGAATTTTGGAATCACAAACTCTAATATGAGCTAAATTGCAATCCATGTTAAGCCTTTTGCAATATTATCAGCTATGGGTCCTGATAAACTAATATTTTTTCCTGTGAATTTATGGCTATCAACAAATTTCTGTATTATGGCTAAGAAAGAGTGATTCCCCAAAAGGATTTTCGTGGTGAGAAAAGAAGGAAGATCTATATTTATATGTCACTAGAATAAGTGACTAGAATTTCAAAATATAAATATCCTAGGCAAAATTATTAATGATAGAATAAGGTAGTGATTTAAAAATAGAAAAAATAAGAAAAATAGTATTTACATTTTTATATTTTAGGAAATATTGATGATATTGGTATTCATTTGTGGGATATTCAATTGCATATAATTTGTTCAGTGGTTTATTTTTGTTACATAAGCCATATTGGTGTGATATGAAAATATCTGAGTAAAACATGAAAAATACAATCATCATCATTGAATATGTAGATTTCCTTGTATCTCTCTGTGTCCTTCTTCTGTATCATGTTCATTTCTTCTGGCCTTTCAGCAGATGCTTGGCATTTGGATGTACAATAGCAGTCAGTCATCTAGATGGTTCTAAATATCTGATCAATGAAATTTAGTTATTCATCCAAGTAATGTTCTGCTGTTAACACCTCAGTTTCCCTTTTGAAATTACTGTATATTTACTTTTCAATTGTTTTCCTATTTAAATGTAATGTTTTGTGAATATTCGGGATGCTGATGTAGTTGTATATATAAAACTTGCAGTAGAATCCCTATATGGTTATATCAAAGAAAATCCATTTTCATTTTAATGTTTGGAATTGCAGTTTAATGTTTTTAGCTGTCTGTTTGAATGAGAATTTTTAAAGCAGACAAAATAAAAGTACATTGCGTACTTCGGGGAAAATCTGATCATTAGCTAAGGTCAAGAAGAAAATTTCCCAGTTGCATGGTTTTGCGTAATTGGTGAATTCTAAGTGTTTATATTACTTCTCATGCCTCTATCTGGTTTAGACACCTGTCAAAGAGAAGATGCCAGATTAGATGGTCAATTGGCTTATTAGATTTTATAATCTCTGTGTCCCAGCTGTATATAGGCATTTTAAGAAAACTCTTCAGTTGTTCAGAGAAATTAGGAAAAGATACTGCAGATGGCCTATCTCAATGATCCAGGTTTTTTCAGGTACATTTAAAATTAAATGCCCTAAGAGATGATTAATTCAGGGAAGTTATTGATAATGAACTCATCTTATGCTACACATCCTTTGCACCTATGATGATGCCTTATTAAAGGTGTCTCAATCTTGCTAATTACCACCTGTGTTTAAATATAGAGGTGCATAAATACACTACAACCACGGGGTGACTGGAAGCCTTCTAAATCTGCAGTGTTCCTAGCTAACTCAGTTCCTATCAACATAATGTTTCTGATCAACGTTTTGAATTTATACTCTGTGCATTACCTCCCTTTAGCATTAATGATTTTCTTTTTTAAAGCTGTTCTTCTTAATTGCAAGCATTTGAGTGATATTGATGTGTGATCTCTTGCTCTATTAACTAGCCCCAAAATATGTTTGTATTTATATGTGAGGGGATGGGATTTATTGCCAAAGGAATATTGATTAAAAAGTGTATGTACATTTTTGACATGGATTTCACAAGCATCATTTACAAATACATATATCACTTATTTGCTTACTCTATGCTTGAAATGAATATATCTTTGTGATTGTGACTGGTTATATGTTTAGAACTTTAAACAATGTAGGGAAACATTGACATCATTGCTATGCAAGTCAAATAAGAAACTCCTTTTGGAAATACAGTATTAATTTCACTAACGAGATCTAGTGACCTCTAAGGGAAAAGGCTGTGCAGTTGATTGGCCAATTGATACCTATAGCTTAGATTTGAGAAGACTCTTATGCCTTGAAATAACAATGAAGTCACTCTCATTTCCTCCTCCTTCTCTTTCTCTTCTCTTTCTTTCTTTCTTTCTTTCTTTCTTTCTTTCTTTCTTTCTTTTTTTCTTTCTTCCTAAGAATTGAGGTAGTGCATAGGTTTATGAAAAAGGAAGCTCTGAGACATTCACTAAGTTTAGGCAGTGATTAATCTTTTTATTCTTTTTCTAAATCTGACCATTTCTTTATGTGTATCCTAGAGAATTCTAAGTGTAATGTGAACTATTATTCTTTGTATTATATTTGGCTCATACATTTTCTCAATGATCCTGGGTAGAAGCTAAAATAATACACTAATTTCCTGGGTTGTTATTCTTTATTACAGATGTACTCTGTGCACGTATCCATACATTGTTGGTGCGTTTGTGATTTATCTTTCATGTTTAGTGTAATAAAATGTCAACACTTAGGTGTGACACCATTTATTTTTGGTTTCAAACCTCTGAAGTGTTAACACAAGGGTGCTACATTTTTTTCATTGTTTTGTTCTTTTCCCGTATTTGAGATACTGCCTTGATGAAACGTTGGACAACTTGAGAAAGTGAGGTAATTTTAATGTAAACAATGAGAATTCGGTGCAACGGAAATATTTTAAGGGCATTTCAACACAGAATAGAGAAAATTTTAGCAATATATTTCTGTAAAACATGGAATAAAACATGTTTAAGAAATGTGTATAACAGGAATAGATGTAATGAGAGAACACTGGTCCCAGATATTTAGCAAAATACTTGGGACTTCTTTGTTGTTGAAAAGGCAGAAAAAGAATCTACATTACACAGACTTCTAGGGCAGTGTATGTTGAAGTCTCAAGTCTTTTCCACGGAAGACTCTCTAGGTCTTATGGACTGCCCTCTTCTTTTCCTGAAGACTTCAGTATTACATGGGTTTGATTATACATCATAAAAAAATCTTCATGAAGAAAAAACTTTGTCTTTTCATTTCTTCATTCAGTCATTCACCAAAACTTTTTAAAAACTCCTCTGTATACCAAGTGATAGAAGGGCACTTTAAAAACTTAGATTCTAATGGAGGAGACAAACCTATATGCATATTGTTATTATGTAACAGGTGCTCTAGAAGAGGAATAATTAGAATGTTCTGGAAGCTCAAAGGTAGATATAGTTTTGTAAAGGATGTGTCATTTGAATTGGCTTAGTCAAGAGAATATGGGGAACCACATTTCATATGGGAAAGGATTATGAAAGGGCACAAGGCTAAATTAGCAAGGGAGAACACCAACCCAGGGTAGTAGAGTTTCATTTTTTTTCCTATGCAGATGCGGGAATGGAGGTCAGGGTTAATGTCTTATTTTATATCTATGTGCCTGACACACAGAAGATGCTTAGTATGTATTTGTGGAGTGAATGACTGTATTAAGATTTTCCTGTACGGAGAGTTATACTGGAGAATGGTACTTTTTCTGCCATTTATCCAAACTCATGCAATGTAGTATGTTGTAGCAGAGTCTATGGAATTAGATGAAAGGTTTTAAAGTGGGGAGAGGTCACCAACTTTGGTTTTTAGAAAGATTGCAAAGATGACACCTGTAGGAAGAATGGATTGAAGTGGATTAAGAGTAGTAGCATTGAGAGATTGAGAGACTGTGTTGCAACGTGAGCAATTATGAGGATAAGAACCAAGGCAGTGATAGTATTGATGGGCGGTGGAGAATTTGACAGCCACGTATAATGTAGCTTTCGTGGGACTTGGGAAATTAAAACATTTAGAGGGTGAGAGAATGGGAGGAGTGACTTAGCGACTTTGGCTTGGAAAATTAGGTAATGCCATTAAGCAATTTGGGAACATAAAAGAAAATGTTAGTTTTGGTGAGGTTAATGAGGTCAGGTTTGTATTTATTTAATGTAAGACACCATCTAGACATCCAGTTGGAGATGGTTTGTAACAGAAGGAAATTACAGATCTGAAGATGAAGTCTGGAGGTAGATACTTGTGTGTCATTGGTCAGTGTAGTAGTTGAAATCATAGGAATAGGAAGGGGAGTTCACCTAGGGAGGGTTTATAGAGTAAGAAGAGAAGCAAGTGTTTCTCAAATGTTGAGAAACACTCAATTTAAGAGGTTGATGAAATAAGAGAAGCCTTCAGGAAAGTCACATTAAGGTCAGAGAGGTAAGAGGCAAACCAGAAAATAGTGAAATAGAAGCTAAGGGAGGAAAGGATTTTATAAATGCGATCTAGACAAACCATGAAAAGATTATTCACACAAGGAAATAAAAACGGCCAATAAATGTGAAAAAGGCCCAAACTTCAATAATAAAAATAAATGCAAATTAGAAACAAATACAAAGGTGGGTTTTTTTGTTGTTGTTAGTTTTGTAAGATAATGCAAAGTGTGCTTGCTCAAGTACTACACCTTAGAGTCCTTGATTCATCTGTTTTCACACCTGACATCCAATCAATTAACAAATGTTGTTGACTATACCTTCAGATTATATCCTGTCTGAATCATTTTATCTTCCTTCATCACTAACACCTTGGACCAAACCACCATCATCTCTCACCTAGAATACTGAAATAGCCTCCTAATTGTGCCCCTACATACATTTTTTCCCCTCCATAGTTTTTCACATAGCAGTCAGGGTGATCCTTTTATTTATTGTTTTAAAAGATTTTATTTATTTATTTGAAAGAGTGAGAGTGAGCATGGGGGTGATGGTGGGAGGGGAGGGAGAAGTAGACTCCCTGCTGAGCAGGGAGCTCAGAGCCTGGTAACTTGATAGAGGGTTCCAGCCCAAGGTGCTGGGATCATGACCTGAGGCCAAGGCAGATGCTTAACCCACTGAGCCACCCAGGTGCACCCAGGGTGATCCTTTTAAAACATAAATAAGATCTTCTGATTTTCCCTCTCTTTTCCCTCTGATAGCTGCCTTTTTCTCACACCTAAAGTAAAATTTAAAAAATAATTTAAAATCTTTGCCATGGTCTACAAGACCCTACATGATTTGTTCTCTATTGGGCCTTGCATCTTACTATTTTCCTTACCAAAACTTGGTCATAACATTCTAGCTACACTTTCCCAACATGCCATGCTTTTTTGTTTCTGAGGGCCTTTGTACTTGCCATTTCCACTGCCTGAAATGAATTTTCTCCAAGATTTCTGTAAGCTTACTTTCCTGCTTCATTCAGCTCTTTGATCAAATATTTTTTAATCATAGAGACCTTCTTTGGCCATCTTATGTAATGAGTCCTGTCATGATTCTTCATTTTCTATGCCTTTATATGCTTCTATTTTTCCTCATATTTCTCATTACCACCTGGTATCCCACTGTACTTTTGTTTATTTATAATTTGTCAAATCTGCTAGCATATTAGCTCTATGAGGGCATGGATTTTTATGTCTGTTTTCTTCACTACTGTATTCGTATCACCTAGCACAGTGCCTGGTACTTGGTAGGTATTTAATAAGTAATGGTTGAGTAAATACATGAATATAAGGACATGATGAAATGTTTGTTGGTCTATATTTGGCAGTTTGAAGGAAAAGCCTCAAAAATGCTCATATCCATTTGACCCAATAATTCTACTTCTGGGAATTTGTCCTAAAGAAATAATGCAAAGTGCAGAAAAAGCTTTATTTGCAAAGATTTTCACCATAAATTATTTGTATTAGTGGAAAAAAATGAAGGAACCTAAATGTTCAACAAGGGAATTGCTAAGTGATTTATGGTATATCGAGACAATGTAATATTTTATGGCCATTAAAGATGATGTTTGCAAATATTTTATGATAAAAGGAAAATGTTTATGTTATGCTATCAAGTGTTAAAGGAGGATACAAAATTATATTTACCTACTATGTAAGAAAGGAAAAAAAAGACCGGAAAACCATGCACAATAGTGCTAAAAGTGATAATATCTCTTTGAGAGAGGTGGGTATTTGGTGATTTTTTTTCCTTTATATCTTCTGTATTTCCCAGATTTTCTACAGCAAGTCTGTATAACTTTCATTGCAGAAAAATCCATTTACAGCATATCTGGGTGGTCAGTCAGTTAAGCGTCTGCCTTCAGCTCAGGTCATGAGCCCAGGGTCCTGGAATCCAGCCCCACATAGGGCTTCCTGCTCATGGGGAGTCTGCTTCCCCCTCTACCTGCTGCTCCCCCTGATTATGACCTGACAAATAAATAAATAAAATCCTCCTTTTATAACATTTGTTTATTTTATTTTTTAAATTTTATTTTTTCAGTGTTCCAAGATTCATTGTTTATGCACCACACCCAGTGCTCCATGTAATACGGGCTCTCCTTAATACCCACCACGAGGCTCTCACAGCCCCTCAACCCCCTTCCCCTCCAAAATCTTCAGTTTGATTCTCAGAGTTCACAGTCTCTCATGGTTCATCTCCCCTTCCGATTTCCCCCAACTCACTTAATAAAATCTTTTTAAAAAGAAAAATAAATTTACAAAACAAAGAGGAAACAAAAAACACAAAAATAAATATTGCACCTTAAAAGTGAGGTTTAGGTAGTAAATAACAAAGAGGATAAACCTGGTCTCCTTGAGAGGTGGTGCTAGAGGGAGAGGAATATACCAGCTGTAACTGGGGCCAACTGTTCTCCGGCTGCTTTGTTCTGAAGCTGAAGAGATCTACGGACAGGGAAAGTAATTGAGATCTACTGATCCAATCTAGTCTTTAGTCATTGGAGAACCAAGGAATGCTGAGTTTTTCCTGTCAGGATTTGAACAGGATGTTCAAGGGAGATTAGGCAAGTTAAGACTTCTTCATATTGCTGTGGAGAGCACTAACAATTTGCTTCATGTAAAACAGGAGTGATTACTCACTATATTTCTTCATGTCATGTAGTAAAAACAATTAAGTGAAGTTAGACTATAGATTGCTTGGCTATTCAACCTCAGTTCCCTCTAATGGAAGAGAAGAAAAATAGCATTGACAAGTTTTGGCAGGTCTCATCATTAGAAATGCCCATATTGCCAGAACAAAAAGAAGCTGCAGCCAATAATGTAAACCAAGAAGTTCTCTAGGCCCCAAGGAAGAAAGTGACAATACAGAGTGTTGCAGCATTAATTGTCTGAGAGTACTGATCATTGTAATGGGGAAACTGTCTCTGCTATTAACACAATTATTTTCTACAAGGTCTTGGGTAAACGTCCCATTAGAAAAATGATAGGGCTTTTGAAGTATGTGTAGCAATATGTAAAGATATACTCATTAGTAAAAGAAAGTGTGACCTATATGCAGCCCAAAGTCCCTTGAAAACAAAAAGTGTTAATAAGTTGTTATAATTAGTATATAATTGAATAATTATTGAAAACAAGTAAAAAGTGGCCCGTTTCCTAAACAAATAGGAGTTAACACTTTTTAAGTGCATCTGAGAAAGATATCTATCCATACACACATGTATGCATATTTTGATAAATGTGTATTCATATATATAGATGTATTTTTTGAACCAAAGTCTTAGATAATTCTTTTATTCATTTACCTTCAATTTATGCATTTCATCTCCACAGCCGATATCAGATGATGGTTTCATTTTAAGAGGCTGAGAACTGAAGAATGTGGAATATTATTCTCTATGTAGGACCAAACAAGAGGCAGTGGCACTAATTAAAGTGTGGGTTAGATGAACTCTTAATGAGCTGTTCAGATCTGGCTTTAGGACTTTGCTTGCAGGCTCTAGCCTATTTTCAAAACCAATAGTCAATAGTGTGACATGCATTTCTAACATTTGTGGCTCCTACTGTTTTTGCCTCTGGTGTGCATTATTTGGTTGTGTTCAGTGATGGTCCTGTCAAACGTTCTTACTTTTTTTTTTGTTCCTAAAGGGTAGCTAGACCACATGCAGTATTAAGACAGTCAGCAGTTTCTTTTTTGGAATTAATTCTTGAGTGAAATAAAGAGGTGAAAGGTGAGGGAAGTGATAGATGTTTGAACTGGTAAGTGATGGCAAATGACTTGGGGTATCTTATATAGATCTATGTATGAACTGGTCTTCTCTAGTCATAAATGGGAAGGATATCTTCCTGAAGGCTCCAGTTTGAAGGCAGTTGAGAAGTGAGCAGAGAAGAGCTAAATCATTTCAAAGCCCTCTTGCTTCCCAGCCCTCTGTGTATCTCAGTGAGGCAAAATGCTCCATATAGGACAGTTTATTTATTTTTTTTAGATGTTATTTATTTATTTGACAGAGAGAGGAACACAAGTGGGGGAAGTGGGAGAGGGAGAAGCAGGTTTCCTGCTGAGCATGCAACCCAGATGTGGGGCTCAGTCCCAAGACCCTGGGACCATGACCCCAGCTGAAGGCAGACACTTAGTGACTGAGCCACCCAGGCATAGGGCAGTTTATTTTTTAAAGCATTTTTTGCTAACCTCCTTGCAGAATCACCCTGATGGGTATGAAGCCAATTTCTACAGATTTGCTCTCGTATATGTGGCAAAAGAGCCAGAAATACTTTTTTGTAGTCTAGATTGAAGTACTTTCTGAAATGTCTTCCCTTGAAAGATTCTAACTTAATGCTGTTACGGAACCACATGAACACTTGAGCAGAACTATGTCTTTTTTGAGCAACATTAACAGTGATGAAAAACGTACATCAGGCAATTTGATTGCAAGTAATCAAGAACGCTACTTCAGTCTATTAGGAATGATTTGTATATAGTATATTGGATATGACGATCATTAGTATTAATATAACACTCTATTATTATCATTACAAGTTCACATAGATGATCTTTGTCAAAGGTGACAATAATGCTATTGACCTACATTTTTTAAAAAAATTGCATTTAGATATTCTGTCACGATTTACTGTGCAGAAATTTTTAAATTGTTTGCCCTTATTACTGAGATTTTGCCTCAACATAAAAAGAATAGGTTTGGGGAATACTTGATTGATAAATTGGGGCCATAAGGTTAATTGAGTGCCAATCATAAAATATTGGAATACTAAAGTTAAAAGTTTTTGTTTTCCTTTTTCTTTTGTGTTAATTCACCACACTGCCTTTTCTAAAATGGATTTTTGAAACCTTTTTTAATTTGTTTCATTTTTAAAAATTTAAATTCTAATTAGTTAACATGCAATGTAATATTAGTTTCTGGTATACAGTATAGTGATTTAACACTTCCATACAACACCTGGTGCTCATCATGACAAGTGCCCTCCTTCATCCCCACTCCCTGTATCTCCCATCTCCCCACCCACCTAAAACGGGTTTTTGGAGAATTTAAAACATAGCTTTTTATGTATGAGTCATATATGTTTGTTATAGAAAAATTAGAAAATACAGACACACAGAAAGAAAAAATCATATATATTTTACATACATATATGTCTGTTTTTTAAAAGATTTTATTTATTTATTTAACAGAGAGAGAGAGTGAGAGAGGGAACACAAGGGGAGTGGAAGAGGGAGAAGCAGGCTTCCTGCTGAGCAGGGAACCCGCTGCGGGATTCTATCCCAGAACCCTGGGATCATGACCTGAGTCAAAAGCAGACGCCCAACAACTGAGCCACACAGGCGCCCACATATATGTCCTTTTTAAAGCCAGACTCATGTAATTACTTTATAATGTGCTTTTTAAAAATTTATCAATATATTGTTAACACTTCTGTGTCAATAAAATATGTATACACACAGACACATGTGTGTATATGTAGAGAGAGAGATATGTATCTTTCAAGTTGGGTGAAATGGTAGGGAGTATTATAGGACATATTTCCTCCCCTATTGCCCAGTACCAAGTGTAGCCCGTCGAGACATATAGTTAATTTTATAACTGTCATGAAGAAAGTCACTTGGGACATTGGAAAAATGACTGAGCTGAAAGTGAGGGGACTTGGATTCTAATCCTTGCTCTGCCACTAACCACAAATGTGATCCTGTGCAAGCCATTTTACCTCTCAGTCTGTTTCTTCAAGGTTGTTTTGAGGATTAAATGAAATGTATATATGAATGTTTCTGGTAAACTATAAAGGACTATTTTAGTATAAGAAATTTAAATTACTATTAAATATTTATATTGGTGAAAACTCCTTGAAATTGTGGCATTTCCTCTCAAAACGAGTGGTATATTGAACAATAATTGAATACTGTTAAGCTGGGACAGCGTTTGTGGGTGAGAATTCCATAGACCTTTAGGTATACTCATTGTTAATTAAAAAATTCTTCATTAGCAACATAATATGATTGAAGTTTCAAGCAAACCTTTTAGGAGACTGACCCCATTATTCTTTGTGAATTGCAAAATGAAGTCTTTCATTCACAACCCCCATGCCTCCTCCCACTCCAGCCTCTCATGTGTCTGTTCCTTTCCCTCATAGAAGGACTGCTTTGGACCTGCTTGTACATATGTTTGAAGGATAATTTGGCCTAATTTGTTTACAGGAATTTCAAGGGTGACCTTTATTCAGCTGTCTCCTTTTTGATTCCCATAACTTCTGGATCTCTCAAGGTATGTGCATTCTACACTGAAATTTACTTGGGGGAATTGAACACTTTGTTGCATAATGTGAAAGGAATGGAATGTTTCACTGCTATAATCAGTTGTATTCATTGAGTGTCATGTGGATGAAATCCATTATTTTAAACCCTTAAAATGGCCATGGTGTAGATAAGTTTGTGTCTGTGCTCCATAACTGTTAGAGAGTCTTTGCAAAATCAAATATGCAAGCTATCCTACATATTTGAATGAACCTGTGACCTTTTCTATATACAGCTGCTAAAACTAAGAGACTCCTTCGCTAATGGGAGTATCTGCAGAGTGCAAGGAACAGTAGTGGCCAATGAGGATGTTTGGAAACTATTTAGTAGTTCTTGTTGACTGCAAATAAGCATAGCATTTCTCCATATCAATGGAAAAAATTTTCATTCAGAGAATTTTACAGACAAAATAAATATTTGTCTCCTGAAAT
Organism: Lontra canadensis; assembly: GCF_010015895.1. Lineage (NCBI taxonomy): Eukaryota > Metazoa > Chordata > Mammalia > Carnivora > Mustelidae > Lontra > Lontra canadensis. The sequence continues at coordinate 4,653,208 of NW_022631075.1, read as the reverse complement.
GAATATTTTAATTTTTTAGGAAATTCTCAAGTAAAATATCTGTATTGACATGGTGTTCCATTCATTTATTCACCCTTACACCCTTCTTTTCATCCATCCCTCTACCAGTCTATATGCACAATTAATATTTATTGTGCAACTACTGAGCAAAAATTATTGTGCCTTTTATTTTTGTAAATGTGCCAAAGTAGATAGAATTCATCTGGAATATTGAGAAAGCAATTGCTTCTCTATTCAGTCCTCTGGTAAAGGGAATATGCAAGAAAATGTAGCAACGTGGGGAGACTTTCGATTAATCAAAATCTAAACTTACCTGAAAGACTTCCCTCATTGACTTTCATTCTTACTAAAAATATTGGTCAAAAAAAAAATGGTCAGGGCGCCTTGGTGGCTCAGTAGGTTAAAGCCTCTGCCTTCAGCTCGGGTCATGATCCCGGGGTACTGGGATGGAGCCCTCGCATCTGGCTCTCTGCTCAGTGGGGAGCCTGCTTCCCCCTCTCTCTGTCTGCCTGCCTCTCTGCCTACTTGTGATCTCTGTCAAATACACAAATAAAATCTTAAAAAAAAAGAAAAGATTATTTTTAAAAAAATGGTCAATATTTGGTACTTAGTAAGAAATAGAGAATATTAGTTTTTTCCTTTGGTACCTATATTTGGTAGTACTACACATTATTATTCAAATATGAATTCTCATCCCAACTTGTAAAAAAGTCAAAAGGATGATCTGAATTTGTGATAAGTCTTTGGAATCACTTGATACTTTAAAGTATGTAAAACAATGAGATTACATAAATAATGAAACCCTTAAAATCTTGGAATTTGCATTGTCAATTGAAAATATAGTACAAATATGTTAAGTTTTTTTTTTAAATTGGGTTCCAGTTAAATGAGATTAGTCTGTAATGGGAATTTTAAATGGATTTGTCAGTTTTAACAATGCATGTAGTTCCATTTGCTATTCTTCTTGAGGTACTGCCTTTAGGGAATACTATTGCTGGAATGTTTCGATCGCTATAGGAAAAAAAGTATCAGAAAATAAAATGACAGAATAAAAAAGAAACTCACTGAGGAAGGAAGTCAAGATTTTTGTGTTTTGTATCATTTGTGAAAATAAGGCTCTTAATTTGGGAATTGTGAGTCTGCCAGTGTGTAATATTAACTGAAAGGTATTTTTTCATACTTAAGAAGGCTTAAGTATGTGAAAAATGATAGTCTTCCTAATCTTATGTGAATGAATAGATCAGATTGGAGGAAAAATGCCTAAAAGGCCAAAAGAATGCACACTTATGAAAATAATTGGCACTAAATATTTAAAAGGTTCAGAGAGCAGCTAGTTTTCCTCCCTTAGAGAGACAACATGGTACATTAGAAAAGCCTTTGCCTGTTAATCAGAAAATCTGGGCTCTGCTCCCAGTCTTATACTGCTGATATGGTCCTCCTCAGGTCACTTTTCCACTCTGAGCCTTGGTTTTCTCATATCTATAATAAAACTTTGGATAGCTCTAACTTTCTTCCTCCTCAGTCTATGATTTTTGGAAAGTTAAGGACTCCTCAAGTGTGCAAAATAGAATAAAGACCATAAAGCTTGAATACATATATCAGTTGTTAAAAAGATTTCTGCTTATTTAAGTGTTTTAGTGTGTTGGTAATAGACATTTATTTATGTTTTATGTTAAAGTAATTGTGTTTCCTAACACCACTGCCCCCCACTACATACATACCAGTATTGGCATTATAATAAATAGAGTCAAGTAGAAGTTTAGTTACTAGTCTTATTCTTTCCTTCTTGATAAAAATGCTTAACTTTGGAATGCTGATGTGCTGCTCCTCACTAAGTCTCTTGAAATTCAGCAAAACTCTGTTTTCTCCCTCTTGCAAGGTGGTCATTCAAGGTCAAGCGTCTCTCTGTAACTTGGACTAGCCAAGTGCATAACCCGATGAGTTCAGACTTCAGTGCTTTCAATCTGGCATCCTTCATGAGCATTGAGTTCGTATTAAAGGATTTAAAATATATTCTTCTTCATCTACATATCACAGCAATAACAACCTAGGCATAGGACAGTGCCTGGAGCAAATAACCACTTGGAGTTAATGATCTGAGGGGCAGCTGAAGGACCATTGACTCTTCCTAGTCAGTCCTTCATCCCTATAAAATGCCTAGTCCTGAGATGGCAAGCCTTCAGTAATTTTTCTGTCTCACATCAGATGGAGTAGTGGCCATAAATAATAGCATTTAATACATAATAATGAGATGTTTTAATGCAATAAAATATCAACAATTCTAGTACCATACAGAGATGGCTATTGTGATCAAACCAAAAGGAGTGGAAAATGAAGTTCATGAATCATAATATTTTAGAAGTGACTTTCCCTTTATTGATTTGAAATGAAATATAAGAATTCATATGGTTTAGGGGAGCAGTTCCCTTTTCTTTTTTGCTTATTCTACTGATGAATGATCCATATTAGAAATAATTTTAAAAATGCCTCTGACATCTATTTCAAATAGATTTTTAAAATAGTGTATGTTCAGCTTCCCCCTCCCTTTTTGGCACTAGATTCAACTTTCAAGATATGCGCAGCTTTGAACTAAGTAACAAATATAATCCTACAATTTTTTTTCCCAGAAGAAACATTTTTCACTTATTTATTACTGTGACAAACAAAAATTCCTATAGTGTGCCAGGCATGGTACTAGGTGCTGGGGAAACAAAAACCAAAAAGGGCCATGGTCCCCAACCATAGGCTCATGGTAAAGAGGTGAGGCCTGACTTATATACAGAGAAATAAAAAAATTGTTATAGGTGGGGAATGCATATGAATTTACTTGCTCATGCCATTCATATTATATATTTTAATTACAAATATTCACATATCAGAACCTACTCAGTAGGGTAATAAGATATATAATCTCAAATAGCTCCTCACTCAAAAAGTCTTTAGGAAACACTGGTCATGGTAGGCAGAATGGCCCCCCAAAGATGTCCATGTCCTAATCCCTGGAACCTGTGAATCTGTTGCATCACATGACAAAGAGGAATTAAGATTGCAGATAGAATTAAGGTTGCTATTCAGCTGACCCTAAAATAGGAAGATTATCCTGGTTCACTGGGTGGACTCATTATAATCATAAGGAGCCTCAAAAGTGTAAGAGGGAGGCAGAAGTGAGAACCAGAGAGAGCGCAGCTTGAGAAGAGCTCAGCTGGCATTGCTGGCTTTGAAGACAGGGGCCATGAGCTAAGGAATGGGGGTGGCCTCTCAAAGCTGGAAAGGGTAATGAAAAGGATTACCCCCACAGCCTCTAGAAAGGAACGCAGCCCTGCCAACACCTGTACTGTAGTCCATCAAGACTCATTTCAGACTTCTAACTCCCAGAACCGTAAGATAAATCTAGATTGTTTTATGCCACCGAGTCTGTGGTAGTTCATTATAGTGGCAACGGAGAAGTAGTACACTGGGGTTTACCCAGTACAGAAAATCTGCAGCAGAGTCTCTAGTAGCAGTCATGATTGCTGAAAGGCATGGTTTATCTGATCTTGGAGCACAGGGATGTTTGTCTATGACCATTTTGGTTTTTTCTGGATATGCATTATCGGCCCCACCTTTAGAAGTACAACCATTTATGAGATCCATAAAATCCTGCTGTGTCAAGAAGAATGTAGCCTTCTTTCTCTCTCCTTCTATGGACCATTTAGGTCCCTTTATTTCATCCCCTTGTCCCTCATCCCTCTGCCTTGATGTCTAGGATGCAAGGTTTGTGGATAGGTGAAAAGTAGAAAGTTACCCTTCTTTCATGGGACACCTACAGCAGCAAGAAAGATATAGGCACTACTATCCTAATAAATTATCCTGACATGGGTTTTATGACAAGCATAAAATTGGGAATTGAATACAGTATGAAACAGGAGTCTCAAGCTAGTGGCCTACTATTCAGGATCAGTCTTTAAATATGTTTTATTTGCAACCCAGAGCTCTTCTTTTCCTCTCTTCCTCCCCTTCCCTTCCTTTTTTTAAAGTTTATACCTTGAGTGTACCCTGTTCCATTCCATACTGTCTGCCACCCCCTTTTGTCTTATTCCTTTCTTACCTAACTCGTGTGTTATGAGCCTGGGCCCTGTGCTATAGAGGTTAAGTGCATATGCTTTGGGGTTTAAGTAGATAAGGTGATCAGTTCTGCCACATATTTGCTATACAACTTGGGCAAGTAGATTAAATATAATCTTTCTAAACCTTAGTCTCCTCATCTTTAAAATGGGGATTATAACACTTATCATGATGAGCACTACATTATGTATGGAATTGTTGTATCATTATATTATACACCTGAAACTAATATACCATTGTATACTAATTATACTTAAAATAAAAGGAGGATAATAATTATACCTCATACTTCATAAACTTGTGAGGTTTAAGATGGCACTTTACACAATGATTGCATATAACATAGATCAGCTATTACTCTCACTGCTGTTATTGCCACTGTGAGAGCACAGAGAAAAGTTAATTGGATCTAGCAGAGGGATGAGAAGCAGACATCTGAAAAGTCTTCATGTAGAAGGTGGTGCTAGTAATACTGGAGCCATCCTAAAAGTGTGGACTGATAAGAGATAGGGAACAGAAATATGGTATTATCTGGTGAACAAATGGCAAGGATGGGCCGATGTTCTAAGCAAAAGAAGCAGTGAAACAGAAACACTCAATAGTCCTTAGAGAAGCTGCATTCTTTCTATATAGGTAAAGGTGATGTGGAAGGTAAGCATGAGAGAAGATGAGGCTGGAGAGGTAGCCTGGAGATCGATAAAGATGGACTTCTGTGTCCTAAGGAGCATCTCCTTTCTCTCGTTGGCCAATGGTTTTTGTAAAGTTACTTGTGAAATTTGAAGTTTGGTCTACTACCCACTGAGCCTCTGTATTGCCTGAGAGCAACCCTGGAAACAAATTAACTTAGGAACACAGTTTAAAAACCGTTTCTATAGGCATAGAGGAACTAGGGAAGGATACTAATAATCACATTTGTGATATGGAGGGTTCACTTTGGTGATAGGATAAAGGATGGCTTGGAGGATGCAATATTGAAGGCCAGGGAACCAATTAAGAGACTGTTGCCATAGGCCAGATGAGATGATGAGGGCCAGGTGATAGCTGACAGTGGGAATGATGATAAAGAGATGGATTTGAACAATGATTCTCAAACTTGAATGTACATCAGAATCACTTGGAGGGCCTGTTAAGTTGCAAATTGCTAGACCCTTTCCTCCAGTTTATGTTTCAGTGCATCTACGGTGGGGCCCAGGAATTTTCATTTCTTTCTTTTTTATTTTGTTTATTTATTGAGATTTTGTTTATTTATTGAGAGATAGAGCATGAGCAGAAAGAGGAGCAGAGAGAGAGAGAGAGAAAGAATCCCAGGCAGATTCCTCTCTGAGCACAGAGCCTGAAGACTTGAGCCTAAATCAAGAGTTGGATCCTTAACTGACTGAGCCTCCCAGGTGCCCCAAGAATTTGCCTTTCTTTATTTTTACTTTTATTTATTTATTTATTAATTTGAGAGAGAGAGGGAGCACAAGCAGGGGGAGGGCAGAAGGAGAGGGAGAAGCAGGTTCCTCGCTGAGCAGGGAGCCTGATGTGGGGTTTGATCCCAGGATCCTGAGATGATGATCTGAGCCAAAGGCAGAGGCTTAACCCACTTAACCCAGGTGCTTCTGGTTACTACAGTCTTAAAGGGTTTTTTAAATCCTGTTCCTCTTAACTTCTGTTTCATTTCATTTCAATGAAATGTTTTCATTTCAATGAAAATTTGAGGATTTTTAGAAGGAATCTGATAAGAAGCTACTAGTTACAATCAAGAACATACTTTATATACAGTGTAAGATGTGCCATCTGAAGTTTCTTGCATGTTTCAGGAGGAATTCTTTTAAGACTCAGATATTTTTAAGATGATAGCATTTCATCCTCATTTCTTTAAGTAGATAAGGTTACACTGTCTTGGGCTCATCTCTCCCACCCATCTCCTTTACTCTGATAACTAACTTTCCGCATCAGTAATTACCGTATCTTGTTTTTGAAACTAGTAAAGATGTGTTCCACTAATACCGAGTAGCTTCAAGTATTTTCAGATTCATGTCCTATACTTCAAACAGTTTGATGGTAGATCTAAAAGGTATATAATAAGATGTCTCATAAGAATATGATTCTTTTTTTAAAAAGATTTTATTTATTTATTTGACACAGATCACAAGAAGGCAGAGAGGCAGGCAGAGAGAGAGTGTGGAAGGAGGCTCCCTGCTGAGCAGAGAGCCCAATGCCTACCTTGATCCCAGGACCCTGGGATCATGACCTGAGCTGAAGGCAGAGGCTTTAACCTACTGACCCGTCCAAGTGCCCTAAGAATTTGAATTTCTAACAAGTTTCCAGGGAATGCTGATGCCACAGGTCCAGGGATGACACTTTGAGCACCATGAGATTTGGCATATGCTAATTGGCATAGGTCACTCATTAGATATAAGAAGTGAGAGAAAGGTTTCTGGCTTGGACTGAGTAGATGGTAATATCACTCAGTATTACTGAGATCAAGTTGAAACTGAGTTAAAAAATTTTTTTCGTGGCCTTAGGGTCAGCTAAAAAATTTTAAACATGATTTGTAATCAGATCCTGGGCGCTTTTCTGGATATCTTGACACGTTCTTTTGTAATGGTTGCTCCCACCCCACATCACCCCTACTCCTACCCAACTTCTATTCATCTGCTTTGGTGCCATTTGCCTTCAGGGAGTGAAAGTACAGATTTTGGCCTTCATGGGGGTAATGGGGGGCATAGATGAGGATAATGAGTTCCATTTTATACCTGTTGAGTTTGAGGAGCATATGAAACATTTAAATGAGAGAATCTCAAAAAAATAATTTAGGCTTCAGTTTTTGTTATTCTGAATTTAAGAAAAGTCAATCTCCTTATTTCAGTGTGGTCATCATCTTCTCATTATGCAAAATCAGAATAGTCAAGACATAGGTCCAGATGTAGTTAGATTGAACTTTTAGTGTTTGTGCAGTCAATCCTTTAAGGATATCTGAGTGTTAAATTTTCTCCTAGCTGACAATCATCCTTTTTATAATACAGATCAGTGAATCCAAAACATGTTCATTTTAAAATTCCCCTTGAACATTCCAGTGACCTAGCTTTCTCTACTGATTCACCAAAAAGAAAAATCGAAGTACGGCAGAATATCCATGCTGTTCAGTAGGGGAGAGTAAGAGAGTATCATGTAGGTTGCCAGTTTTTCGTTTTTTCTTTTCTTTTTTTGTGTATGGCCTATTTCAGTAATGGTCAGATTTTACACCAAAGCTACAAGCCATCTCTCTAGGTTTGAGAGTAGGCAATGAAAAGGTCTTACAACAGGATAAAGTACCTACATGCAATAGTGAGATGAGGAATAAAACAGGGCCTATTAGACTTTAGTGAAGCAGTAGAAGTGGATACCTAAGCAAGAAGAATGAAACAGAATGACTTGATTTTGTTGCAAGGGGGCAGTTTGAACTTCTCTGGCATATGGTATATCCTTACAGATTAGATGATAGATGGATAGATTAAGAGATTGACAGATCAATAATCGATAGATTGATAGATCAATGGATAGATATGGATTCTCAATTAAGTTGTCAGCTCATACTTCGATGAAACTGTAGAATCATCCTTAATGTGTGGGCAGAAATGTGGTAAGGTGGTCAATTTTAGCCACTTACTGCCATAAACTTCCTTGAAAAGATACTTTTAACTGTGCCATCATTCTCTTTTGGAGTCTACTCATCTTAGTGACTGATTACATACTTGTATTTTGTGGGTAGGACAACCATTCATACACTTCCATCTGCAAGACACATAATGAAACTTAACTTGTAGATTGCATTCATTTTCTTGAAGCATTTAGCTCTGATCTTTTAAGGAAAATGGAAGCATTGCTCAGTTGGTACTTAGTCCTCTACCTTAGGGGGGGAAAAATACAGAAAAACAACCATAAAAGTGAAAACAAAGCCGTAGGCTTTTGCTAAGTGTTTATAGATAAGCCATAATCTGAAATGCATATGTATTTGCCAACAAGAAGTCCCACATTAGATGTTTAGGAAATGGGTTCAGAGTTAATAGAAATGGCTTTTGTGGTTTCTGGAAAATCTCTGAGCAGAACTTCTTTAGGGTTGTTATTTCAGTCCCATGATATTGCTATCCTGACGGCTGAATGCAGCAAAAGTGTCTTTTGGGTAAGGCAAAGTCCAGCCCTCCATTTCACCTTAATAAATTTGAAATCACTATGTCTTCAGCCTGACACACTTCCAAAATATATTGAAAATCCCTCTATATTCTTTTTTAAAAAGCTGAAGAAAAGTGGAAAAAAAAAACAATGACAAAAATTCTGAAATAAGTACAAAGCGGTAATGTACTCACATGCCATGTGGCACAGTATTTGAAGTAGTCAGGATTCTTTCTATAGGGTAGTCATTGAATTGCTGACCTTCACGTTTTGTCCTGTATTTGCTAGATGTCTGACAAATGTCAGATGAAACTGTTCAACTTACATGATTTTAAATGGCTGTTTTCCAAGAACATATCAGCTACCTATTTTATCCCAGACATATGTATACTACTGCATGGGAACCTCAATTTTGAAAGATACACTTTAACTGACATGGCTGGCTATCACTGTGGGTGACAGATGACTGATTTTGTTCTCTTATTTGCAACATTCTCACCTGGTTAAATGGGGAGGGTATAATTCATAGCGTATGCTGCAAACCTCTAATGATATATTAACATAAACAATATGAGTTTTCAATGCCCTTTTTAGTTTTATTTAATTTTACACCCTGCTTTGTTCAAAAGCACCTTGATTGATGCTTGAATAGTTCGTATAGTGTATGAACACAAAATGAAAGATGCACTTATGGGCATGCCTTGATCGAAGCTTACATCTACATACTGTATGATGTGAGTGCCATCTATGAGTACTCATTTGCACTAAGCTTATAGCTTTAATCACAAGAGAACACACAACATTACTATTCATTTTGCTGTTCACAATAGCGTGAGGCAGAGGAAGGAGCTCAAAGAAGATTGGTAATTCTAAGAAAGGCTGATTTCCAGTTAAGTACATTTTCGTAAGTCATTTTGTCATTTGGTAAACACACAATGATTATTCCTTGAGACAGATGAAATATTCATTAGGAAGAGAAGTGAGGAAATCACAGTACTATTAAAGAGTAGCAAGGGAGTGGGAAACCTGTCAAGAACATTCTGACCCCAGAAAAAAGAAATCAGAATTGCCACAGAGAGGGACCACAGAATGCAAACTTTTTAAAAGGTTATTTCCATAAAGTCTGAGGAAATCTTGGCCTCCATTAAGATTTTTGTCCCTGAGAGCCTAAACTGTAAGTATGGTATCTGCTTTGTCTGCAGAATAAAAAAGGAGATCTTCGCTTAATCATTATCTTGGGAGCTGAACATCCTGCTACATTTGAATAAAAATGCCTACTTCATTACTGATGGGAACAGAGAGTTCGGGGTACCAAATGATTTACAGTAGAGCTTACTGACAGGGTTACCTTATAAATGAACAGGCTGTTTAAAGAATACTGGTTGTTAATGTGTTTATTATCAAAGGAAGTCATGCTGACAATAATGCCCACAAATTCTAAAAAATTTACGAAATGAATGCTGTCTATTAAAAAGCAGGTTTGTTATGCCTTTAGGTAAAATGGGAAAGGATGACGTAGGAAATAGAACTGTGATGTGTCAACAGTATCATCACCTTTCCTTTCTCTCATGAAATCTCTTAAAAATGATGAGAAACAGAGCTATGAAATAACTGAGCTTCAGGGGACCTTGAGAAATCATTTGCTCTAGGCTTCTGTTTTCAAGAATGTGAATGTCTACACAAAGGGTTTAGGGAGTCATGTCGTCAGGCCTGAGTGTAGGATTCTTTATTTTAGCAAATATATATAGCAATTTATGTGTCAGGCACTGTTCTTAAGTGCTTTATAAATATTAACTGGGCAAATCTGTCACAGCACTGATTTTTCCCTCCTTTCTTATTCTTTCTGCTTGTTTTTTCTCTCTGTATCTTTTCCTGTTCCCTTTTTCCATTATTTGTTTCTTAGTTTTGCCATTGGCCCTCCTCAGCACTGTTCCAGGCTTGTCAGGCCTTCCAGTATAAGACTATTGAACTCTAGTGTAAGCCCCTTTTTTTTCCTCATTGCTTTTAAAAATGTCATAGAATTTAAGTCAGATTTCTTATTGAAATCAAAATATTTTACCATTTTGCCTTCATCTTGTCATTTTATCATGGAAGGAAATAAAACTGGGCCTAGAAAAATTTGATATCCGCATAACATTGATAGTTATTTCCAGTGTTTTAAGATCATTTCTTTAATGATAATACTTTGGATAGGACTGGAATTCGAATGGGGATTGCATATAGACCATTCCTCAAATAATTTCCCATTTAAAATTTCCAGTTTGCCAAACCACATGAGCATCTTCTCTCTCTCTCTCTTTTTTCTCATTCTTGACATTTGGCAAAAGAAGGTGAATATGCTTTCTTCATTTTATGCTTTCTCTTCCCATTCTTGAGTTTGTGTCTTTTATTTTATAAATGTTGAAGTTCTTTGTAAATGACTTCTCACCTTGTTCTTTCACTTTTCTGTCTAGGATATAGATAATCCCATGTGACTGACATGCTTATATTTCAAATAATAGTAGACAATTTGGATTTTAGCTTATTTTTAAAAAAATTATATGGACTTTTCTATGTGTTGTTAATTGACATGAACATGTATATGTGAAAGAGATCTAGCAAGGTATGAACAATTGCTTTATGCCACGAACTGTTCTATTTTAAACCTGTTATCTCACTTAATCCCCACAATAATTTTATGAAGCCTGTACTATTATCATCTCCAATTGTAAAGTTTAGAAGACTGAGGCCAAGAGAGGTTAAGTAATTTGGCTAAGGTCACTAAGTGTCATGGCCAGTGTTCAAATAAGATCTGGGCTACTATTTTCTTATATCTCTATTTGTTCTGAAATCAATTAAGAGAAGAATCCTGTTTTCTCTTTAATCTGACTTATTTTTATTGTTTGGGTGCCCTAATTTAGGAATTCTTAAGTTAAGACATCTGAATCTTAGACTGGACCTTAAATTTGGCAACAGAATGGCAGACACCTGCACAAAGAGTGTTCTTATTGTGGAATGCTTCAACTAAAGGATCCTAATGTGACCCCTCTCAAGAATGATGTTAGTATATATTCTAAAATATAATCTTGAAATGTTGCAGTAGCCGGGATGCCTGGGTGACTCAGTGGGTTAAGCATCCAACTCTTGATTTTGGCTCAGGACATGATCTCAGAGTTGTGAGATCGAGCCTTGCATCGGGCTCTATGCTGAGTGTAAAGCCTGCCTGAGATTCTCTCTCTCTCTCTCTGTCTCTCTTTCTCTATCTGCGCCCCCTCCAAATGTTTCCAGTAGCCAAGATCGATTGATCAATCATTGGATAGATAAGGTAAATCAGAGAAACCTGATTTTCTGGTATCCCCTCATCCTCTGCCTATCCATAATGCCACTCTGAGAAGAAATTGTCTTCTCTTTGGTATCAATGTTGTTCGTTTCCTGTGACTCTTCCTTGAGAAAAGAAACTGGAGATTTCCTCCTGGACTATTTTCTGTTTTCTGTATTCAAACTGTGTATATATTCAAGATCCATTACTTGTTTTCTTCCCTCTACCTTTTCTTCCTTGGGGATTTCATCTACATTTATGACTTTAACTGGAATTTCTTACATATATGAATTTTAAAACCTATTTCTTTCACTATAGTCCCATACCTCCAACTTCTTGCCACATGCATATCCTTGGATATTCTGCTGATGTCTGAAATTCATCATATTTCTCAAGGTGAGCACATTGTCTTTTCAAGGTTGGATCCCTTGTCCACCTTCTCAGTTTCTGTCAGTGATACCATCATTCTTCCAGCTACCCAGGCTTAAAACCTTGGGTTTTCTTTGCCCCCATCTTGTACTTTGCCTTCCATATATAATCTGTCATTATGTCCCACAGTACTTCATAATGTCTTTCACTTCCCTCCTTTTTTTGTATCACTGTTATGAGCTTTACCTCTAGTTTAGACAGTTTAATATCGTGCTCATTAATTCCCTCCTAAAGCTTAGTGTATTTCCTTGCCCCCAGCAGGAACTTGGTGTGTTTTGGTCTGTGACTGATTGAGGAACAAATTACCTCCTAACTCCAGTAGCAGTGAGCAAATCACTTTTGGAAACAGAGTTTTTGGAGTCCATCTTTTCTTGCATGTGTGTAGTATCCCTTTTGTAGCCAGATATAAATATGTTATTAGGGTTGATATTATATATCTGTCTTTCATGAGCTACTAGGAGGAAAAGGACTTAAATTGATCATGAATTAATGACCTCCAAAGTTCAGAAGGACAATCAGTGCATTTTATCTAGTAAGAGTGGGATAATAAGCTCCATGATGATGGAGGCTGGGTAGACTTTATTTACTGCCGGATTCCAGCACCTATCTCTGTCCCTAGCATGTAGTAGGTACTTTCAAATGTGTGTTGAATGAATTAATATATAAATGCAATGATGGTGATAACTATGTTGCCCCCAAACAGGAGAACAGAAATCTTCTGATGACTTGTCTTATTCCCTCTAATGTATTAGATTGAGGGGATGATACCCAACATACTGAGTTTTTTCCACATAGTCTTATATTTAAGACAATAATTGAATCTTTAAGTAAAATTTATGTCCATGCTAAATTATGCTTCTTGTGGGATATCATGGCATTATTCTACTTGGGCACCACAAATTATATTGATGGGGTAAAATATGTTTTCATGTCTGTTTGTAAAATGTGGAATATTATTGAATTACATTAAGTGTCATGTTTGAGATGAGTTTAGGCTGGTTTCTTTGCATTTGACACATTTCAGTCTGTCATCCTGTCCTTAGAGATGTTGAAAATTAAATGGGGATACTTAAATAATTTAATTTATAAGCTTGCTTACAGCTATGTGGTTTATCAAGCCAGATGTCGGTAGCCTCACTTTCTTGCAGCTCAGATGCTGCCAGACATAAATTAAAATTGTTTCTGCATGTCAGAGATTAGCATGTAGAAAAGGAAACTTTCTCTCAGATAGCCAGACTCAATGTAGTCTCTGCTGGACATTGCCATTTTTTTTTTTAGTCATTGACTAATTTTGAAAAAGAAGAAGAAGGAGAAGAAAAGAGTATAAGTCATTGATAAAATAAGCTTATTTATATTTCTGGGGAAATCTAGTGCCCTGTGCATATAATGATGTAACTCACTTCTCAGTAACACAAAGTCTATAATAGAAATGTCATTCTAGTTTCACGCCTCCCCCTCCCCAGAAGCCATTTTATGTTGTTGTTTAAATGCAGTAGATTTACTCAAGTTTTTATGGCTATACTGTCAACATTTCCAGTTTCTCTTTTAAAAATTGGTCTAGACAATGTTTTAGCAGGGTGTTTTTCCTAGCAAGCAAGTAAGCATCTGAGTTCATCTCCCACACAAATAGAAAATAAACAGTCTCCGTGTAATTTAAATGAGGTGGTGTAGGAGATGACTCCAGTGCATAGGAACAAGGAAGGATTTCTCTCCCCTCTCTGCCTGCATTCACTGTGGAACCTTGGGTAAGTCAGTTGCTCTATCTAAGTTCACTTCTTCTTATATAAATGAGGAGTTAAGGTTGAATCATCTGTGTTTCCTCGCATGCTCTAGAATTCTTTGAGATGTTTTTAAGTCTTAGGCGGCCTTTATTTCAACTCTTTTTGCATGGTTAAATTCTTTCCAACCTTTAAGAACCATGAAATAATCTAAGCTGCATGACTCTAAGTTGACTTTCCCATTTTTTTTGAATTCCTATAGCATTTATATAGACAGAATGCAGAGTTTTGCATGTTTGTATAGTCATATTATTATTTTTTTGTGCATTAAAATGATCTCCACAACTATCAAGGGTCTTGAGTATAGGAACAATGTCTTGTACTTCTCCTGTTTCCTTCGTTAAATCCATTACATTATGAATTACATAAAATTATTAATTGATTTGGATGAAATGTGAATTGCTTCTCACCTGGATTGAAAGAATTTGGGGTGTGAACAGAGAGAGCCTCTCATGAAAGTCTGATTCATTTGGTAGCTAAAAGAGAGCATAGAGGTCTCCTGTGAAATTATTGCCCTAAAGCCCTTATACTGAAGTAATATCCCAGTCAAAAGGAATTTTTTCTGGGTCTTTAGATCTGGGGATTCCATTTGAGACAAACAAGTCCCCGTTTGGCAGGAAAGAGCTATTTTGGTCATTTTTCTTTTCTGGACCTCTAATATCAATTTTCTAATCCAATCCAGCCAACATAAATTGAGCACACACTATGTGTCATGTACTGTGATATACACTGTGATGGGCTAGAGGAAGATTGGTATGTGTAAAGATTGATAGGACAGGATTTTTGTCCTTGAGGGGTTCACAGTGTAGAAGTTGGGGTATAATTGACACAAAAAGAAACAAACAAACCCCTTACAATATAATATAATAAGAACAGTAAAAGAGGTACATATGAAGTGATATGGAACCAGAGACAAGGAAGCTTCTGACTGTATCTCATGTTTTATGTCTAGGAATATACTACAGAAAGATGACATTTCTTTGGGTTTTAGAAAATGACTAGGAGCTTGGTTGTTAGGAAAGGTAAGGAAGTGAATCTAAGGTGGATATATTAAAGTAAGTAAAAGTATAAAGGCATGCAGTCTATAGTATGTCTGAGAAGGGACCATCTGGTATGGCTAAATTGCAGGATGTTTAGGGAAAACATTTCAGAAGAAAGGACTGGAGGAGCAGGCCAGATTCCTGGCTTATTACTGATCATCCAAGTTCATTTAATTCCCTAGAGAATATATATCCTTGAACATTTTCTAAAAGTAATGAAGGCCATGGGGTGGGGGGAGACCATATACCAGAGAAGCTTGTGGAAATATATTCCTTTCTACCAGCAATTTTTCAGAGCCACCTTCTTCAACTGTCCTATATATTCAAGACAGGTAGGTTATTTCTTTTCGTTTTTGTTTTTTGCTGTTGCTCTTGCATACCTATTAGGAATGAAGAGATTGTTTTAATTCATTTTAGGACTAATTAAAATAGGAAAAAATCCTGAGTATGCATCTGAAACTGAACTCTTACAACACATAGCAGTAGACAGCAACACACTCAGGCTTTGATACAATAGAAACAGGAAACTTCTGAGCAACTTTGGAATGTGGACCTTGCTTTCTTGTGTAACTTTTTCAATCTAGGTGGAGGTCGACACCTGTTCTTCCCTCAGGCAACCAGGGAATTTACATTTACCTTCTTCCTTTGTGTCTGCTCCCCAGAAAACAAAGCCTACTCAGAAAAGGATCTGACAAATTTAGTCATTTGGCACCCTGAGCCACTTAAGGCAGTGGGATGGTCTCCCAGTACTGTTTCTGTTTTCACAAGGGGAGGAAGGCCTTGCTGAACTTAAGAGGCTTTTCCTGGTAGTTACTATCCCAGAATTGAGAACAAGTCATTGATAACACTTCATGGCCCTTTATCTTGTGCAATAATATTAAGCTACTTGAAGTCTGATATTTTTCACAATTGAAATATGAGAATATAGAGCTAGATTTTTATAATAAAAATTCAATGAAGGATTGGATTCTCCAGGCTATTTCTCACATTTACCGTTTCCTTTTAAAATAGTGATTAAACAATATTTTAGCTGGAGAGAAAAAGAGAGTAAGAACAAAAGAAAATTAAAAAAAAACAGAAGAAATGATTTTCTGGCTTCTCTTACATTATTGCTGAGTTTAAGAAACATTTTTGATTGGCAAGGAGAATGTTAAGGTTTTGAATAGAAACGTAGCTATTAAAAGAACTGTATTTTACATAAGCAAATTAGCATGGGCTCAGAGTGTTTAGTTTTGAGATAAAACTAAGTCTATTAAAAACTATCTAAGGGTCAGATTATTTCTCAGTTTCTTTAAAAGCAAAGCCATAGCCTGACTGAGAAGCAAATTAAGATAGAAGAAAATAATTCTGATTTATACCAGCCATGTGTGGCCACCATAACCAGTTTGTTAATCAGTTCATTGTAATTGGATTTCTGAATTATTCTTTTTCATCCTACATTATTGCCATCTTTAAAAGGAATGTGGTCATTTTTTAGCTTCTTGCATTGATAAGTAGGTACACAACTCCCACTGTTTTTCATGTGTGTCTAATTTTTGCCACTCTGCTGAAAAATATGTGACAAAACAGAAGTCTGTATATTGTATTTTACTTCCTCAGTAGAAAACAGTTTCAGCAGGAGGTACAGTATAATACCTAGTGCTCACAAGTAGAAACTACTTATTTCAACCAGCTATTATGTCTGTGGTATACTTGGCTGGGCACTAGACACTGGGAGAGAAACAAAGGAAAAGACGCGTCTTCTTCCCTCAAAGTGCTTATCCTCTAGGATGAGAAATAAGATCTGCACAAATGCAGGTATATTGATTTCCTATGGCTCTGTAGCAAATGAGCACAAACTGAGTGGCTTAAAACAATACCAATTACCTCTATTTCCATAAGTCAGAAATCTGGGCGTGATTTAGAAGATTTCTCTGCTCAGAGTCTCACAAGGGTCCAGTCAAGGTGTCCGGGTGTTGGCTGGGCTTGTTCTCATCTGGAGGCTAGGCTGGAGAAGGATCCATTTTCAACTCCCTTGGGTTGTTGGAATAATTAACTTCTTTGCCCCTTTAGAGTTCATGGCAGTTTGGTACTTCAAAGCCAGCCATGGTAGGAGAGAGAGTCTCTGCTGCTTCAAATCTCTAATTTCAGAGGTAACTTTAACCCTCTTGACAAAAGGGCCCTCCTGACAATATCTGACCTGTGTAAGATAATCTCCCTTTTGATTAAGCTAAGGCCAACAGATTTAGGGGCCCTAATTACACCTGAAAAATCCCTTTGCCTTTTCTAAATTCTATTCATTAGAAGCAAGTGATAAATGGGGAGAGGGAATTGCATAAAGATGTGACTTACTGAGTGTTATCTTAAGATATGTTGGCCACATACAGCAAATACTAAATATAAGCATTAACAATAAAAGTACCTTGGTATAGACAACAAATCTAAGTGGAAAGTAGGCACAGGAACTGAGGGGACAGAGAAAAAGGGTGATCCCTGCTTAGGAGTAGCTCATTTACTCAGCAAAAGTTTACTCCGCAATTACTATGTACCAGACCTTGTGTTAAGCTCTGAGACTAAAGTAAATACTGAATGGCAAGTGCCTTAGGTTATTCTAGAAGATTCCAGAATCCTGTTAGATGTACTTATCTGAAAAAGAGATACTAAAGAAATAGATGATAATGAATACATTTAATTATAGTCATGGGTTCCTTATATCTTGTTTTAGAGGTACAATACAGACACACACAGGTACACATACACACATACATATACATACCTTGGGGTAGAAAATTGTAATGATCAAGACCAGGTTTGAAGATCTCACTACTGAGTCAATTCACATAATGTGCCTGGTAAGCAAAGAAGCTTTTCTTGTCAGTGCATTTAGTATATTAAAGTTTATTTGAATCTTTTTTTTCTAATTATTACATATTGGATCTGAACACCAGCCCTACCACATACACAGAGCAAAGTCCCACTCCACTTTACCCAGGAATTCCTTCAATTAGGTAAGCAGGATAGTGGAAAACAAAGGCTAAAACCTAAGGTCTGTTATTCCAAATCCAGGGTTTTCTATATGATATTTATGACTTAACAATAAGGAAGTAGGATGGAGAAGAAAAATAATATAGAAAACAAAAGTGTGTGGCACCTGGGTGGCTCAGTCATTAAGCCTCTGTCTTCGGCTCAGGTCATGATCCCAGGGTCCTGGGATTGAGCCCTGCATGAGGCTCTCTGCTCAACAAACAGCTTGCTTCTCCCTCTCCCACTACCCCTGCTTCTGTTCCCTCTCTTGCTGTGTCTCTCTCTGTCAAATAAATAAATAACGTCTTGGGCGCCTGGGTGGCTCAGTGGGTTAAGCCGCTGCCTTCGGCTCAGGTCATGATCTCAGGGTCCTGGGATCGAGTCCCACATCGGGCTCTCTGCTCAGCAGGGAGACTGCTTCCCTCTCTCTCTCTGGCTGCCTCTCTGTCTACTTATGATCTCTGTCAAATAAATAAATAAAATCTTTAAAAAATAAATAAATAAATAAATAAATAAAATCTTAAAAAAAAAAAAGGAAACAAAAGTATCCAGGTTCTCCAGTTCTAACTTGTAATGTGAAATTTCCCTTCCGTGTTCAGTGAACACTTTTTTTTTTCCCTTGTTCATTTTTAAGCCCCAAATCATAAGCCTGGAGTTCTTTATGGACTCAGAATACTTATACTCAGAAATTTAAGAAAATTAAAGTCATTGTCCCTGAAAAGTGCCCTTGGACTCACCTAGAGGTACCACTTCCTAGGAATAAGCTCTACTGAGAGTCCAAACAAGCTTATCATTTTCACAAGGACTGTAATGATGTGAACATTGGCCCATTGGGAATGAGAATTAAATCACCAAATAATTTTGTATAGGCTATTGTACAACTGATAGTTATGAAAATAAATTTCAGGACGCTGCTGTCTGCTTGTTCAAATCCAGTTTGGGATGTTTGCAGTTCACCCAGTTTTGCCCCAGATTTTGTGTTCTTAATTACTATTCAGGCTACTTTAAGCCAAATGTTGAGTCAGTTTTTCAGTTTGTATCTTTACTGTCTGCATTCAGGCTTTACATAGTATACTAGAGATACTGCTTGGTTATCTAAAGCTGCTAGGTCCTGTCAATGGGAAAGTGTGCTGCACACTAATTCCTGAGAAAAATGGGCTTTGCTTCATATAGGTGTCTCATAAGTTAATTGTAAAGGGCCTCTCAGGATTCCACTGCAATATTTGCTTTCTGCAGGTAAAAATTGAAGATTAAACAACAGTGTCGTATCTGACCAAAGCTAACAGCCCCAAACCAAACTAGTTGTGGGGATTTGATTATAATAAAATGGAATTTAGGATTCCATTGTCATTTAAATACTCCCTCATATGCAGTTTTATCTGTCTTCACTTACTTGTATCTCATTTCAGAGACACATTGAAGGTACATCAACCCTCACATTCAACCATTGTTGGTAGCCTGTTTCTCCAAAAATCTCTTCAGAAGATTAAATGTAAAGCTTCCTAGTATCTCAGTATTTAATATATTATAGCATAAACATAATGAACCTTTCATTTTAACACTATAAGTACATTTGACTAGTAATTTCAGTCTTTGAATTTTAATTGCTAACTTTATTACTAACTAGCTGTATGACATTGAGAAAGTCACATTACCTCTCTAGGTCTTGGTTTTCTACTTTATTTCCCAAGGCTATAGTAATGAAATATCAAGATAGTGTACACAAAAAATACTTTAAAGAAAACAAAGTGCAGTGGCAGAGTAGTTATTAATAATAATAGCAAATGTTGGTAACTTGGTTGGTATTGTTGTTTAAATTCATCATATCATAAAACTTGTGTAAACGGTGTTCACTCCCTCATGTGCATATGGGCATTCTTAAAGTAGCACTATTTCATTTGAAGTTAAATGACCTTTTTCAAATAAGGTTATGATGTTTTGCAGTTATCAGTGTAAATGAAAAGGGCCAAGTTTTTCAAAGATCCCTAATGATATCTTTTTTACATAAAGCATTATATGTTATTAGATTCTATTCCCTAATAAGTAACATACAAAATGAGGAACAGATACTGATTTGTTCTGCCTGCAATGCTATTATGCATCCATTTGCATTTTTGAAACATGCTCTATCTTGGTATATATCACATGTGCAAATCTCGAGTGCCATCAGCACCAAATCATTTGAGTTATTCTTTACTAAAATTATTTTTCCCTCTAATGGCAAGAATTATGACCCTTGAAGTACCCGGAAAATAACTCAAGCCAACCATGATGGCTTAAAAATGTGATTACTTTATTAGTTTATGGCAGTGATAAACTATATGGCGTATAAGGGGAAGACAAAATGTTTTCCAAAAGAAGTGTCCATGTAATTTTCATTACCTGAGTTCTCCGTTGAAGCAAGGGTAAGTAGTTAGCATAGTGCTCTTCCTGAATTGTGGGCCTAGTGGTACCAGTCTTTCAAAAGTTGAACAGAAAAGGAGCTCAGTTTTATCTTCCTACTGTCATTAAAAACATCTCTGTTTCTCTTCCATCTACATGTACCCATAGGATTATCACCACATCAAGGAACATTACCTGTCATTGTATGCCTTTATGATGCAGGCGCCCAAATTTTTCTTTTATTCCATATTTCACGTAGTAAAGTAAATTTAGGCTTTCTATGGAGAGAATAGCTTATAAATGAAATAATGCCTCAGCTATGCATTCACATTTCTCTATGTTAGTGTCTAATGATTTTGTTTTGAGCCATGGGTATATTGGCTATTAATAGAGCCAGAGAATATGGCAAAAATCCAACTTCCTCCACATTTCTATTTAATATGCAAAACCAATCCTTCTCCATCCTGTTCTTTCCCGCCTTCTCCTCCTGTGTCTCTTCCATCCTCATAATGGTGTTAAGAATTGGTATAATTTCATTAACTAGAGGTTATGCAAATTAATATAGAAGGTTTATTTTGATGGCCTAGATAATGTGAATGAGAATCACTTTCTCACTGTAAACTAATCTGTAATGACAGATACTCAATGTCATTTGTGTCACTGACAGCTTTTAATGCTAGCTTTAGCAACACTTGTCCTCCCGAATCAAGTTTGTTTTCTAGTCATATACATGATATTCCATCATGAATACCTTTTTTGGTGGAAGTTAAAGTGAGAAGGTGATTGGTATTGGAAGTAAGCCATACTCTTTTTCCAGAAACTTCCTGTACTTAGGCCCAGTGCAGGTTGACTCTATTATCTTATGTGTTGAGTGACCGAACAGTGCCTACAATTATGGTATACTGACATAAATTAACATTGATTTAGTGAAGAATGAAAGGCACACAGGAAAGGAGCTTTTCCCTCTTATTTACTTAGTGAAGTATAATTTGAAAGGCTGTTATCACACCTTAGGTACATTTTTAGCCCAATGGAAGAAGTCAGTGAGGCAAGTTTACAAGTGTTCATAGAGTGTCTACTATGTGCTAGGTACTCTGTTAGGTACTCTTCCAGGTAAAAAGCAATAATTTGACATTTCAAGTGTTCACTTTATGTTCTTTAGATTTTAAGTGCAATACAAATTGAGGTAAGAGAAACTCAGTGCAGACTGTAGTGCTTATGGATGCTTTTGTAGAGGAACCAAGGAAAATCTACGGTCTGGGGAGACTGAGAAGTGAAAATATTCCATTTGGGCAGAATGACATAATCAAAGGCTCAGCCTTTATCTCATAGGCAAGATAAAATTATTTGAGGATTTTAAGCAGGACTGCGACATGTTAAAATGGTATCATAGGAGGGATAGAAAGTGGCTTGGGAGGTAAGTCTTTGTCATTTAGAAGGATATCACAGTAAGCCATGTTTCTACATTACTTAAACAAATGGCCAGTTTCAGGCTTTGTGTACACATGTGACTGAAATCAGTCAAAGAACTAGTTGTTTTGAAATTAACTGACTTGGAACTGTTGTGAAAACAACCAGTTTGATTGAATTCCGTTGTTTCTCTCCAAATCAGCTCATTATTATAGAGGCACTATGTGTTAATTACACAGAAAAAAATCACTTAAGCTTGTTGTTTCATGGCTTACAGGCAAACCAGCTTGTAGATTACCTAAAAATTTGGCTTTTCAGCTGGAAGTTTCAGTGTTGTGTCGATACAGCCTTTTAAGAGTTGCATAGATATTGGCAGGCAGTACTAAGATATGTTAGAATTACTAGGTGTTAGGAAACAGACTTAAGTTATCACCCATAGCAAAATAGATCCTTGAGCAAAGAAGTGACAAAAACCCATGTGGTATACTTATTAAATTATTTTCAGTGGTTTAGAATTTACTAACTTATAAATTAAAATTTACAGAAGGGAGGATAGAGGAGAAAAAAAGAGACCAAAAGGTACTTTATTTTATATATAATACTTAAAATAATCCATAATGAAGAATATATTATTGTTAGGCAATAGGCTTTTCTGAAGCGAAGGCACTCATTTGTCAAGACTATATTCCAAAGGGTTAGTACCAGGCTAAACATTGAGCAGAGGTCATGAATATTTTTTAAATACTTATTTTCTCATATCCGAATGTCATTTCAAACTTAACTTTTCCTGAAGGAACACCAACTGCTCTATCCTTAATGATATCCTGGGGCATCTTTATTTTTGCTTTTCATAGCCAACCTGAAATATAATAGCTATATCAGTATCTCTAGAACATTAGCTGCTGTGCTTTCTAGATAGCTTTTATGATGGCAGTGTCAATGCCAAGTAAGTCACCTGGTTGTGACAGCCTGTAGCAAGGGTTACTCACTGGCTAAATGGCACCACCCTAGGGGATGTAGGCAGTATGTAGCTTCTTTGAGAAAAGGATATTTCTGTGGCAATTCTTGCCCAACAACCACATACTGCCACTATCAATTTCTTTCCTGCTTCTGGTTTATAGCTGTATCAGTAATACAACATCCAGAGAGACCAGAGGCAGGGATACTCTTTGAGAGGCCTTTGGCACAGCCTAGGAAAGTGGTAATCCATATTAAAGTAGTGGCAGTGGGGGTCGTAAGAGATTGACATATGGTAGAGACATCATGACAGTTGAATTTTTTTTTTTAAAGATTTTATTATTTATTTGACAGAGAGAGAGAGAGATCACAAGTAGGCAGAGAGGCAGGTGGGGCAGGGAGAAGCAGGCTCCCTGCTGAGCAGAGAGCCCAATGCAGGGCTTGATCCCAGGACTCTGAGATCATGACCTGAGCCAAAGGCAAAGACTTCATCCACTGAACCGCCCAGGGGCCCCGACAGTTGAATTTTCAAACTTTGGTAACTCCTGGAAGATGGAATGTTAAGAGTGAGAGGGAAGGTCAAAAAGATTCCAGAGTTACAGTTTTGAGCAACTGGGGGTACTGTTAAGTGGAACTGGAGATTCAGGAGTTAGAGTAGGTTTGGGATGGGGAAAGGGATTCCATTCTGGATATGTTGTCTTTGAGCTGCCCAAGGGAATGATAGTCAACTGATTGTTGGGATTGTGAGATTAGGGGGTTAGATAAGAGAACAGGGCTGGAGAATTAGATATGGGAATCATCAGTTTGTTCAGAATTTAGGTGTTAATTGAAAGTGTGTCAATGAATACAATTATCTAGGGAGAGAACTAAAGAGTATACAAAACAAATCAAAATGGACTGAGAGAAAGACTTGAGGGGCAGAGAGAGGAAGAGTAGCCAATGAAAGAGGTAGTGAAGGAGCAGTCAGAGAGATAAAATGAAAACTAGGATAATGTAGTGTTTTGGAGTCTAAAGGAAAAGAGGGAATCGAAAGGTATGAAGGTGGTCAGCACTATGAAATGTTGCAGAAAAGTTACATAGGCTGGAGGTTGAAAAAGGCACTTGGCACACTGGTGACCTTATTTAAGGGTTAATTTCAGTGGAGTGGAAAGAGCAGATATCAGATTGCAATGAGTTAGTAAGGAAGTGGAAGAAGGAAACAGATGTTAGGTCAGTCACACATTGTCAGTGGTAAGAACTATTGTGATAAGGTACAAAAATATGAAAATTTCCTTAAGATTATGGATTTTAATTCTGAAAGTGTACAAGTGCATCTTCCATGAATCCAATGTAGCACCCTGGAATTCTGTCAATAGCGGAGAGTTTTTACAGCCAAAACAGGGAACAACAGAGGTGAGGTCAAAGAAGTTATCCTCTTACTGAGTCCTTTTCTCAGTTCCTCTGGGTCTCATAGTACCTGGCACATAGTAGGCCTGAATGGAATTGAATCCTTTGAGAATCTTTCTCAAAGATTCTCATTATCTTACGGAAAAACAACCAAATAAAAGCTTTTCCACTGGCCAGGGCCCATACATGCTACAATGTCTTTTGGGAAAGGAGAAGTTGACATTTTAATTCTTCAGTGTCACCATTTGGTACTGGGCTTGTGCTAAAATGCCCCCAGTTTCTTTGTCTTCCAAAGTGATTTTAATACTAGGAACATCATGTTTATTAGCAAAGGATCTTAACAGAAAGTCCCTCACCTTGATAAACATGCACATACACATACTGCCTCAAAGTCTGTTGTAAAATGAAGGATTTTCTGTCTGGAACTAAGAATGATCTAGGTTTTTTTTTTTTCATTAAACATTTGTCATGTTGTCGCAGATAAAAGGTTGCTAACGTTCTTTCATCTGATTGGTTTATCATCTAGACTTAACCATCTGCATCAAATCTACAGAGCCTGGTATGATTAGAAGTCCTGTTAACATACAAATTCTAAACATATGTAATACTTAAACTTCCTACCTCCAGAGTTTTTGCATGTATTGTTATCATATTAAGATTTTCCACATCAGGCTTTATATATAAGAAAGAACTTTCTGGGAGACCTGTTGAACATTGTAAAGTGATGGAGAGGAAAAGAAAAACTAAGGAAATTATTCTCTAAAAGTCTACTAATGATTTAAATAAGTATCTCTCTCATAATGGGGTGTTGAGGTTTATGTTCAGACAGGGTTGATGGCCGTCTTAATAGGACTTCATAAGGAATTTGCTAACTCTTAATTTTAAATGATTATTTAGTCACCTCAAGTTGTTTTGGATCAAGACAGAGTATAAATAGATAAATTTTATTCCTTAGGATGCTCTTAACTACAACTTGGAAAAAAAAACCACAACTTGGAATGACTTAAACAATAGAGATTTATTATCTCACATAACAAAAATTCTTAACATAGGGTTGGTCACTTTTGTGGCTTAAAGACATCATTTTATGTCTTGCTTCTCCATCAACAGTATGTAAGGTAGCTTGTTCTTCCTGGTACAGTATGGCTGCAAGAGCTTCAGGCAGCATATCCTCAATACTATGCAGAAAGGGCAGGAAAAAAAAGAATCATTTGTTCCTGTAACTCTCTAGAGCTAGAAATTTTTCTCACCCTTTTACCCCAAGAAAACTTTCCCTCATACTGCATTGGTCAAAATTGGGTCCCATGACTCTTCCTTAGCCAAAGAGAATGGAATTAATCATAATGTAGTTACATTAATCAAGACTGACACTTTGTGATTGAGTCTGGATTCGGGTCTGGGCCTGCAGTTTCACCTGGAAGTAGGGCTAGGGCTGTGGATACAGATTTCTTAAAACAGCTTTATTGAGATACAACTCACATGCAAAAAAAATAAATTCATATATTTAATGTGTACCATTCAGTGGCTTTCGGTCTATTCACAGAATAGCCACCTTTGAACATTTTCATCACCCCTAAAAGAAATACCATACCATTTAAATAGTTACAGTCTATTCCCTTTGTCCCTAGCCCCCGACAACCACTAATCTACTTTCTGTCTGTGTGGATGTGCCTATTCTGGTTATTTCATATAAATGGAATCATACATTATGGGGCCTATTATGACAAGCTCCTTTCACTTAGCAAAATATTTTCAAAGTTCATCCATATTGTAGCATGGATCAGCACTTCCTTCTTTTTTATGGGTTTATAATATTCTCTTTTATGGATACAACACATTTGTTTATTCATATGAGTCGATGGAAATTTGGGTCGTTTCTGCCTTTTGACTATCATGAAAATGATGCTATGAACATTTGTGTACAAGTATTTGTGTGAACATATGTATTTACTTCTTTTACATATATACCTAGTAGTGGAATTGCTAGGTCATATGGTAACCCTATGCTTAACTTTTTGAGGAACTGACAAACACTTTCCCATGATGGTTGAATGATTTGTTCCAATTTCTCCATGTTCTCTGCAATACTTGTAATTATCTGTCTTTTTTACTGTAATTATCCTAGTGGGTATGAAGTGGCATTTCGTTGTAATTTTGTAGTCTTTCTTGAAGCATGTGGTCAAGTGGAAGAGAAAGGATGCCTGAACAAATCTGGGATCATATTAATAAAAAAGGAGAGAGAATTGGCTGTTATAGGCCAATAACAGATTCTGATCACAAATAAATAAAAAAAGTTCCTATTTAAACTAATTCAATAGCCTTATTCATTTTACTTCAACTTTACTTTTGTTATATGTTTTTAACTCAGAATTTCTCAGTTACTGACTGGAGAAAGATTCCATTATATAATAAGCATAATAATTCTATAATTAAAATATGGCATGAACATTTTTTCATGGGTCTGTTAGTTATCTGTATGTCTTCTTTGGAGAAGTGTCTGTTCATGTCTTCTGCCCATTTTTTGACTTGATTATTTGTTTTTTGGGTGTTGAGGTTGAGAACTTCTTTACAGATCTTGGATATCAACCCTTTATGTGTAAAGTCATTTGCAAATATCTTCTCCCATCCCATGGGTTGCCTCTTTGTTTTGTTGACTGTTTACTTTGCTATGCAGAAGCTTTTTATCTTGATGAAGTCCCAAAAGTTCATTTTTGCTTTTGTTTCCCTTGTCTTTGGAGACATGTCGTGAAAGAAGTTGCTGTGGCCAATGTCCAAGAGGTTACTGCCTGTGTTCTCCTCTACGATTTTGAGAAATTCCTGTCTCATGTTTATGTCTTTCATCCATTTTGAGTTTATCTTTGTGTATGGTGTAAGAGAATGGTCGAGTTTCATTCTTCTGTATATAGCTGCCCAATTTTCCCAGCACCATTTATTTAAGATACTGTCTTTTTTCCATTGGATATTTTTTCTTGTTTTGTCAAAGATTATTTGACTGTAGAGTTAAGGGTCCATATCTGGGCTCTCTGTTTTGTTGCATTGGTCTATGTCTCTGTTTTTGTGCCAGTACCATGCTGTCTTGGTGGTCACAGCTTTGTAATGTAACTTGAAATCATGCAACATGGTGCCCCCAGCTTTGTTTTTTCTTTTTCAACATTTCCTTGGCAATTTGAGGTCTTTTCTGATTCCATACAAATTTTAGGATTGTTTGTTCCAGCACTTTGAAAAATGCCGGTGGAATTTTGATCAGGATGACATTGAAAGTATAGCTTGCTCTGGGCAGCATAGACATTTTAGCAATGTTTATTCTTCTGATCCATGAGCATGGAATGTTTTTCCATCTTTTTGTGTCTTCTTCATACCTAAGTGTTTTTTGACTGAATTCAGTTTCCTACTGGTTAGTTGTGCTCATATTGGATTTTAAAATCTCACCTCTTCATGTGCTCATGAACTATTTCTTCCTTTGCTCTCCTACACAGCTTGGGTCTCTGGAAGCTGACTCTAACTCTCCTTTTTTAATGATCGGATACTGCTATTTAGTTATCTACCATTTCCTCTTCCTTTGTTGTTAACGTAATGTCATTTTTTTCCCCGGGTATTCTAGAATCCTAGTGTCATAATCGCACTTGGTATTTTATAAATTAAAGAGAATTTAGAAGTTATTTAGTCCCCATTCTCTTTCTGTGGGAGCTGCATTCAAGCCCATACCTTACATTTAGTCCTGGCACCTCAACCAGTGATCTCCATTAGTACTCATAGATAGACACAAACATACAGTGATTCCTTGATGTCAGTCTGAGCATCGATATGGGTGATTTTTCTGACAAATACCATATGGCCCCTTGTTCTCTCTTGGGAACCTTAAATCAGAATCTCTAGGAATGGAACCCCAAATTGGTACTTTACAGGCTCCTAAGAAGGATTAAAATATGCATTTAGTTCTGAGAGCTGCTGACTAGCATACTTCCCCCCAAATTGCTTTAAGACGTGTGGATGTCAATGCCATAAAGGGCTGTGCTTGGGTACTACTCTCAGTTTTTCTGGTTGATATCATGTAGACAACCATGACCCTTTATCCCTGCTCTGAAATGCTCCTTGGTACCTCTATAAAGACCATCTTTGACTGGGAAGGACCATAATTGATTCAGTTTGGTGTTTTCCATGATTTAAAAAAAATATTTATTATCTATGTCAAGATGTAGGTAAGAGCACATCCAAAAAATATTTCTTCCTCTCCATAAATTTGATGTCTCTATTTTTGGTTTAGGGATGTATGTCTTAGAAAGTTTGATTTCTTTACATTGGTGTCATGTATGCTTTATACATTTGGCTTAAAAGATGGGTTTTTGGAATCCTGAGGCACATTGACTATTCTGCATTTTTACCCTTTATCATCTAGTGAGTTTGTTCAAATGATGACACATTTTCCCCTGATTTAGTGGGATTATTGCTCAGATATGTATTCAAGCACAGTGTTCCAGGGAACATATTTAGGCATTTCCAGGTTTTTTTTTCCATGAATTATACCCGAATTAACTCTGAATAACATATGATTGTATTTTTATACCTCAGTTTTGGACTCCTTTCACTTTAGATGTGCATTCCAAACACGGCCATTGGTGTTGAATTCATAATGCAAAGTTGTTTGGAAATCGTGGCATGTTATAGTTTGTTCACACCAAATAGACTTGCTGAGAGGTGAGCCGTTCTTGGAAATTGCTCCCAGAGAAACCAATCATCATCAAGTTTTATTACATGTGCATGGTGTAAAGTGCTTCAAAATCTATAACAGCAACAAAAAACATGGTATCAGTCGATGGATACAAAAGCATATGTAATATATAAGTGTCTATCTGCAAATAGCCTTGCACTGAGCATGTGGACTGTGACCTGATACTGACATTTATATTTGCAAGCTGTATTGTATATTGGGGTGATTGCTATAACAAGGTAGTTAAATAGGAGCAGAAAATTCTCTGAGAGGTTCTAATGTAAGGCAAACAGCCTATGTCTACATGTATGACTATGGAAACATTTCCTAAGTGATTAAGTAAAAAATGATCAGCTAGACCAGCGGTTCTCAACTCTGGCTGCATATTAGGATCACCTAGGGAGATTAAAAAAAAATAATGACACCCAGTCTCTACTCACACAGATTCTGACTTAATTGGTCTGGAGTGGGGTGCAGGTGTCAGTATTTTTTAAGCCCCTCAGGTGATTCTAATGTGCAATCTAGGTTGAGAATTCCTGGACTTGACTATATGCCTTGTGAGGTCAGGACAGTGCCTAACATATAACAGTTCAATAAGTATTTGTTTCATGCAAAGTTGCCAGCAGTAGAGTTGGTAGAAAGCTAAATATTTAGATTCATTTTTTCAGGCATTCAAATGACAACATTTGCTGAATGTTTAGAGTCATCTGAGAACTATGGATGTTTACAAAGAATATGATCTCACAAAAGCCCTCATTAGGAGGGTTTCTTAACTAATGGCCCATTATGCCTGTGTCTGGCCTAAGATACAAGTGTCAAGAACAGAAATGCACAGGTCCTGACCTCAAGGTAATCTGCAAAAACTCTACCAATTTCCCATGTTCTCCTTTCTGTGTGGTCTCCTTCCTGCTCTTACCTCTCTTAAGAAATGTAGACAAATTCTACTGTCAGGTGGTCTGCTTTTTCTTTTCATTATAATATGAAGAGGAGGGTGAAAATATGTTGAATAAACAGGACAAGAGACCCCTGTGGAAGTTTCAAGATTGTTTCCAAGTCTGTTAGTGCAGTCAAGTCTGGGTTAAACTCATGCTGTAACTTCCTACTTTGAGATGTAGCTTACTCTTTTTTCTCAATTGTGTTATGTTAGTCACCATACAATACATCATAACTTTTTTATGTAGATGTAGCTTACTCTTAATTGCATCTCAGAAACTTTTCCAAACAAACATTTCAAGCTAGTTTCCATCTTCTACTCTTTGTCATAACTTCGATGACTTCAGAGTCTTATCCCAAACACCAAGGTTATGACTCCAATTTAAATATGTAAATTTAAGAAATGTAATGCCAGTGCCCTTTCTTTTTAGTGTAGATTGGCTCCAAACACTGGCATAGCTGGGATTCCA
The DNA here is from genome assembly GCF_010015895.1 of Lontra canadensis. Taxonomy (NCBI): domain Eukaryota; kingdom Metazoa; phylum Chordata; class Mammalia; order Carnivora; family Mustelidae; genus Lontra; species Lontra canadensis. The sequence goes on along the minus strand of NW_022631075.1, from coordinate 4,623,173 downwards.
TAATTACTTTGGCCTATAGTAAATCTAGTTGGGTAGTGAATCAGGTAACATTTAACTAATTGTATTTTCTTTTTATTAATTCCATGTTTGCAATTGAGTTATGTATGAAGCAGTAAAAACATCCTGCTGTTCTTTGAAAATGGTGTTATATTTTATCACAGTGTCTAAAGCATACTAGTGTTTAAGGAGATGACATGAGGATTAATCTGCAGCTTTACTTTATGAACAACATACCTCTCCACAGTAGACGACACAACATACATGTGAAAATGACAGTAAGCTGATGTATTAAGTGTGGGGACTGGTCTTGTGTAAAAGTTATCTGTGTCACAGCTGGGAGACGTGCGTGTGCATTATTCATCTCTGCTCAGGCACTACATTCAAATCCTTTCCAAGTGTTCCCTTTTGAAGCACTTTCATGCTGAATTGCTGTCTGTGAATGTGTGTCCTACGTTTAACACCCAGTTTGACTTTTCACAGAATCACAGTAGCAAAACAGGGTAGAAACTAAGGGTCAAAGAGTAGCTTAATCTGAAAATTCCAGCTTTATGTAGATACAGTTGGTTTAAGAGGACTCAGATGAGGAAGTGCTCTTCGAAAATGAAAGCTCTACAAATGTTAGGTGGGATTATTGTACTCAAGTATGCTTGGCATGAAAACCCCTCTGTTTTGCTGATTAGTAGACTTTCACTAATTACCCATCAGGAAAAAGGAAAAAAAAGGAAGTAACTTTCAATTCTGCTTTCATAGTCTCATCTGAGGAATTTAACCAGTTAGGCTTTTTTTTTTTTTTAAACACTCAAGAGATTAATTCACTTTATATCTAAAAGAGGAAAAGACCTTTTTCTTCAAGGGTTGACTAGTGTAGAAAGGCCTATAGTTAATGCAGCAAGTGATATTCTGGAAATTGCGTTTGAATAGAATCATCTCCCCGCCTCCCCCCCCGCCCCCAATCATTCACCCCAAGGACATTCTAACAGTTGAAACTCAGGGAGAGAATTCTACTTATTTTACCTTGTGTGTCTTAAAACAGAACACTTGGTGGCAGTCCTCCTTAAGCACCAAATTTTCTTGATTTAGCTCTTTCTTGGGGGAACAAAAGAGTTTCCCCTCAAGCTTTTCTTGGGCTCCTGACAGATTCCTTTCTCCTTTATGTGGTAACTGAATTACTAAGACATTTCCTCCAGTGAGGAAACAGCAGTTGGGGGACTCTAGCCTTATGATTGCTTTTTCATTTGAGACTCAGCTTGCTTAGGAAGGAATTATTTCCTTGGGGTTTCAAGGCACACCTCCATTCTTTGTATTATCACTGATTTAATTGTTCTCTATTCCTTCTTCCTTCTCTCTTTTCTCAAGCAGCTCTTTCAGCAAGTGTGGTTTGGATTTAGGCTTGTCATATTGTCCTCTTCAATAACATCTACCAGCCTCTTGACCATATAAAACACATTTTGAATCCAGAAGGTATTCTTGGGTGGCAATAACGTTGGTCTTCTTCACAGTATCATAGTTCGCACAAACTATGGTCCTAGACTGTATGGCTGCCTCTCTCAGAAATTTCCTTATGGAACAATGGCTCCTAAGTTATACTGGAAAACTTTCTCTAAATACCATGAAAAGAGAATCTAAATGCCTGTGTTATTTTTGACCGCATGAACAAAACCCATCATTTTTCTATAGTTCGTGTCCTTTTCTTTCATTGCAATTGAGTAGTATTCTATACATGTGACTTTTTTTTCCCATTAACCACCCACATCTGCACTATGTGGGGAGGAAAAATGATTTTTCCTGTACTCTTTTAGGTTCTTGGCTGAGATACCCCTGTGCTAAAAGACAGATTAAGAGGAGAAAAACAAGCAGACGGTTAACAACATGTTTACTTCCTGTATGTGTGGGACGTACCCAGGAAAACTGAGTTACTCCCAGAAATGGTCCAAGCCAACACCTTAAAAATTATCTCTAGCTAAAGAGAAAAGAAATTTGGGGGGGTGAGGAGCCAGTTATGGGAGGCTATCAGGAAAAACACAGTGTAAACAAGGGTAAGGTTGTTATACAGTTCTAAGTCATTGCTTTCTCCACTGATGAAAGAGTTTCTAGAGCTTTAGAATCACCTTTCTCTTCTTGGTACAGAGAGGGAAACACCCTTACAAATGGAGATTTTCCTTACAAATCTGAATGTCTCTTATAAAAGGCTAAACTCTACTCAGTTTTCAGAACTTACCTATGTCAGTTGTTTCTTAAAAATAATCAGCCTAAAATAATCCTTATGGCAAAGAGGCATATTTTGGGGTGGTATATTCTGCTTCCCTTCAATTGGTCAAATCATCTTTTACCTTCTTTTTTTTTTAAGATTTATTTATTTGAGAGAGAGCCGGAGAGCACATGCATAAGCTTTGGGGGTCAGAGGGAGAGGGAGAGAGAAACTCAAGCAGACTCCATGCTGAGTGCAGAACCTGACCCAGCACTTGACCTCATGATCCTGAGCCCAAACTTGAGATAAAACCAAGGGTTGGTCACTTTACTATCTTCTGCTATGTTTTGTACACTGCTTGGGCAGGAGATCCAAGATGCTACTCTATATGACAAAGTTCAGTCTTTGTTAGCTAAGGTTCTTCTGAGGTTTCTGTATATTCACTTCATCCAGGGTTTCTCCACAAAGGCACTATTGGCATTTGGGGTTGGGTAATTTTTTGTTGTCAGGCAGTTGTCATGCACATTTTAGGATGTTTAACAGCATCACTGGCTTCTACCCACTACATGCCAGTAGCACACATTCCCTAACAGTGACAGAAACATCTCCAGATACTGTCAAATGTCTTAATGGTAAGGTGGAATGGGGACAAAACTACCCCCAGTTGAGAAGTCCTGGGTTAGAACATCCGATGTCTGGCCTTTCATTAAAAAGGTACAATCAGGTATCAGTACAAACTGTATTTATAGTGCCAGTTATACTGTGTGTTTGTACCACCCTCATGACCTTCAATATACTTCCTATATTTGAAGAGTTAAAAATAGCCTCATCTGTTTTCTATGATTGTGACATGATTATCCAAGTAATTTATAATATCCTTCTTTAAGCCCCATTTTCAAGCATTTTCTCTTACAAAGCAATAATCTATAATATACCACAAACGGTTCATCTGTGTCATTTCTGCATTGGTCTCTGATCTGTGTGTTATGCTGACTTGCCATTATTTTTAAAGCAGTGATGCTAAAACTATTTTGGGTAAATAGTTTCATTGCTTTGTAACTTTGCTGGAAAGAGTAAAGATACTTTATTTTAATATTTTGGGGAGATTTCTTTTTTACTAAGGATTTTTAGTCTGCATTGGTTTTTAAGATACCATGTTCTGATGATTTATTTTGTATGTTTACCCTTTCAACATAATTGCTGCTGTAAGCCCGAGATGCATCATACATTTTCAGTACCTGTCGGGCCACTAGAATTTCCAATTTCCCCCCAAAATTCCCAGGAATTTTATACAGACAGATTTCCTATGTAAAGATAACTTTGATTTTGTATAAACCTCACTGTGCCATTTAAGTAATAAATATTGGTGCATGAACTGGTTTGACTTTCTGCTGAGAACTGCTAAAAGCCTTTTAATAGAAAACAATAGGGAATGTCAAACATTGAATCACGATCTCACTGAAGCAATTTTTCTTAGAAAGACTTTCATCACACAGAAGTTTTATCCTTGCTCAAATTTTGCCAGAAATTAGTCTGGTTAAAATCTACTGTGAAGCTTTCTGCAGCTTGTTTACCCATGTTTTTATGAATAAAAGGCATGCTTTTAATATGTTGCTACCTTTTAATGTATTTAATTTTTATCTATATATCTATATCTATCTATCTATCTATCTATCTATCTATATATATATATATATTTAGAGACTAAATGAGATTATGACTTCTTTTTAGGTTAAGCATTCACTAGGAGAGTGGTATAATAGCCACATGCCTGTTTAATAGTATATGACTGCTTGCTTTGAAGCAAATAAGTTAGAATTCCCCCAAATGAGCTACTTATTTTCACTCTGCCTTCTTACCAGTCTTTGCCCTCTAACCTAGGCCACCTGTCTCACAACATAGACCATGTGAAAGGATTGTAGATTCGGCAGAGTTGTCACCACTACAGAAAATTAGTAGTAGATAGAAACTAGTAGGCTTATTTATTTTGGTATTTTTCAACTACAGTATGCTCTCTGTGAGTTCTCACTAGGTCTTAATTTTTGTAACTCCTCTAGATCTATTTATAACAGTTGAGAAGGGGAAATAGAAGTGAAAACCAAACAGTAACTCAGATTACCCCTTCTGGCCTCATGTAAACACAGTCTTCATGTGAGAAATGTGAAAAGTCCCTTTCCACAGCTAACCACCATTTTAGACATTTCCTTAGCTCTCTTTCTTCCTCCCTGCCTGCCTGTGTCCCTTCCCTCCCTCTTTGCCTTCCTTCCATTTCTTAATAGAAATGTTTAGCTGGTGATGGTCTTCATTACTCATGCTACAAATGTGTGTTCAGTGCTGAAATAATAGTCTCAGTAATCTAAGAAATAAGAATGTTGTCTGTGTTAGAGGAGGTGGTGGGTCCTAAGTCACCTAAAAGATGTAAGTTGTGGACAGATTGTATTTTATATTCCCTCATTGCATACATCCATCCTGATTTAGTGCCTCACATATGGAAGGTACTTAATTTTACTTTTTTTCTTTGATCAGGGTATCCTTACAGTAGAAGTAAAAGCTGATTCTGTTTTCTTCTATATTTAGTTTCTTTGATCAACATAGTCATTTCCTTTTCCCAGAGGGGGACAGAAAATGCTTTATATAGCATTACTGTATGATATCTTAAATATACTCAATCCCGGGGTATTTAAAGTATTAGAATTTATCCTTTGTTGCATAGAAGTTATTTTTCTTAATGATTAAATATATTGGTTAATTCATTGACTGCCTACAGATTCACTGAGAACTAAATATTAACCATACTCTGTGCTAGGTTCTGAAGATATAAGTAGATGTCATTCTTGTCCTCAGGAACTAATAATCTGGTTGATGAGAAGAGGACACAAATAAGCATGGCTCTGGTGGAACAAGGGCTATAATATAGATATGTACAATATGCTGTGGCAAATAGAGGAGGTTAATTTCATTAATGGAGATGGAGTGGGGTATAGAGGAAGATGGTAACAATTGAGCTGGTCTCAAAAATTGGTTGGAGTTTACCAGTTAAAGAAGTAAGAGTGTATGCTGAGGGCAGGGTGGAGTGGTATCCATTCCAAGCTACTGGGAGAGCACGAGCTAAGGCATGGAAGCATATGACTTGTTTGACATGTATATCATGTGTTCCAGTGTGGCTGGAGCATAACTTGCATTGGGACCACTTAAATTATATAATACTAGAAAGATAGAATCTTGAATGCCAATTAATGAATTTACATTTTATTCTATAGGCAAAGAGAGCCAATAAAGTGTCCTTTTAAAGGTTTTTTTTTTTAAAAGATTTTATTTATTTATTTGGGAAAGAGAGAGAGACACAGAGCAGGAGTAGGAGAGGGGCAGAGGGAGAGGGAGAAGCAGGCTCCCCGCTGAGCAGGAACCCTGACAAAGTGCGGCTCCATCCCAGGAACCTGGGATCATGACCTGAGCTGAAGGCAGATGCTTAACCAAATGAGCAACCCAGGATCAACATTAAAGTGTTTTAAGCTAGATTCTAATATGATCTGGTTTCCATTTTGTGGAGAGAATTTTGATAGCAGTATTGAGAGTGAATTAGAGGGAGAGGATATATGATATGAAGGAACAAGTTAGGACTTTACTACAATTATCCAGGTGTGAGAGATGAGTGCCTAAATTAGGACAGGGCAGCGTAAAGGGAAAGGAAGAAATATTTTGCAGGCAGTATAAAGGGAAAGGAAGAAATAAAGAGAACTTAGTAACCAATTGTATATGGGGCATAAGGAGCAATAGAGAAGAATGACTGCAAGTCTTTGGCTACCACCTAGGATAATACCAAAGGAGGAGAAGGGGCAGGTTTGACTAGGAAAAGTGATGTGGGATGTATCTGTTATAAGATTACTATAGAACACTAGGCATTCAGAACTATGAAAATGGAGTTCAAGAGAGAATTCAGAGCCAGAGACATAGATTTGAGCATCGTCAGTATATATGGAAAAGTTAAAACCATGATCTGTGAAATTGCTCAGTGTGAGCATGTAGAATGAAAACAGGGAAGAGGACACAACTCAGGGGAAAGACCGGTTTTAAGAAGCTGGTAGAGAGGGGCGCCTGGGTGGCTCAGTGGGTTGGGTCGCTGCCTTCGGCTCAGGTCATGATCTCGGAGTCCTGGGATCGGCCCCGCATCGGGCTCTCTGCTCAGCGGGGAGCCTGCTTCCTCCTCTCTCTCTGCCTGCCTCTCTGCCTGCTTGTGATCTCTCTATCAAATAAATAAATAAAATCTTAAAAAAAAAGAAGCTGGTAGAGAAAGAGAAGTAAAAGGACCAAGTAATCAGGCTAGAGATGTAGTAGATGATAGGAGAACTAACATATAGTGGTGCTTGTTGAGGAACTCAAAGACAAAAATGAGAACAGAAAGGATGAGAAGGGAGTGATTAAAAAACAGGGAAAGACTGAGGAATTAAGAGATGGAGAGAGATTGAGAAAGTAATTGCATTTTGGAGAGAGAGCAAGAGAATGAGCAAGAGAAAGATTGAAAAAGGGTGAGGTAGAGACAGATGCTTATAGAGAGTTAGAGAGAAATTTTGAGAGGGAAAATAATAGAGCACAATTTCAGAAGAGGCAGTACAAGGGAGATGGGAGTTAAAAGCACAAATGAGGGAAGATTATTAGAAAATTAGGAGGACATTTCTTCCTTTGGCGCAGATGAGAAAGGAATTAGAATAGATGAAAATGCATTTGGAAGGAATAGGTAAGACAAGTTGAGAGTTCAGACCCTGATGAATTTTGATTTATCTAAGAATAAGAATAAGTTGCCCTCCATGACCATGAGAATGAGTTGGTCTGAGAGAAGCAGGGGTGAGTAAAAACATCAGTGCTAGATTTTTAAGGACCAACTGCTGTGAAACAAACATACACACAAACAAAAATCTTCACAGAGCTGCAGTAGAAGATGTAGGTTTTCTCTTGCTCTCAGCTGCCAGGGAGCAGGAAGGGAGAGATAAAAGAATGAGGGCTGGGTGCAGGCTTGTCAGTCAGTGCTTCAGGTGAGGTAGCAGGTGGGGCATAGGGGGTCTGTGGTCACTGAGGGCCAGATAGACACAGGAGTGTCGTCAGAAAGGGGCTGGGACTGGGGACTTAGACACAATGTGATTGGAAGTTTCATTGAGGTTAAAAAACAGATTTAGTGGGAGTGAAGGAGTATATTTTAGGTCTAATTATAAGGTTAGAGTTTTGCAGATTTAAATAGAAAGTCTGTTCTGGCTCAACTAAGTTTTATAACTTTTTTTAAAGATTTTATTTATTTATTTGACAGACAGAGATCACAAGTAGGCAGAGAGGCAGGCAGAGAGAGAAGGGGAAGCAGGCTTCCCGCTGAGCAGAAAGCCCGATGCGATGCGGGGCTCGATCCCAGGATCCTGGGATCATGACCCGAGCCAAAGGCAGAGGCTTTAACCGGCTGAGCCACCCAGGCGCCCCAAGTTTTATAAATTAAAGTAATGTTGAGTAGAACATGAAAAGAGTCCTTAAACTCCCATGAAACATGTGCCTGTGATTAGAGTTGTGAAAGCTCATACGAGTAAGATAAGAAAAACTGAAGCTGGAAATGAAATGCTCTGTGTTTGTGGGCGTGTATGTGCATGCGTATATGCGTGCATGAGCTAAAGCATGAGGATACATGACTTGTTTGACATGTGTACTGGAGCACAAGTTGCATTGGGAAAAATTAAAGCGTATGATACTAGAAAGAGAGATATATATACACACATTTATACTCATTGTTATATATAAATATTATTCTATATAATATACATCTTATAGATGTACATATATTTTTTTCTTTCATCCTATTTGAAACAAGAAAAGCTGAAAAAATTTGGTGAATCTCTGTTTGAGGGAAAAGGGAAGGATTGCCCCTGAGAGGAGCTGATGGAAATGATTAGGGTCTATGGTGAGATTCTTTGTAGGTGGGCTTCGAATTCAAAGGAACTTTAATATATTGAAGAAATGATTAGAAATAGCCGAATTCAATGAGGGCATGTTATGGAATAACATGGGAGGCATTAAAAAAAAAAAGGAAAGGAAAGGAAACGAAATGAAAGGAAAGGAAAGGAAAGGAAAGAAAAAAAGAGAAGGAAAAGAAAGGAAGGAAGAAAAGAAAGAGAGAGAGAAAGGAGAAAAAACATGAGTAAGGAAGGCCTGGTTCCTAATCATAAACCCTCTCACTCTTTTGTATGCCTCACTAAATATGTGTTGCATTAACTTAAAAGATGAGTAAGTTTTCCCTGTGAATGGGGGAAAAAACCTGCCAATTAATTCTATCCTTCACTCTGTATCCTAACTCTATCGTTCTCTACCAAAATTCTCTCCACAAAATGGGAACGGATCATGCTAGAAGCCTGCTTAAAACACTTAATGGCTCTTTGCCTATAAAATAAAATCTAAAATCCCCTATTCAGTTGGTCCCTACTTATGGTTGGTTCTACCTCAGAAATACCTTCTTGAGTTGATCTTTATACTTCTCTGTTGACATACTGGCCTTGTGTTTGCACAAAATTCACACAGATTGTCTAATAAATTTTGCTGATCATTTATGCCAATTAAAAGGTAACACACTGATTGTAAAAGCTCTTTCTGAAAAGGGACAATGTTCTAGTTAGTTCTGCTATCATAATGTCCTCAATCAATATGTTTTCTACAATTAAGAAAGTTAGGAAGCAACTTGTAAAGATTTAACTTGATTCTATGCCAGTGAACCCAAGCTGGATCAAACTTACTTGAGTTTTCAGCTCCAAGAGGGCATTTGTTCTGTGTTTTCTGCTTGATTTCCCTCAGTTGAAGTAAAATGGATGAAGAATTTTAATTTGTCTTTTTTTTTGCATTCAAACATAAAAAGTCATTGGGTGTTAGTTGAAAATTTATGAAGCGACGGTCTTGTTAATAAAGATAAATGAGATGGCTTGTTTTATTAATATTAATGTTGCACATAATATAGCTTTGCTAAATAAATATAGGGTTATCGTTTGCAAATTTTGCAAACTAAGAATCTATTGCAATTGTAGAGCTTAAAACCAAGTTGTAATTTTCAGGTGCATTTCAGTTGTTGGTAAATTTTAAAAATTAGAGAGTCACTTGGATTTGTTTGAAATATTTGGGAGGTAACCTGGTTATAGCCTTAATGATTTCCAGTATTTGCAATGATGTTTCAATCATCATATAGCAGTGAGGACTAATGCAAAGCATAAAGTGACCTAGTAACTGAGAAGCAGGCTCGGTATCAGAGAATGGCGTAATACAAGTCAGTCCCAACACTATGTACTCCATGGGGGGGCTACACGGTCTGGCTGCAGTGAAATGCTTGTACTCTCAAAGAAGCAATCAGGCCTACTCTTCCTATGGGAGATGAAGGTAAGATTAATAGTTGAGGGGAGGGATGGAAAAAGGGAAAGGAGAAGGCCTTAGACATGTTATTTCACTCACTCATTCATTCATTCATTCTTTCATTCAGTATTTATGAGTACCTATTATGTTCCAGGTTCTATGCTAGGTACTGTGAATAAGGCAGATAAAGTCCTTGGTCCTGTGGATATTTACCATTTTACTTCTCAGATGTGGTACTAGTGTGCTCCTGGGGTGTTGTAAATTGTTTGAAGAATTTGGCTGAGTCTTTAAAGTCCAAGTCCTAACTTAGTAAAACGGATTAACGATGTTGAGGTAGAGAGAAGTCAGGGGAACTGTAGCTGAACAGAACTGATGTAGAGTTTAGTTCTCTTCTCACCTCTTTCCCTCTTGACTGCCTATCTCACTTTTACAATGGATTAGCAAATGGGATGTGTTCCACAGGCAGTACATGACTTCATTTCAAGTTTTTCACGATCGTTTTGAAAAGTGACAGGAATTAGTAAGCCACTATTGGCAGCACAGAAGGTAGGTGTAACATTTATTCTGGACCATTTTTTTTCTCTTTAGTTTTATGATATGACTGTATGATTACAAGTGTCACTGTATTACTCTGTATTACACTGTATACTACAGTGTTTAAATTTCATAATCTCAGAATAAGCATTAAAGTATGAGAGAGGAACAAAATGTAGCTATTGAGCTACATTTTTAGATTTACTGGAAGGTTAGTTTTCCTAATGTATTCTTTTATAAATGACTCAGGATCACTGACATTGCTAATGAATTGAACCAAAATTTATCTTCAGAATGATCCTCAGACCTTGTGTACATTTGGATTTAGTAATACACCATTCTGTACTTCATGGGGAACAAAAACATTTCAAAACCAATCTGCTTTGGGGAATTTAGTTACTGCTTGCTTTCTTAAATAAAATGATTTGCATTATGACTCAAAATTTCTGTGTCAGTGAGACATTAGAACTATGGAAAATAAAAATTATCCAAATGTTTTTAAAACATCCAGCAGTTTAATTTTATGGTCTAGAAAAATTAGCCTCTAGACTGACTATTTCTCCTGATATCCAGAAATAATATTTTAAATAAGGTAAGGGGAGAAGAAGTAAATGCTATGTTAGTTTTTTCACAAGAAGAATTGTGGCTTTTTTCTATTTTTTTTCTTCACGGTAATTTTTTAATACCCCAATGTTAGTATGTAGGTCTTTTGGTGATAGGTACTTTAAAGGAAAGTTATGAAGGGTTGCATTACTTTTACCTAGCAGCTAACATTAGTTTCCATGGCTGAAGACACGTAAGCTATTGTCAGTTTTGACAGTATAGAAATAAGATCAGCTTTGTTCAAGAAAGTTTTCATTTAGGTTAATAATATTAGAGTAAAATCCCAGCTGAGTCTACATCAGGAAATCTTTTATGCTCTGGTATCATTACACATTCAAGAATAACAACCGTTCCTTTAAATAAAATTAAAGGGATTCAATTTGAGGCTGAATAAAAAAATATATTGGAAAACTGTGTATAGTGGAGATATATACTCTTGCTCTGTTGGGAACCCATTTATGTCTGACTCTGAGACTAATCGTATTATTAATAGTCATACACACTCTGGGCAACTTGAAAAACAATCAGTTTCTTCAGTTCCAGAAGGACTCTCTGAGATATCTTCTCTTGCCTGAAAACCCCTCAGTTTGACTCCATTTCTTTATGAGATTACTAAGTATTTCTCTACATTTTTTGCTTTTGCATGTGTATCTACCCCATGATGATGCTTCATACTTGAATTGTCTTTATTGTTCATATTCTTTTATCTCATTTTTTCTCCTTGGTGGAACCTGTCAAGTATTACTGATCAACAGATGTTCCCTTGGTGAGCCAGTTTGAGTCCCTACATCTTATTTCCAAAGAATCTTGCATACCGCTGATCTGGTGAATCCAAACTCTCACTGCCGTTTCCTTTGGATAAGTTTGTTCATGACTGTATAAGCAGCATACACCTATACCAATATACTTAAGATTTTCAGGCGGCAGTTCGGATCCATGTTAGAAAGACCTGAAGTTGTGCGGTTATAGCTGTATTAGAATGAGGTGTCTAATAATGTGGACATCAGATTCTAGAATCGCAGTCCAGATTTGATGTCCATGCCAAGGGAAAGTGGCTATGCTGTATAGCAGTGGAGTTTTATGGCTTTTTTTTTTAAGAAGTACAACCATCTCTTTAAGTAAAATCCTATGTGGAACCCCAGTACCTATAATTAAGAAAATGGAACTGCCCAGAAGAGAGATGGGGCTGAGGCCCAGTCTCTTACCTTCTCTGCTTTCTGCTTGGCCTCCCCCTCATCCTATAACTATGACCCTTAAAGAATTTCTCTGGAGACCTAAGGCGCTGAGGAATGAGATTGAAAACCACTAGGGTAATAATAAAATGTTTTTCTTAGATTATTGATCATTGACTTTGGAATGTTCTTTTAAAAATTTTTTACATTCCAAAATCAAAGTGTTGGCTATTTCATGAAGTCCTATCAGTTCACATAAAAATAATTATTCCTATCATCCAACTGGCATCAGGTAGAATTAAAAAGCTGTCCATCTTTACCAACTTATCAAAAGACTAAGTAAACATAAAAATTAATGAATTTTCAAGTAATTTGAAAGGCATTTCCATGCCAGGCCCCCCAAATCCACTGCACTGACATGAGGGAAACTAATATTTGTTGAGCATCTACTACCTGCCAAGTGTCCTGTCATGTGCATTATATTCTCTAATTCCCATAACAATCCTGGGAGAGAGAAATTATTCCTATTTTATAACCAATGAATATTTGGCTTATAGAGATTTAAAAAAACTAAGGTCACTTAGCTAGGAAGTGGAGAACCTGATTCTGAACTCTAATATGGCTGACTTAAATGCTCATACCCTTTCCCCAATATTAGGCTACCTTCCCAATAATACAATGAGGGGAAGCAAGAAGATCAAGAAAATTACATGTAAGAGAGTTCTGAAAATCTGTGTAGAGATGCCTTTGACCACAAATGCACTCTTTTTCATTTTCTACCCATGTACTACTGTGTTTGTGCCTCTTCTGTTTATTTGTAATACATTTAGTATACTCTTCCTTCTAAACCTGTTTTCTCCCATGCCTCTCTCCTCCTTTCTCCTTTTCCTTCTCTCTTTACTGCCACCTTTACAGTTATACGGTCTTTTTTTTTTTCAAAGCTAAGGTTTTTTTTTAATTAATTTTTTTAAATTTTTTATAAATTTATTTAGTTATTAAAGAGTTGGGGGGAGAGGGGCAGAGGGAGAAGGAGAGAGATGGAAGAACAGACCCCCTGCTGAGCATGGAGCCTGATGGGGGACTCAGTGCAGGGTTCAGCATGGGGCTCGAGATCATGACCTGAGCTAAAACTAAAAAGATGGTCACTTAACGAACTGAACCACCCAGGCACCCCTACAGTTGCAGTCTTAAGAGGGCTGGATCCTCCTCTTTTCTAGTCAAGGTCCTTCTGGTTGCAAAAAATGGAAACTCACTTAAGATAAAGTGGGAAGGTTATCAAAAGAATATAGAGATCTCACAGAATGCAATGGCAGGGTAGGCTTACTATATTAAAACTTAGTGGCTCTTTCCACCTCTCTGTGAGTGCATACTTTTTCTTACATCTGCTTCTTTCTCCTGGTTTTTCTCTGAACATCTCCTTTCTTCCCACATACTTCTGCTTCCCTTGATTGACTTCCTCTTTTCAATTGTCTTGAGCATTGCTCAATATGGATATCCAGGCCCTAACTCAAGATGAGCTTTCAGACATAGCACCTAGATCTTTCCAGGTACTAGGAAAGGTACTAAACTAGGCCTAAGTTTCTGATGGCATAGGATTGCCATCTTGCTCAGCTCAAGACAGAAACCTTTGTATATTATGTGTTTTACTCTGGTCCAGTTGGCTGAATTGGTATGGCAGGCCACAGGTTCAAATATGGTTCCTTCAGTAGAGGCTATAGGTAGGGTCTGAACCCCAAGACATGTCAAGTATCCTTTCCGTTACACTAGACTTTGATTCCAAATGTACTCTCCTCCCTGTACCCTAATTACTCTAGACTAGGAGAGGAGGGACCCCTGTAATTAGCAGGATGTTCTTCTACAAAGGAGGTCATATTGTTCAATTTAGAACTTACAGTGGGAATATATTCAGCTCAATAAGGCCTCGGCATCCCATAATGTAGCAGAAGGCTCAGGAACCTTTGTAGGAAAACAAATGGAAAATAATTTTTTTCTTGCATGTTTTTTTTTTTTGTTTTGCTTTGTTTTGTTTTTTGTTTGTTTTTTTGTTTTTTTGGTTTTTTTTTTGCATGGAGTCAATCCTTACGAAACTGCTTTTCAAACTGGAATGAACAACAGGAGAAACCTTTACCATTGGACACAGTTGATTTAGATGGGTGAAAGAGATGAGTATAATCCACTTTGTTTCAAGTTTTCTTACTTGGGTAAAGAGTAGGCAACATGTTTCTGTGAATAAGATGTACTGGATGCTTTGTTTGTGATGGGTTTGTCCATACTTGGAAGAGAAGTATCTGTGATGCTGCTGCCATTTAATTCCTGATAATGTATTACAAAATCATTCAAAGAACATTCTTCAATTGCAGGCAGCCCTTTGATACTGTGTGTGCGTGCGTGCGTGTGTGTGTGTGTGTGTGTGTGTTGATGCAGAATTGCAGTGTGAGCTGGGAGTAATGCTTGTGTTATAGGCTAATGAGGGTATGTTAAACTTTGGCTCTAGGAGTTATGATTTGAGTAGATGATAAGAGTCCTGATATAGAAAGACTTGATTAAGATAATTCTAGGGTGTGTGAGTCTAGTCTTGATGTATCATGTTGTGAGGTTGCAACTCTTTAATTTTCCAAAAAGCCTAAAAAGTTTTTTTTAGTACGTCTTAAGCATCTTTCATTTTGAACATTTAACCATGGAGGTGTTAAATTGCAAAGTTCAATTGAGTAAATTTTAAAGATCTTATTGGCTTTATTCAGTGATTCATGGATTGGGCAGCATCCCATCTAGCAGATAGAAAGGAGCTCCGAGTAAATGTGCAAAATGAAAGACATATATAAAATAGTCAGAAAGCAGGAGGACAAGGAAGTTATACCAGCAGAAAGTGAGCTGGTTGTGGCAGGGATCTATCAGGAAGATTACCTGAGTAGGGCTGACCAGGTAATTTCAGATTGACTACTTTAAGATTCCATTCCTGAGAGAGGCTGACGCTGTACTTAGGTTAAGTCTCTGGTGATGTGGAGCTTAGCATGAGTGACTCCACTTTGAGCCTCTTGTCTCTCTTAACAGATGTAAAGAAGATGATTATAACCAATAAGTTTTCAAACCCAGAAACATATCACTTTCAGATCTGAGGGTTTTTCCTGAAACTGCTTTGCTTCTAGATACCCCCTCTTTTGCTTTCCCCACAGTGTCAGCAGGTTTAGTGGTACCTACAGAGGGCTAGCCACTCTGTGCTTGTTCAACATTTTCTACCTCAGGACCTTCCTGTATGATGATTTCCCTAAACTTCATGGATGATGACTTCCCACTTCAGGGAGGCCCTCCCGAACCATCCTATCTAAAACAGACCTCCTCATTCCCCCTCTTCTCTCACTTTATACTCTGTTTTATTTTCTACATTTTACTTATCACAATCTGCAGTTATTTTATTTAATTATTTTATGCTTTACTGACTGCCTTTCCCACCAGACTGTAAGCTCTGAGAGGGTGAGGACCTTATCTGTGTCAGCCATCATCGGTATCCCCAGTGCTTTCCACAGTTCCTAGAACATAAAAGGTGCTCAGTAAGTATTTGAGGGATAGATAAATGAAGAAAGCATTAGAACACTGTCATCCATGATTACAAATGATCTACCTAAGCCACTGTTTCACTTTAGAAAACACTTAAGAAACCTATTGTCACAGTGGCTGTCTCTCTTATGTTCACTCGGTTTTCGTTAGTGTTATCCATAGAGAATGGGATGAGGGATTTGAGCAAATCATACTGCATGGAAAGTCCCCATATATACCTTTCAAAAACAATACTTATAAATATTATATATATATATATATATATATATCCTTATTATATGTGTGCAGGCTGATGAGTTTTTCATACACTGAACATACCCATGTAGCCAACATGCAGATCAAGAAACAAAATATCCTTGATACCCTGGAAGCCCCCCTCATCCCTGCTTTTAGTCACTATTCCTTCAAGGTTAACTACCATCTTGCCTTCTAACAGTATACATTAGTTTAGCCCATTGCTACTTTATATAAATGGAATAATAGTTTGGACTCTTTTTAATATTATGTTTGTGAGGTTTATCCATCAGCCATATTGTTGAATGTCCACACTTAATGATTTTAAACAAGTGGAAATGAATTCCAAGACACTGTGAGAGGTCAAGGTAAAAGGAGAAGGAAGTTAGTAATTTAGAATGAAGATTGGGGATTTATGTGCTGAAGCAAACCATGTTCTATTAAATTCATTTTGCCTTCTTTGCTTCCTCTAGCCTTGCTTCCCAAATCTTAAAGATGTAGCTTACAAATATCTGCCCTTGGGAAAAATACGTACCGATCCACTGAAAATCCATCTCTGCTACTGCAAAATAAATAAATAAATAAATAAATAAATCTTTTGCGCTCATGCTCTCTGAGGTTTATCAGTAGTATAATTTCTTTATACGAGGGACAGCATTTAATTATTGATTCTTAATGCATATATTCTGAAGGTGTTTATTAAACTGAGTTAAGGGACATTGTTCTTTGCATCTCAGTGCAGGAGGTATGAGAAGACCTACATAGGGAGGGGTGATGGAAAACTGATTAAGTTTCTGGACTTCACACAGAGACAGATAAAAATAGGATACTATGTGTGATTTAAAATTGGCAAGGACAGGCCTTCAGTATGAGGAAATTTCTTCGAGTTATTAATCGTGAGTTATATGTTTTTGTGACAGTGAAAGGTAGAAGCTTTAATTAAACACACCTTAATAACCTTCCCTTAGAAAATCTCTTTTTAAAAATAAATGTGGCATCAGATAATCTATGGAAGATGTGGAGTAACTCTCCTAGAGTCCTATATAATGAGGAAGCACTCCCTGACAGAGAAGGTTGCCAAGTACTTGCACAAATTACTAAGGAAGGCTGGGGAATCGATGGCCATCTGTTCAGCATGGTTCTCATGCAAGTGTGCCTGGAGCCAGGGGGCTGGTTGACATGATCTTAGAAGGAAAAGACCTTTCGTTTTTCATTTGATAATTATCAGGGTTCTTCAAGCCTAAAAAATCCCTTCAAATTTAAGGGATGAAATAAGTATTCCTTTGGTTCATGCAGTGTGTCTGCCTCTCTCTTAAGCATTTTCAGACTTAATGCCAGAGACTAGTTGGAGGCAAAAGACACCATTTATTTTACTCCTTCCACTCTTAGAATCACACATTAAAAAAAAAGAAAAAATATTGTGCTGTTGCTTGGGCAAAGAGCTATTATTTACTGTTTCTCATTTTAAAAATATTATTATTGCTTTTTAAAGTGGTCAAAATGACACTTTTAAAACCCACAATTTCGTGTGACCTGCATATTGAACCAGCCGAGACACCACTTGAAAGGTCTTTGCAGGCCACTATGGCTCCATACACAATAATAATCAATACCACTTAGACTACTTTTTGGGTGTACACAGGGTGCCAGGAACTGGTTAGCACTTTACATATATTATCTCATTTAATTTCTTAATGATACGGCAAGGTAAGTATCATTATCACTCCACCTATAAATGAGGGAAATATTTTTTGGCCAAGTCAGAGAACTAGCCCTCAGTCACATAGCTAGTCTTTTCAAGCACTGAATTATGCACTCCCGTTTGTCTGACTGCAAGGCCCACATTTCTTTTCTATATTATGATTTCCTAATACTTTGAGAACCCTGACCTATTTAAAATAAAGACTGAAACAAATGCAACTCCTGATTTGGATATATTTTCAGGTTTAACTGATTTGCTTCCTAGTCATTTTTGATATACTGGTGAGATTGGGTTTTAGAATCAGATAGTCCTGTGTTTAACCCTGCCTTTTCAACTTGTCATTTATGTGACCTGTAGCATGTGACCCTTCAGGTTCCTCTTCTGTGAAGTAGATCAAATAATAGAATCAACCTCATAAGACTGTCCTAAGGATTAAAGGATATGACGCAAGTGAAACCGTATACCAAAATAATAAAGAGCACATAGTAAATGTTCAAGAAGTATTAATAACAAAGATGCTAGGAATGGTTTTTGAACTCATGGGACTCGACAGTCTCTCTTGTCCTGTTCAATATTTAACTTGGTTGCCTCCTTCAGAAGCTTTTCCTATTCCATCAGGGCCAGAAAATGTTTCCTACTATTCATAGCTTAGATTTACCAATTAAATGGAGGTTGTCAACAAAAGAATCTTGGTTTTCAAACTTAGATTTTTTTAGCAGCCTGACTTCCCATCATTAAGGTCCAAAGAATAACCACAAGAATATAAACTAGCTTCAGTCAAATGAATCATATGTGTCCTAGAATTTCAAATTTTCAAAATACTGTAACAGCAGAATTCTTGCCTATTTACTTAGCCCCGTGGCTGTCCTATATGACAAACCAAAGACAGTGTCACATGGTCTTACAGAGAATTTTATTTTATTTCAGATTTATAATCTGATTTATAGGATAAGATTTACGGAAGCCTTTACTTATACATTAAATTATATGTGTTATACACAAAATTAAATGCATTTTATGGATCACTTTTATGGGGAAGAATATAAAAATTCCAGAGTTGAACTCTCCCAAAGATCAGGGATATGCGCCACTCCACATCCTTCTTTTGAGTAAAAGCCTATCAGCAATGTTTTTTAATATACTTGAAAAGCACCTAGGTAGAAGGTAATTAACATCCACTGCAATGTTAATAACTACATTCCAGAATTTCTTTTGGTTTCTCTTGTATAGCTTCACTTGTGGAGCTCTTATTAATGCAATGATAAGCTTACAGAAACACATACTTTATTTAATTTTTGGTGTTGGTAAAAGTGATGCATATTCAGAGGGGGGAAAGTTAATTAACCCCAGGGTTTCATAGACATCATTTAGTAGTCGTCCAGTTAATCTAAGATCCTGCATATAACCAATTACCATTGTAATGAGAACTTTAATTTTTAAACTTCCTATCCAATTTCTTTCAATCATTGCTGCAAAACATTTGAAAGCCAACAATGCAGAAGTTGCTTTATAAGCCTGTGTTAGAAATGGTTAGATCCCCAGAGAGCTAAAATACAGATCACAGATGTGGAATGATCTTCTTTTTACTCTGAGCATTATATAATTTAGACTTCGAAAAAAAATGTTATACAAAGGAAGAAACCAAACAACTTTCAGTGATAAAAACATTGTGCAACCATTTTCGTAGAATACACACCAAAGGCCATTTTGCCTCCTTGTCTTTTGAAAGAAACAGTACTATTGAAACTGATATCTTTTTTTAAACATTTTTTTTAATTTATTTTCAGCATAACAGTATTCATTGTTTTTGTACCACACCCAGTGCTCCATGCAATCCGTGCCCTCTCTAATACCCACCACCTGGTTCCCCCAACCTCCCACCCCCCCCACCTCTTCAAACCCTTCAGATTGTTTTTCAGAGTCCATAGTCTCTCATTGTTCACCTCCCCTTCCAATTTCCCCCAACTCCCTTCTCCTAACTCCCCATGTACTCCATGCTATTTGTTATGCTCCACAAATAAGTGAAACCATATGATAATTGAAACTGATATCTTAATAAAGCATGTTGAAGGCAGTTGGTGTAAGATTTCTTGTTGGATTCTGCAGGTCTCTGTGTGGCTTTTGTTGTTCAGGGCCGTTTCTGCTTTTCTCCTTTCCACGTTCCTCTTCTACCTCTTCTTAAAAAGATCGACCTATAAGCTGAGGGTGATTCATTTCTACTAGTGGTGAAAGACATTTTCATCCACTACTCTGAGGTTGTATTAATCTGCTAAGCCTTCATAAATTTCATTGTGAAGGGACTTAATTTGTTTCCATTATGAGAACTTTTGAGTACATTTAGTTATCATAATCAAAAAGCACTTAACTGCATGTGTGCTATGCCAAGAGAATTACAGTGACACATTTTCTGCCCTCTGAGTGGTCACGTTTAAGAGTAATTGCCAGGTTTTATGGATCACTATGCAGAAGGACAAGATGATGCTTGATCTTAGTGAGCAAACTTGGGCTCAGGTTGTCAAGCTAAACCATAGGATCTGTGTCACCACTGGGAATTTCAGGGGTGCTGGGAAGTGAAATGAGAGACCCAGCCATGATAGGGACATAAAGAGAAGCCTGGTTAGTTTGTGTGGATTGGAGAACTGCATCCAGAGGGTCAAGAGCAGCAAGAGGGTGCAGGCAGAAGTGGAGTCCAAGCATTGGAGCAAATTGGTCAAAATTCATGTCAGGCAAGAAGAAACAGACAGTAGAGTTTTAGCCCAGATTCAAAACAGATAGGAATATCCACTTAGTAACACAGCCATGTGGCAATCTGTTTTCTTTCCCTTGCCGGGGTTTTAAACATTTCTGATGTATTTGGTTGATGAATACTGGTTTGGACTGCTTCTTCAGGTGAGGCAGGCTGATATAGACGTTGGGTATGGCAATATAGGCTGGTATCCTGGAGTGGGCTCCTTTAATTTTACCTTTGAGACTACATTAATCTGAATAAACATTCATTTGAAGGTCAAATGATATCTGGTGTCTCAGGGTTGCAGTGTATCTGGACTTCTTAAGATTCTGTCTTTCTTGGCAGTGAAATACACAATATAGGCTGACTCCCATCAAAGCAGCTTTTAACATTTAGAACTAAGGAAACCAATTGGTATCTGAATAGAATGTTTTTTTTTCTCCCTCTATCTCTTAGTTCCTAAGGGCAATAGACTTCCCAGAAAGAGATCTTAGATTGTGGTGAATTCCAGGTGATCAGTCGATCTGTTCAGTGGCAAGTACCAAATTAGTCTCTATTTTAAAAAAAAAGTTCAATTTTTGTTTTTCATTTTTCCTGATGAAAAGTAGCCACCCCTTTAGCTGCAGGATTTTACCTTGACCTCTAGTCATCAGTTAGTTCGATGCACATTGGGCACTACGCTGATTTCAGTTCTGACAATGATACTATGTTTGTATAGTGTCTCTGTGATTTGATAAACAGATACTAGTGCCCTTTCTGGAATAAAGGTAAACACAAGCTCTTGAATGAATGAGAGGGGAAGAGGCAAGAACTTTAAGTGATGCTTTACAAGCTGTTAATTACTCTTGATGGCATTATCCCACAGTGCCTGTATTAAGGACCATGATGATGTCTGGAGCAGGGAGCCAGAGAGTATCACTTGGAACCCTGAAGGCAGGGATGAGGTAGTGGGGGAAGCCATTCTATAAAACTCTGGGGCAATCAGTTCGAGAAAATTAGGGCTCCAATTGAGTTTGACAATAAGTTCTCAGTGATACCTGAAGAATTAAACTGTCTCCTGGGTTCCTAAAGAGAGAGGGAGAAATGGGAGAGAAATGAACCCACCATTTGTGCATTTGATCTTCATAATGACATCATCAATAAGGCATTTATTATCCTCTTTGTTTTGCATTTGAATAACCTGAAGCTCAGAGAAGTTAAATAACTCACTTTAGCATCATGATTAAGACTTGAGACTCTGGAGGCAGAGGAAGTTGAGTTTGAATTTTGGCTTCCCCTAATTTGTAGCAGTAAGAACTTGGGATAGATAAACATTTTGTGCTTTGGTTTCACCATCTATGAAAGAAAGATAATAATAGTATGTATAATCAAAGGAGTTTTGTGGATATTTAACGGCAAAATGTGTGTAAATAACTTAGCACTGTCCTATATTCCTAGTAGGTGCTCAAAAAGGATATCTATTTATAGTTCCCCTCCTCCTCATAATCATTACCACCATCACCACGTAAATGTGTCAGGCCCCAAAGCACATGTGTTTCTGGAACATTATAGTGCCTCCAAGTGCTAGTAAGAGTGGTGGTAAGAAGGGCTAAGGAAAGTAGAGAAAGTTAATGTGTATAAGTAGAAAATGAAAAGATAAGGCAGTGAGGGGGAAAAAAGGAAGGGTAAAATTTAAAAAGGATAAAAGAAACTATAATAAAAGGTATGGTCAGGAGAAGGCCGCTGTTAGCAATTGTCTCAGATGCCAGACACAGTGTGGTGTACACTAGAACAACTCTTCCTTTCTGAGTCCCTAAGGTCACTAGATTGTAAAGAAAAAACCTCATATGATCAATTAATCCATGAGATTGATTGATAGGCCTTCATTAAGCTCAGTTTTAAAATACATCTAATAGATCTGGTCCTTACCCTAACTCAAAGGAGATTAAAAACTAATTATAAGGCCATGCACATGCAGTGAAAAATAATGGTCAACACAACATGTTTATCTGTCTTTAATGACTGAATTGAGGCAGTTCCATGACTGGGGGATAGAAGAAATTATTAATTAATTAATTAAATATATTCATCTCCCAAAGGCATGGATTATCAATGTGCCAAAATTATCTATATTGTGCAAAAACTGTGAAACTATTATGGAACACCTGAACTCAATTATAAATCATTGCATGAACTTTGATATTGATTCATATGGATGTTCACTGCAACAGCACTCAACAAAGTAACCAACTATGTGCAGCCCTTGGAAGAAGAATGACTCTACCATGTCTAGATGTACAGGAAAGCTAATTTGTAAGCTAGATGGAGCTCAGTTAGCTTAATGAATTCATCTTCCCTGTGATTGCTTGTTTGACCTTTGTTTTATTATGAAAGTGAGGATAAATAGGATCTTTTTTACTTGTTCCTCTAGTAACTGACCACCATTTGTACTAACTCATTCTCAGGTTCTACCCCATTTTCTAAGGGGGAACCAGATGCCTTCCACCTGAGAAATTCCTGGTTCTAAGCTTGAGTTACTTTCATGAGTATTGAATTCAACACACAAAACTATGGGACAATAGCAGATGAAGATTTAACCCCTTTTGGCCGGGTGGGACTTTTAAGTTCTGGGTAGAAATTTCCCACATTCTGAGATTTGAACTTTTGACCTATAGTGGGGCAGCTGATACCTTAATCAAAGCAGTGTTCTCTTTATACGCTGGGTGGCAGGATCTCCTTAATATAAATGTGAGGGAATACTATAAATGCATGTTTAGACCAGTGCATCACTAAAGCTGTCATTTTATAGAAAGAATGCATGCAAATGTGAACCCCTGAAATATTAAAACAGAACCCATGAAGAAAGAAATCCTTTGTCTTAAGCATGGCAGTTTAGGATTTAATAATAAAAAACAAGATTATTGTTCCTTTACATAATGCCATTTTAAGAAATTCCAGTAGTAAATTAGACAAAAGGGAATGAATTAATAAACTAATTTATTCCTATTTTGCTGTTTGAAAGCTTACTTCTTCCAGATCTCTGTTAAAATGCCATTTTATTAGTGGGAACTTAACTCCACTAGCATTCCCTGACCCCTGGATGTTGCTTTGTTTTCTCCATAGCACCTGTTGTGTTCTGACATACTTCATATTTTACTTGCTTATTTATTGTGTATCTACCCTACCCTGCCCCCCAGAATGAAAGCTTTATAGGCAAGGACTTTGTTTTATTCACTGTTGCATTCCTAGTATCCAGAACAGTGGCTGGTACATAATGGCCATTCAGTGCATATTTATTGAATGAATGGATGAATGATCATAAACAAATGAAGGTAAAGTCACAATAACTCGCAAGTTGAATTTTATCTTTGTAGGGCACCTGGGTGGCTCAGTTGTTAAGCGTCTGCCTTTGGCTCAGGTCATGATCGCAGGGTCCTGGGATTGAGCCCTGCATCAGACCCACATCAGACTCCCTGCTTAGCAGGAAGCCTGCTTCTCCCTCTCCTGCTTCCCCTGCTTGTGTTCCCTCCCTCACTGTCTCTTTCTCTGTCAAATAAATAAATAAATAAAATCTTTTTTAAAATAATCATTTTAGAAAAGATAAATTCAATTAAGGCATGATCAAAGTAAACATTTTATACTATACAAGTTTTAATTTTATTTTTCTATAATCATAAAAACATAAAATACTGTCATCTAAGGAGTCTAGTCTCCATTTTAACACTTGATGGTATCTAAGGTAATTAATTTTTAAGTAATTATGCCAAAACTGTTAGCTGTTTGCATATCTTTTTTTTAAAGATTTTATTTATTTACTGGACAGATAGAGTTCACAAGTAGGCAGAGAGGCAGGCAGAGAGAGAGAGAGAGAGAGGAGGAAGCAGGCCCCCCGCGGAGCAGAGAGCCCAATTTGGGGCTCAATCCCAGGACACCGGGATCATGACCTGAGCTGAAGGCAGAAGCTTTAACCCACTGAGCCACCAAGGTGCCCCTGTTCTCATATCTTTAATCAAAATAATGGACCTTGTCATTGATAACATTATGATTTCCTGGCATTTTACTCTTTGATTTCAGTTTTTACTTGTGTTTTGAGCAGTTGTGTATTATCTTAGGAAAAACTGATAAGATGGTGATAACATTAGACAAATGAATTTGTAGCATGTGTGTGTTATTAGTTTTTAAATATTCAAACTGCCTCTGCAAGTATATCTTTGAAGTTTTATTTGTGATGTGGTAAAGAAAATCCTAGACTGAACATCTGAAGACTTGGTTTGAGTTTTCTTGGCTTTGCTACTTTTCATTCAGCTAGATGACTTTGGCAAAGCACTGAATATTTCCAAGCCTCAAATCCCTTCTATATAAACTTGATGTAAAAGTTTTTACCCTGCCTTTTCATAGGATTATTGAGATATATCAGAAATTCTCTGTGAAATGTGAAGTCCTATTCAACTATAAGGAGTTATATAATGTTTATAAATAATCTCGTTTGTCAAATGATTTTGCCTTTATTTTTTTAAATTTTTTTTCAGTGTTCCAAGATTCACTGTTTATGCACCACACCCAGTGCTCCATGCAATACGTGCCCTCCTTAATACCTACCACCTTGCTCACCCAACCCCCAACCCTCCTCCCCTCCAAAACCCTCAGTTTATTTCTCAGTGTTCACAGTCTCTCGTGGATTTTGCCTTTAGAATTAGAGGTTGCTTTTTTTTTTTTTTTAACAAAATGTGTAATATTCTCAGTGTGATTCCTTAGAATGAAATAACACTGAATTGAGGAATACGTCAGTGTTAGGAACAAAGGAGGCGTTTGCAGAGCAGGCATACTTTGCTAAGGAAGAGGTCACCAGTGCCAGCTACTTCAGAGAAGGGTAAAGAAAAGTGAAAGCTAAAAAGCCTTTGGACTTGTATTTTGAGAGGTCATTGGTTTGAGTATTGTGGCACCAGAAACTAAATTTCAGAGAATAAAAGAAAAAGTGGAAATAGAGAAGTGAATATGAAACACTTTATTATGTGGTTTGATGGCATAAGAAATCTGGGACTTGATGATGAGCCTGGAACAATCTTGGCACTGGATGGTTGAGGTGGGGAGGGAGCTTCTAAGCCAGTAGGCAGAAGAGTAGTCTGAGTGAGAAGTCAAGTCACTATTTTCTGAAATGCCATGTGTGTGATGGTGAGCCTCTCTATGGCTGGGTGGGGAAGGATAATATACGCCCATAGGGGAGCTAAAGTCAGAGACCTGAGAAACTGGGTCTGTGGTCCAAACAAAAAGAAATAAGGTAATTAGCCAAGAAGCTAAGATAGCTTAGGGGGATTCTTGGAATGTAGCTGGTGGCATCATGAAGTTTCAAGATCCGTAGCATGTGACGAGCTGTTGCTTTTATATGAACCTAGTATATTTTGCCTGTGTATGGGCATTTCTTTTCAAATTGCTGAACCAGGGGAGATGGGCAACAGGAATGAAGAGAAGTTTCAGTTTTGTCCAGTCTTGATTATAGAAATTATTTTTCTAGTGGCAAAGGGCTAGTATACATGATAACAAAATCTTTTGAAAAGTATCCCAAGTTTCCTGTTGATTATCAGCATAGATGGACCTTACTTAAGTTTCTCTTCCACAGTACAGAATCTTTCAAGTACTTTTTTCCTAATACCCTCATGTAGGACTTTGGATATACTCAGGCTGCCATAACAAAATACCATAGACTGGATGACTTATACAACAGAAATTTATTTTCTCATAGTCCTAGAGGCTAGAAGTTCAAGATCAAGATTCTGGCTAATTCAGTTTCTGGTAAGAACTCCCTTCCTTCCTTGCAGAGGGGCTGCCTTATCACTGTGTCCTCACTTGATCTCTTCACCCTGTGCATGTAGAAAAGGCTAGCTCTCTGGTGTCTCTTCTTTTAAGGAGTTCTATCTGCTCAGGTTCCGCCTTTATGACCTCATTTAACCTTAATTACTTACTCAGTGTCCTCCTCTCCAAATATAGCCACACAGTGTGGAGGGGGGCTTAGGGCTTCAACATAAAAATTGGGGGGAGGGGTCCCAAACATTTAGTCCATAACAAACTCCAACAGCATCCTACAGGAAAGTTTATAATAACTGACTTATATTGAACACTTTTTTGGGTATTCCAGGTACTGTGATAGTTACTTTAAATGAATAATCTCATTGTAGTAGTCAAGTATTAGGTGATTTATCACTTATTTGGTATTAATATCATTATCCCATGAGGGTCAGTAAGAGGAGCTCTTTTCCCTGTAATTACTTAAGATCCAGGCTCTTTCCATCTTGTGGCTCTGGTCTCCTCTCAGTCCTAGGAGTCTTCTAATTTAGTCAGTGGATGATTAAAGAGAGTCAGTATGGCCTAAGGGGGTTTTTAAGGCCCATGCTTGAAAGTGGCACATGACCAATTAATCATTAGCAAGAATTTAATCACATGGTTAAACCCAATAGCTAAGAAATACAGTCTTCCTGTGTGTTGAGGGAGAGGTGAACAAGGAAATGCAGATATTGGTGAGCTATAGCAGTCTCTAGCACACTCACTGAATCTTCATAGTAATGCACTAATATAGGTACCATCATTGTCCCAATTTTACACACGAAGAAAGTGTGAGTAGTTTAGTTTGTTCAAAGTAACACAACTAGAATTTGGAGATGAACTCAGTGTGGCTTCAGAGGTTTGCTTTTAGCCATCTGTGCTATCTTTTCTGAACTCAGGATAAGAGTTTTATTTCATTACTGTAGTGAACGATAGACACTTTTGAACTATCCCTCAAAGAGGTTTTAGTAAAACACTTATGTTTGGGTAAGTAACAGATCAAATGCTTTGTTTAGTTTTACTTTGTTTTGTTGCTAAAGGAAAGAAGGAAACAAGAAAGAAAATAAATGAAATGAAGGAGGGAAGGAGAACAAACAAGAATTACAAGGCATTTGTGGAGATGTTGGATGCTCTTTGATTATATTTAATCTTGTGTACTTGTTAATACCAGCTTATTCACCAGAGATACTTTGAATATATTTAGGGTATGATTGTGATATCAAAGTATATGTGGTCTTTGTCCCCACATAGGAGGTTTTACTGTCCAGAGAGACTGTGTAGACTCATCTTAGAATTTGAATCTAGGGTCCCTGGATGGCTCAGTTGGTTAAGCGACTGCCTTCAGCTTGGGTCATGGTCCTGGAGTCCTGGGATCGAATCCCACATCAGGCTTCCAGCTCAATGGGAAGTCTGCTTCTTCCTCTGAGAGTATCTCCCCTCTCGAGTACTCTCACTCTGTTTCTCTCCCTCTCTCTCTCAAATAAATAAATCTTCAAAAAGAATTTGAATCCATTTGTTCATATTGAGCACAAGTTGAAAGGTCAAGGACTAAGATACTGCTTCTCATTGAGCTAGGGGGTTCCTGAGGTGGGGAGGGGGAGGAGGGATAGGAGATTCCCTCTTTCCTTTTATCTAAGTGAATAAAGTGCTGAACATAAATTATTGTAGGCTGCCACTTGTTTTTTGGGTCTGGGTTGACAGTATAGCCACCTGGATTTGGCTTCCTTTCCAGTGTACTACATTAAATGGTGCATTGGTTGCTTTGCAATATTCAACAAACATCTATTTTTTTTTCCTACTCTTCTATTGTAGTTGAAAGTTAATTTCCTTTTGATAGAGAGTACAATACTATCCCAATTCTAGATAAGTTGCACTAACAAACTACAGAATATGAAATTCTAAGCTTCTGAAAGTTATTTTCTTACCATTCAGATGGTATGTTTCCTAAAATGCCAACATAT
Source organism: Lontra canadensis (assembly GCF_010015895.1). Lineage (NCBI taxonomy): Eukaryota > Metazoa > Chordata > Mammalia > Carnivora > Mustelidae > Lontra > Lontra canadensis. Next base: position 4,595,335 of record NW_022631075.1, on the reverse strand, counting down.
CTCAAAGACAATTTAATTCAGCCTTCTTGAAGCGCAAGAAGGAAGTATTTTTCTAGCAAAGCTGTTCTCCTACCATATTAAGTGAAATTTCTTCAGTACTGTAATAGTCCTGGTAGCTTTTGAAGGTGGAAGGAGATAAACTGTTTAGACAGAGTGTGAAAAAGCTTAAATGCTTCCTTCCTATATTAAGGAGAGTAGCACTCTGGGATGGTTTCATCTTAAAATAAATTTGTTGGTATATGGTTGTTGGTAAAGGGATAGGGAATCAGACACTGGACTGACCCATTCCATTATTAGCAGCCAAGTCAAGACTATTGTCTGTGCATATATACGTGGTCAAAGGAGAGTTTGTATACAATGATATTACATTAGGCTTTCATCCTGTGCTGTTGATTGTAACAATAATATGCATCAGGCCTAGTTTGCCCATTCTGAAACACTCTATAATCTGAGAAAGCATTGAAATCAGACTTGTAGAACTGAATTAGAGATGTATGGGTATTAAAATACTCCATCCAACCCATTTCCACATGTACCATCTGTTGTTTCCAGATGTACTGCTTCCTAGAGGCGATATTCATGGGCATGGTATTATAACAGCAGCAAATCGGCATTCCTAGTTCTGGGACTTAATTCCCAGAAATACAAGTTTTCATTGGGTGCACTTCAGGGAATTAGACTCCTCTGTGGCTAGGGACATGCCATTACAACCATGGTAATGGAAGTAGACCAATTCAGAGCTTATAAGGCATCAGGGAGCCGTCAAGTTGGGAGCAGTACAAAGTTTCTCTTATGTGCCTGTAACTCGAGGTAAGTTGGGCAGTGCTATTAATGCTCCCCCCTCTTGGTGATTAGATATGCCTAGCTCATTGTAGATAAGGTGTTGGAGGTATCTCTTCTAAGTTAAGTTTGATAAGGGAAGTTATAAAATGCTCCAAAGGCTCTAGAGTATATGCTTAAAGCCTCGTATATAGTCCAGCACCTTAATCGGGTGCTGTCTGTAAAGCAATGGGCTGTCACCTCCCTCAAGACCACTGCTTGCCTCATTAATACCACTGGAACAAATTATCACTTCACAGCCCAGAAATCTTCTATAGCAGTTGTGGTGATTGATGTAACAAGGCTAAAAAATAATGATGAAATGCATGTTCCAGAAGACAGATTCAAATGGCAGGAGCTTCAAAGGCAATTAAATGTGACACAGAAGGAGTCTTCCTGGAATAAAGTATTTTCAAATAAATGGTAAGATAAGTGTGATAATCTCCTAGACTCACATTACACATAAATTAGTTTGCTATGAATAATTATTTCTGAAGGCTTGGTGTGCATTGAAGTAAAAGTTTAGAAACAGCCAGTGTGAACCATTTAAAAAAATACATTTTTGTGTGTGTGTTTAAGATGGAGCAAAAAACAATGCTTTGGGCTGGCCTCTATGCTTATGATAGGATTTATTTATTTGTGGCCATAGTATTTGAATGACATCTTTTGATATGCTTTAAAGTTTCCCGTTGGTTGGAAAGTAAAGAATCGTGACTACAGATGTCAAGTTTAACTGCCTTCCTCCAAAGTGAGTCAAATGATTCTCATGATGTATTGATTCTATACCACTAAGTTACTAACTAAGCTGTGGGAGGAACCTGCCTACTCAAGAGAGTGCAGCTGTACATTAGATGGGCACACCAAGGTCACTGTGAAGGGGAAATTTAAGACATGGGAGTAACTAGAACAGCTGTGCAGTGTTCAAGCACTCTGGCATCTAAAGCCTTGCAAAAGGTATACCTTGAACTGTCATTTTGGGTCTGTAAGTGCTACGCTCTTGTTTTTTTTTTTTTTTTTTGAAATACAAACATAGGATAGGAAAAAGAAGTATTGGCTTAGATGTAGCAAGAGGATTTTACAGGGTTTCTTGACTGAAAGGTGAGTTAATTGGAAGACTAGACTTTTAGAGAGTTTTAAGAATAGATTTTAGAAGTAACTTTTAAAAATAATGTTTGAGTTAAGTGTAAAATGATCCAAAGCTGTACTGGATATTTGTTTTTAAGTTATTTCCTTGCTAATCTATTATTAGCTAAACTTGATGAGGTCATTTGTTGATTCCTTGGCAGGATCAAAGGAACACATTTATTTAAGGTAGAATATGTATCATTCTCTCCCAGGATTATCTAGATAAGAGTCAATGCAATCCCACAACCATTTATTGCATTTTAATAACCAGTTCGACTTTTTTTTTTTTACAGTATCTTGGCTGCCCTTTTTAATAACATGATCGAATGATTCAGAAATTTGTTTCTCATTGTACAGACAATCATTACACTGTTATTTACCCTGAAGGGGTTGAAGTGTCCTTTTAAAATACAAGTTAAGGACTATCTTGACCTAGTTCTTAAAACAAGTAATGCTTTTGTGCCAGGACACTAGTTAATATGTAGACAACAGATAGAAATATTCACCAACTGTCAAAAGAGGCTGAGAAGTTGTTTCCACTATAAGATGTCTACAATTCACTAGTTAGACAAAGAGACACATACATGAATTAAGTGATTTGTTGTTGTTTTTTTAATGGACTTTAAAAAATTCCATTAACCTCTTAAAAGCCTTGAGTTCGGACTTGGGAAATTCTGCCTTTTACTTACCTGGCTTGTTAATTTCTTGTACATACTGAAAATACATACTTATGGGTCATGGATGGCAGAAAACACATATGACTAATATAACAGCTGCTTGAAATAGAAAAAGCAATAAAATGACTTTGTACTTTTATGATACATTTATAGACTGGTACTAAAGCTCCTTCCTAATCTCATCCTCTCATCACAGCACCCAAATGATTTGTGTAATTATTATTTTATCTATCTTTTTAAACAATGGAAAAGCCAGAAGATGAACCTAATGACCCAATATTCATTTTTTATTGTTACCATCCTTCAATTACATGTATAGTCATAGTCATTTTTAAGAAAACCCTAGTTTTTTTTTTTTTGGTCCTATCCAGAAAGCATGTCACTAAATTTTCATATCTTGTGGCAACTAGCAAACAATAGCTAGAGTGGTTTTGTTTTTTTCTTTTTACACTGTGATTTTAAACAACATTAGGAATTGGTTGCTTATATGGTGTAGTTCAATTAGAGCACATAGATAAGCCTTTTTACTGAATACTTGGAACCACCCAATTCCAAATTTGTCATGTAATATTTTAAGAAAGGAAATATATTTGCATGCACTGAGTGTCTGCTCTGGGCCAAACACTGTCATATATGTAAACTTATTTAACAGCAACTTCACAACAACACTGTGCGGTAGTTATTTTTAACCCTATTTTTATGGAGGAAGAAACCCAACCTCAGAGATGTTATGTAGCTTCTCCAGTGCCACACCAGCTACTCAGTGGCAGAGCCAATATTCAAATGTGCATCTGCCTGGTTCTAACTACTACATTATACAGCTTTTAAATAAATGTGGAGAATATGTTTGATAATAATGGCTAAATCGAAATACATTGGAATAAATCTGTGTAATACTGTTCATCAAGGTAAAATTATGTGTTTAGTTTATTAAATTGCTTTATCCAAGACACTAGAATGAATTAAATGCATGAGTGATATCAGAATTTATAGAATTATGTTTATTGGATTAATGCTGTTTTATAATTTATAATGATGTATATCTCTGAACAGTCTACACAATATTTAATGGAAAAGATAAAGTTATTTGTACCCACACGTTCACAAAATTATGGTTTTTAAAGCTAGAATTTCTATTTTCCACAAACTCATATATAAAATAGCCAATTACTGAAATTGAAAAATGATATTACTTCAGATTTGAGCTATCTATTGCTTGGTGTGAGGACTGTTAAAGATATTCTGGTACAAATTACTATTTAAAAAGAGGGCTTAAATTAAATACATTCAGCTGTATAATATACTTTTGGCTTTAGGGTATAATATAGTCAATTATTTCACTGTAATTTAATATTGACATATACCTGTGAAGAAAAAATCCAATTACTATGGAGAGTAATTGTATGATTCTACATGTGTAGAAATCTTGCAGTATAATTGCATTCCAGTTATTTTTTCTACTAATCATTTATGAATATTTAAGGCTTTTAATTTTTTCACTTTCAATCTAAATGATACTTTCTTTTGCAGAATTACAGAAAGAATAGGTTCACTCTAAAAATGACTCTACTATTTACTAGAAATAGTAACTATTCCAGAAAGTATGGCAAAATAAATTCCTATTTCTTCACCAAATCAAGTGCTCAGTACGTATAACCTTTTAATTCCATATGACCTTGTAATTCTGTACCCTCTGTGAGCCTATTGCTTATCTACAGAATGGGATAATAACTACTTCTCTGGGTTGTTATGATAATTGCATTATACAACATATGAAAAGGGTAGTGAACAGTGCCTGGCAATGAGTAGCTATCAAATTGTTATTAAATCAATTAATATATTATGCATATAATTCAGCATTTTGAAATATGACTTTGGAACATCTTATAATCTGATGTAGAAATTGATTTTAAAAATGAATTAAATCTCAGATACAATGCAGCTGCTTATCGGATCCCTTTGATAGCTTCCCCAATATTGATCAAAATTATATAGACCTCTTAAGAGCATGCTTCCTTTGCCACATCCTACCTTACATCCCTCCTTTTGTGTTACACTAATTTCTCTCTCAAAGCAGAGCATTTTGATATAGCTGTGTTTCACATGACCGTTTTGAGAGGCATATTGACATAACCACATCCAAATAATCCTATCAAATATAAAATCAGTTTTTTCTTCTTCCAAGGATTGTTTATCTTATGAGACATTTCTGAATCTAGTTCTGTCTCTACCACTGAGACTGCATGATTCCTTCTCTCCTACTTTACTTATATTTGAATTGATTTTTTATTAAATGTATTCCTTTTACAGTCATAAAAACCGTAAGTATTTTAAAAAATTCATACAACTGAGTTAATCTCCAAGGGAGAGGTGATTTTTGTCCCCCCCAAACTATTGTTATGAAAGAGTGCTGCCTCATAATTTATGAGCACCATTGTGGAAATTGTTAAAGGAATTGTTCTCAAAGCTCATCCCCAATGTCTTATGGGGTTAGCAAAATCAAGAAATCTACCAAAAATAAGCAGCCACTTAAAAAACATTTTCTGCAGGAAAACAGGACAAATTCCACAATTATAGTGCTAAGCCACTAGAGGTTAAAAGCATAACTGTTATAACTTTAAAAGATCAGATAATTTGACCATTCAGCAAACAAAATGAATTATGACTGATACTGATACTCTTTTGTGAGAAAAGCATATGTGATAAGCATGGGACTCCTAGTTCTATATCACCAGATGGTGCCAAACCCCAACCTCATCCTTTACGCCATTTCTGAGTTTGTTGTCATCTCATACCCTTCTGGCATATAGAGCAAGGATGGGGTGAGGCTCAAAGATAGGATGAGGATGATTACCTCACATACTGCTTGATTCAAAACAATCTGAATATTTAAACACTTTGCTGTTTAAACCCTGTCACATTCTCAAAATATCAGGTACCCTCTTCTTTTCTTTTCTGTATACTTGTTTCCTCTCTCTACCAAAACATCAAGTGGTAGATAGTTGTGCTACAGGACAAACTTTTATGTCTGTGTGTGTGCACATTGGTGGATGGAGATGGAGTGGAGAATGATGTATGCAGTTGATATAAGAGGCTGGGCATTATCTTCCTTGATTTTTCATTTTGATTGCCTGCTTCAATGTCATGAGACAAGTAAAAATTCTACAATTGTATTTTAGAATAACAAAGGATAACAAAATCCTTTTGTTAAAGGATTTTAAGATATTCCTAAATAATAAAGAATATCCATTTAAAATGGGTTTTCAAACCAAAAATTAATCCCTATTCAAAGATAATGTCTTGGAAAATGCAGTAGAAAAACCAGAACATCTGCAAAAGATACAATTTACTCGTGTCATTATGGGAAATATGTGACATATTTGAAGAGATATTTGTGTAAAAAACCGGCTCAATTTTTGCAAGTAAACTACCTGATTACAGTTATGTAGTAACAGACAAAGATTTGAGTGAGTAGATTGATGATAGAAAACATCAATATGGAACAAGCTGGTGGTATACTTTATAAGGCCATGTTGGCCATTGCATATCCTATACAACAGGCATATGTTAACACAGTATCAATAATTATGCATTTGTTGAGCCTCCATGAGCAATGTGTTTTTATAATATAATGGATGCAGACATTTTAATTCCTCACTATAGATGGCTTTCAGACTAGAGGGGACCATATGATATGCTGACATACAACTGATTGTAAAGAAGAACAGTCTTAAATATTGCTTTAAATAGATATTTAAATATTGTTAGTGCATAGATACGATATAATCTAGGTTAATCCAGAAAAGGTCTCTGAACCTTAAAAGATCAAATTTCTAGAAAAGGGTTTGGTTACTCGGTCTTATTTTTAAATCAGAGGTTTTGAAGACTGCTCAAGGAACCCTGTGATTTATATTATTTTCTAAGTCTAGAGAGAAAGAGTCCTGTCACAAGAAAAAGTCCATGAAGAAAGACTGACAGAGGCGTAGGTTGGATGGTACACTATAATGACTATTACACACCACTCATACAATTAGAAGATAGCAACCGTTCATTTCCATTTTGATCATCCTTATTTTTTTTCTAGGATATTTGTAGCTTATAAAATAGGATAACCTGATTAAATTTAGTCCCTTGAATCAAAAGGAATTCTAGATTATTTCCTTTTTAATTCTGGGAGAACTTAAGCCATCTGTTGCCTTGAAGCAGAGATATTTAGTAATCAGGCACAGCAGTAAGAAGATATTTGTCTAGGGATGCTATTAATTAACAAACTTGGAAAGCATTCTGCATTTCTTATCTTAAAGTCAAAGTACCCCTAACAAGTATATTGGACAATTAGATGAGAAAACCTGTCTTGGGTCAGATGCTCTTTATGTTCTGCTTTGGATAGTGCAGAAGAAAATATGAATAGGACGTGCTGGATCCAGTACCATGGGAGGAAAAAAGCAGCAAATAACAAGAATTATTAATTGTGAGATCTCAAATAAGAAAACTACAATATTTCTTACCTTATGGTATTTACGATTATTATGATAATCATAAAGTCTTATTATATTTTTACATAATCCTTTTTCACTTAAAAGTAACTCTCCTGGTTTTCCTTCTAATTAACTCCTAAATTTAAATTGGAAAATTTGAGCAACAAATTTTTTTTAAAGATTTTATTTATTTATTTCACAGAGATCACAAATAGGTACTTCTCTTCTCACAAGACAAACAGGCAGAGGGAGAGGAAAATGCTCCCTGCTGAGCAGAGGGCCTGATGTAGGGCTCTATCCCAGGACCCTGGGATCATGACCTGAGCCGAAGGCAGAGGCTTTAACCCACTGAGCCACCCAGGTGCCCATGAGCAACAAATTTTGAAAGAATTAAAAATACATGGGTTTTTTTTGTTTCTGTTTAAATCAACTTTATTTAGGTGTAATTACCATACAATAAAATGTACCATAATTTTAGTGCATACTTTGAAGAGTTTTGACAAATATATATACCCATAGAATCACCACCACTACTCAAGACTTAGGATGTTTTCATCACCACTTAAGATTGATCCTCTTTTGCTCCTTTCTAGTCGATTCTCCCTGTCCCCAGTCTCAGAGAATCACTGATCTGCTTTCTGTCACTATAAATTAGATTTGTCTTTTCCAGAATTTCATATTAGTCATATCATATACTACTCTTTTGTTTATGACTTATTTCCACTTAGAAGGAGGGTTTGTTGTTTGTTTTTTTAAAACCATCTTTATTAAGATATAATTGACAAATAAAAATTGTTTACATTTAAGGTATGCAACTTGATATTTGATGTATGGATACATTGTGAAGTAATTGCCACAAGCTACTTATCATACCCATCACCTCACATAGCGACCATTTTATGTTATTTTATTTTATTGTGGTGAGAACACTTAAGATCTACCATCTAAGCAAATTTCAAGTATACAATACAGTATTTTTAACTGTACTCACATAACTGTCCATCAGGCCTCTGGAATTTATTCATCTTGTATAACTGATTGTACTCTTTGACCAGTATTACCCATTTCCTCTTTCCCCTAGCTTCTTTATTTTTTCCCTCCAGCTTCTGTCAACTACCATTCCACCTTCTGCTTCCATGAGTTTAACTATTTGAGATTCCACATATAAAAGTGAGATTTTGCAGTATTTATCTATCTGTGTCTGGCTTATTTCACCTAGCTGAATCTCCTCCAGATTCATCCATCTTGTTGCAAATGGCAGGAATTTTTGCTTTTTTTAAGGCAGAATGACATTCCATTATGCGTGTGTGTACGTATGCATACATATATACTCATTTTCTTTATCCATTCGTCTATCAACAGATTGTTTCCATATCTTGAAATAATGTTAATAATGCTGCAGTGAACATGGGAGTGCAGATATCTCTTTGTGATTCTGATTTCTTTTCTTTGGATATATACCCAGATGTGGGACTACTGGATCATAGGGTAGTTCTGTTTTTAATATTTTGAGGAGCCCCCATACTGTTTTCCATAGGGGCTGCACCAATTTATATTCCCACCAACAGAGCACAAGGGTTCCGTTTTCTCCACATCCTTGTCAACACTTCTTAGCTCCTGTCTTTTTGGTAACAGCCATCCTAACAGGTGTGAGATGATACCTCATAATTTTGATTTACATTTTCCTGATGACTAGTGATGTTGAGCACATTTTCATATATCTGCTGGCCATTTTTATGTCTTTGAAGACATTTAGGTCCTTTTCCCATTTTTTAATCAGGTAGTGTTTTTGTTTGTTTTGGTTTGGTTTTGGTTTTGGTTTTGGTTTTTTGCTATTGAGTTTTGTTAACTCCTCATATATTTTGGATATTAACTCTTTATTGGATAGATGGTTTGCAAATATTTTCTTCCATTCCGTAGGTTGTCTTTTCATTTTGTTGTGCTCCGGTCCTCATATGCCTCCAGGATATATAAGAAAGCTGAGAATATTCAATCTAGACTTTAAGCAGACCTGTGTTTGAATCCCAGCTCTTTCATTGACTATCATTTTACTTTTGGCAAGTTATTTAACCACCATAATCATTGCTTCCTCAATTCAGAGTTAATGAGAGTACTTTGTGGATATGATTATTGCAGGATTGAATGAGATAATGTGCATAAAGTGCTTTTTTTTTTTTGGAGGGTATGTCTTCTGGACTCTCCCAGTGTGGGTGAGTAAATCTTTTTTTTTTAATTAACATATAATGTATTATTTGTTTCAGGGGTACAGGTCTGTGATTCATCAGTCTTACACAATTCACAGTACTCACCATAGCACATACCCTCCCCAATGTCCATCACCCAGCCACCCAATTCCCCCCACCCCAGCAACCCTCAGTTTGTTTCCTGAGATTCAGAGTCTCTTATGGTTTGTCTCCCTCCCCAATCCCATCTTGTTACATTTTCCCCTCCTTCTCCCCCATGACCCCCCTGCCTCTCAAATTCCTCATATCAGAGAGATCATATGATAATTGTCTTTCTCTGATTACTTATTTTGCTCAGCATAATACCCTCTAGTTCCATCCATGTCATTGCAAATGGCAAGATTTCATTTCTTTTGATGGCTGCGTAGTGTTCCATTGTATATATCTACCACATCTTCTTTATTCATCTTTTGATGGACACCTAGGTTCTTTCCATAGTTTGGCTATTGTGGACATGGCTGCTATAAACATTTGGGTGCACGTGCCCCTTCGGATCACTACATTTGTATCTTTAGGGTAAATACGCAGTAGTTGTGATTGCTGGGTCATAGGGTAGTTCTATTTTCAACTTTTTGAGGAACCTCTATACTATTTTCCAGAGTGGCTTGCATTCCTACCAGCAGTGTAGGAGGGTTCTGCAGTGACTGCCACATAGAAGGTTCCCACAAATGTTGGTCCTTTTCTTATTCTCTTTGATCCTTCTATCAGTTAGCTTTATTCTCAAGTAAACTTTTATACCTCCTATCCTTCCCCAGTCCAAACTATCCTATGTACTACAATCATAGCACTCTCCTAAAAATACTTTTGGATCTTGCTGTGCTCTGCCAGTCTCCAATGGCACTGTATTACCTACTGGCTAAAGTTTTAACTTCTTAGCCCAATATTCAAGGCCCTCCACAATCTGACCCTAGCTATTTCCTCCCTATCATTCTACATGAACTTTTTTACTCAAGCTCAATTAGTAGACACCATTGTTTCTCTAAGAGGTTGGAGGGCTTGTTTTTTAAGGATAAGAAGGTTTGGTATTGTGGGGAAGACTGATGGGGGGATGATGGTGGTGCTGATAGTATTTCAGAGGAGGGCACGATCAGAGAAAACATTTCTTTTTTCCTCTATTCCCCTTCCATTAGAATAGCCTTCCATGAAATAGGCCCAGATTATCTTAGTTAGGAGTGTTTCTTTAAAAGACCCACAACTCTGAAAAATATTACCCTAGGAATGAAGACTATACTGACCTTCTCAATGAATTTATCACAAATAGAGAAAGTAGACATGAAAACAAATAATTTTTAAAATTGTAATGTTGTGATACTGCCTTTCTGGGTGTATGTATATGTGTATATATGTATTTTCTGTAAAAACATGAAGGGAAGAGTGGCAAATAGATATAGGTAACCATTCATTCATTATGAAGGTAACATTTGAGTGTGAACTCGAAGTGTGTAAAATTTCAAGGTGAAAAAGAGCATTGAGTAATGGTAAGAAGGCAAGACATTTGAGATACAGGGAACAGAAGATGCCGAAGGATAGAGATATGAAAGCGTTTGATGTGTTTAGGGAATCACACAAAGTCTAATGAGGCTTCAGCAAAGGACCAGGATGGGGAGGAGTAGAAAACAATAAGAAATAGGCTCTGGAGTTAACTTTGAGCCAGCTTGTGGATTATATTATATTACAACAATAACCAAATTATAATTTATTGAACACCTATTATATGCTAGGCACAGTGTAAAATCCTGTGTATTAATTGCCTTTTAAAAGATTTCTATCAGGGCGCCTGGGTGGCTCAGTGGGTTAAGCCTCTGCCTTCGGCTCAGGTCATGATCTCGGGGTCCTGGGATCGAGTCCTGCATCGGGCTCTCTGCTCAGCGGTGAGCCTGCTTCCCTCTCTCTCTCTGCCTGCTTCTCTGCCTACTTGTGGTCTCTCTCTGTCATAAAATAAATAAAATCTTTAAAAAAAAAATAAATAAATAAAAGATTTCTATCAACCATATGATGCACAAGAAATATTATGATCCCCATTTTATAGATAAGGAAACTGAGGCAGAGATTAAGTAATTGCCCAAGGTTACCAGTTGGAAACAGTAGAGCCAGGACTCAAACCTATGTCTGTGTAACCACAGAATCCACAAACAGGAATGAATGAGGTAATGATGGTAATGAGGTGTATATAGAGCAGAGGGTGTAGACTCTCAGGCATCCTCTTAGGTAGAAAGTATTAGTGTGGCTTGATGACAGGTGTGGTGTTTAGGGATGAAGTAGAGTGAGGCATGGAGAATAACTCTAAGGTTTCTAACTGGGGACATATGGTTTGGGGGATATGGTAAACCCATTTGCAGAGATGGGGAATTTAGGAGGGAGAGGATTGATAGAGGGCATTATGAGCAAACTTCAGGATCTTCCAATAGACTGAAGGTAGTCACTAGACAGTTATAAATACACTTCAGGAGGTCAGAACTGGACATAATAGATCTGGAACCATCAGGATAATGGCAGTAATAGGAGGTTTAATCATGGATAAAATTGCTCAGGGGGAATGTCTAAAGGTTAAAAAAGAAGAGCACCAAGGATGGAATGCCTCCTTTCTTTGAGATTTTTTTTTTTATCATTTCCTTGTTAAAATAGCATAAGTTTCCTAGTGTTATGTAAGGGGTGTTGTTTTTGTTGTGTGGTTTTATTTTGTTTTAACCTCTCTGATATCTTTTGGACTATCAGCTACTTGAGAATGGAGACCTCTCTGGTTAATTTTGACAAGCTAACTGCTAACCAGCATTTAGCAGAGCCTTGTGCCTAAGTGTGAATTCATTCTATTGGATTGTCCTAGAACATGGAATTGTGTTATGGATGGGCCTCTGAGAAACTATGAAAGAGGTGCTTTTTGGAGCTGTCAACTAGGAGCCAGAGAGAGCTATGCAGCAGGAGCAGTAGCGCCAAGAAGTTCTTTACAGCTCTTGTATTACCAAGGCTTGGGCTATTTCCCTCATTTAAAGGTGGAAGTAAGTATTCTCCAGCATGGCATTTGATAGAACTTAGTGGAGGCAGAGAAGAAGTCCTTCCACTAGAGCTTTCATGTTCTAAAGAAAACTTCCCGATTGTAGTAAATGACAAACCCAGTTTTTTATTTGTTTTCAAATTTAGGAAAAATATTTCAATAATGCATCACAATGCAACTGTTTAAATAAACTATTCTTTGATTAATCTGGGAATGGAGAAGACACAGGCACCAGATAAAGACTACAATTATTATTTCATTGTTGCTAAAAGACAAAATCGATACTTGATTACTCTGAATTAGTATATCCAGCCATGCAGATCTTTAACCTCAGATTAACTAAATGTAGGACCGTGACCCAACCTACAACATAACATTTAGAAATAGAGAATTAACTGAAGCAAAGCTTATTTATAAAGCATGGAGTTGCACTGATGCCCAAGCTAGTTTTGTGACTATCGTTCTGTCTAAAATAGTTGCAAAATTATAGAAAGCAAAATTTTAACTAATTAGCATTTCTGTGATCCTTCCCCTTTCCCCTGTCTTTACTCCCCATTTTATAACACAGCTCATGAATGAGATCTTCTACCCACAGTGGTACTTTTGCATCGTAGTAAAGGTTGTTTCTTTTGTTCATATTCCAAATAGTTTTACAAATTGTCATTTCTTGTATTTCTAATTATTCATTAAATCATTCAAAATGTAACAATTATGCATTTCATACCTGCTCTGTGTCAGGTAGTAGAGTAGTGTACCAGGTCTTGGAGCTATCGTGGTAAGGAAAACTGTCAAGGCCCCTGTCTGTATATCGCCAGAACTGGGGGATCAGGTTGGAAAAGAATTCCTCCTGAAATGAAAGACAACACGAATCTTCCTAGAGTAGAAGTGCAATTTTTTGCAGTAGAAGCCCAGTGACAGATGCATGAAGGTGCAGCTGTTGAGGTGGGGATATGTCTAAATGGAAGACAAGGAAATGTCCCCCAGAAGGCATCCATCTCAAAAGGAATTCATGGGAGATACCCTGTAATATCACTAATTTCAGCCTGTGCTTCAGGAGATGTCATGATGATGGAAGATTTTCCTGTCTGAGAAAATTTTGAAATAGAGCAGTTTGAGTTCTCTGGTTTTTACACGTGTCCAAGGGACAGAGACTATGTGTTGCGGGCATTGAGTCCTTAGGAAGGCAGTCTTTGTAGTGCAATGTGGATAATGTTTTGGATTCCAACTGAGTGAGGGTAAAACTATGTATAGAACTCTCTAGTTCCCCATTCTTAGAGTCTGTGTGCCCCAAACTGCCTTTGTATTGCCAAAAGTAACTTCTTCTATTTGTCCTATGCTCACAAATTAGATATACTAATATATCTAATTCAGTCATCAACCAAACCTACAAGGTAGGTTTTATTCTGTCAAAGATTATGAAACTAAGGCCCATTGGAGATGCCCTCAGAAAAATATCAATCTTCACATAAAATGTAAGGAAATGAACAAATGTGGTGAATATCTTGGAAATGGAGCCAACAGGATTATTTTTATAGATTTGGTGTGGAAGATAAATAATATAGCTTCTTTATCATTGCTAGTGACAGAAATTGAATTAATTAAGGTTAGTCTATAGTTGTTGCTAAAAAGCAACTATTAATTCTTCAAACACATTGCTGTACTTAGGTCTCCAGCAACTAAAATAAAAACTTTTAGAAAGGCTTTTCCTTTTCTTTCTTTTTTTTTCTTTCTAGTTATTTTATCCTTGAGGTAGCTGTAGATTAAGTCATCTAATTATGAATATTCTGTTTGCTGATATTAGGTATGGGGCTTACTAATGTAAAACATTTTTAATGTGAGGAAATTGGTTCTTTCCTTTAGAGGGTCAGGAGATTTGGTTGGGAATTGAGGGACCTGGACCTTCGAAATGGGAAAAGACACTCTTACTAATGAAGAGTAGACTCCAGCTATACAGTGACAGATGGATCCAAGGAGGTCCAAACCTTTGTGAAGGACATTTGACAATATATTAGATGGAAGGATGGAGTTAGAGATCTCACTTTTCCTAGACTTTTGTAATCAATGATATGCTACATGTGAATCACTTTCCTTTCACAGAGTTGTTCTTCTTAAGGAAAATTTTGGAAATAACTGGGAAAGAGGAATTGAACTCCGATTTGTACACCTCTTACAGTGTGCCAGGAATTGTGGCGAGATTTTTCTGGATGTTATCTCATCCACTTTCCACAAAAACATTGGGAAGAAGTATTAAGCCCTTTTCACAGATGAAAGGATGCCACTGAACCTTAAAAAGGTTAAGTAACTTACTCAAGGGACAAAGCTGGTAAGAGGAAGATTCAAGATTCAAAGTCAGGTGACTCCATAGCCTACCTTCTCTTTGCACTACAGACTTAATGGTGACATGAAAGAACTGACTTAGTTAAAACTGCCAATTTACTTGCGTTTTTAAAATGTGTGTCATAACCAAGCTTCTGACTGTGGTTAAATTTTAATTTTACATTAAGCATGACTGACCTCCCTAACCATGGAAATCGGATGGTTATGGAAAGATGTTTCAGTGGACCACATTATATGGTACCTCATTTTGCTGTCAGGCTTAGGAGAGAAATCCCCCTTAATTAATAATCATGGTTTGGGTCTTCTGTTTTCTGTCAGAATCTAAAGGGTTATAATGAAAATAGAGCCCTAAAAATGTGAAAGAAATCATACATTGGGTCAAAGAGAACTCCAAACACTACCTAGCTTGGGAATCATGGCACGTGATTATGTACCATGGTACCATTAAGTCCTGCAGTGTTAGCTCCAAATGAGGACAAAACGGGACTAGAAATGTCTTCAGCTTTCATGATGAATTTCTAATATTGAAATCAAATCAACTCAGGATACCATTTTATAGTATCTATGTCAAAAAGAAAATTATTAGGGCTAGGAGAATCTGGGAAAAGCCAATAAACACTGAAAAAGAAATCTTTATAATTGGATTTGTAAAATTCAGAGTGTATAAATTCAACATAAATACCTACTTTTTGCATTAGAGTTGTAAAATTTTTTATTACAAAGAAAAATATATTTTAATGTCAAGTCTGCTACCTCAGTAAGAATAATTTGTTGAGAGTCAAAATTTGGATTTAAAAATAATTTCAAATTACAATTATTTTTATCATGGACATTCGTTAATTTGTTTCTTATACTTAAGGAGAATTTATTTCAGCAGAATTTTCCTTACTATTTTGGCTTAAGTTTCCATCTCTAGGACATAATCTTGCAAGATCACCTCTCACCCTTATCTCTTGGTGACTGGATACTGAGACAGAACATTATGAACTTGATCTGACAACTTAATAAGATGTAATAAGACCTGAAATAGGGGCAGTGCCCTCTCAACTGAGAAGTTCTAGATAGGCACAGAATCTTTTCAAGGATATGTCTAACTAAATTCCATTTAAGACTTCCCTTTAAAGCATTAAATGTCTTTTCCTGTTTCAAACTAGGATGTGATCAGTTGGAATATTGGTGAGGAACAGGTCATTAGCGAAAACTCCAATGAAGACAATTGGCTTTGGGTTTGATTTTCCTGTTTTTGCTGTTAGCTTAGCACCAGATGGTGCCCTAGTGAGTTCTGTATAAATAATACAATCATAGGGTTGAGTGATTCTCTAGCAGTCACAGACTTAAGCAGAAAATAGCACTTGTCTTTCCACATAAGCCCATGTAGATTCTCTTATTGCTGAATTGTTCTTATGCGGCTCTAACCTTAAATTGTTGTTATGGTTGGTGGGTGTTTTTTTTTTTTTTCTGTTTCTTTATTGGGCAAGCAAGCAGCCAAATCCTCACTGTGTCCCACAGGGAAAGGCTACTGAATTTGAGGCTCTTTAGCTCACATATCCATCTATGGCAGAGAGGAGGAGAGGCAAAGAAGCAAAATCTCTGTACTCCCTCTATCGTTCCTAAAAGGGAAGTGTGGCCCCAAAACTCCCTTGACAGTTGGTGCACATTAGGGGGTGATGGAACTGGCTTTGCTTACAGAAGCCCTGTGGCAACCCCTTACAGGCTTTCAAGGTCCAGCTCAACTGCCAACTTCAGCCCATCATGCTCAGTGATCTTTCCTCTTTTTCTGAGTTTATATGACAGTTACGGTTTGCACCTCAAGATCTAGCTCTTCATTATATACTATTTGGTATTATACTTGCCTTGCATCTCTGCCTTTGGATGTAAGTCTTGTCTTACGTATAGGATTCTAAGCTCAAATCTATTTTCTTACAATCTGAACTACTTAAGACAGAATTGTGCATTTAATAACTGTTGTTGACTTGATAACACATGTGTGGGTCACAGCTCCCACACATAGGAGCACAGTTTTAATGGTTAGCACCCCATTCAGGGAACTGAGTTTGTTCATTATGGCACAAAGTATTCCAGTTTCTTAAGAGTGATAAAGAAAATGAAAAGCCTCCCCCGCTCTTCCTTTTCTCTTTACTGTCTAGAAGATTTGACCCATATAGCAGCAAACCACAGAAAAGGTGATGAAGCACATTAGGGGAAAATAAGCAGAATCACTAAGAAACTTTTTTCTTTTGAAAGCTTTCTGTATTTTAACTTTGGAAGCACAAATAACCATATAATGTACCTAGCCTTCACATAGACCTGCAATAAAATTGACCCATTCAAGTGTCTTTCTCAGTGAGTTTGGGGTGCCATTTCCAAGTGATTGTTGCATTTCCAAGTGATTGTTGCTTCCTATATATTTGTTGTTTTGTGTGACCTCCCTTAATGTCATTAGGCTATTCAGATCAGGCTACTTAAACCAGTAATTTATTAAATATTCAAATGACCCAGTTCACATATTTTCCAAAATATTTTATGGTGTGCAGCAGAGTTCTTGAAGTGTGTCCTGTGGAATATTAGTATTCCATGAGTTATTAATAAATGCTTCTTGAAAACAAATTGGTTGTTTGGTTGTTAAGAGAAATGTTACATTCTCTATTTGTCTTTTGGAGCTTCACATAGCATATTAAAGACCCCAAGGAGTCCTGCAGCAAAAAGATTTGTTTAATTTGTTTAACTTGGCATTTAGCAAACATATTTGACCTTAAGAATAGGAATAATATTTAATGACTATTCTATGCCAGGTATACATTAGGTCACCAAATTTTTACAGTAAGATTCTAAATTGGGTGTTATTATCTGTACGTAGAGATGAGGAACTTAGGTTCAACTACATTTTTTAAAAAGATTTTATTTATTTATTTGAGAGATTGAGAGAGAGAGAGCGTGAGAGACAGAGATCATGAGTAGGGGAGACGGGCAGAGGGAGAAGCAGGCTCCCCGCCAAGCAGGAGCCTGATGCAGGACTCCATCTCAGCAGGAGCTGAGCTGAAGGCAGGTGCTTAACCGACTGAACCACCCAGGTGCTCAGGTTCCACTATGTTAAGGGGTTTGTTCCATGTCATACAGTGACAGATTTTTGTAGGGTGAGTTCTTACATTGACCCTGCCACCAATTTTGAATAGGTATGTCAATCTTAATTTCCTTATCTGTGAGTTACATTAAAATAATAATGTTGGTTTGAAGATGAAAGGAGTTGAATTTACATTACTGTATTTTGAAGAAAGAAAATTATGACACAAGTAGCATTTGTACTTTACAAAAATAGAAGGAGGAGGAAGAGGGCAACAATTAGTCCCAGGAAATAACATGTTCACTCATAATGTATAATGCTAAGTGCTAGATTTTTAAAAGCAAAAGCAAACCAAAAAATAGTAGCTGCCCCGAATGCTCACCAGAACATATACATTGTCATTTGTAAGTATGTGTATTTGGGGCTTAGTCAGACTCTCAGACTCATGGGTTGATCAAATTGGGTAGTATGGCATTAAGGCCCCCAGTGGCCCTGTTGGGAAATGTTAAGACTAGAAATACATTATGACTAGATATTGCAACTTTGGTCCTTAACTGCAACTTTCCTTGCTTCTATGGCTATAAGCCAGAAGCTGAGCTTCTTTCAATTTATTTTTGTGTCATTCATTAAATAGGCATTACATAAACCACTTGTGGCTCTACCTTTTCACCCCACCAGTTCCACCATATGGTATCTGATTCTTAGGACACCATTGTCTCAACTTGTCAGATTTACCATATGAGGCAAACCCATTTATTCTTGCCCCTTGCAAGCTTAGTTTTGAGTGATTTTGATGCAGATATCTTTTCTCCTTGATTTTTGAGTCTTTATATAACATTGTTCTACCTGTAAATTCCACAAATAAACAAACAACACAGTATTTAATGTAATACACAGTTCCTTTTCTCTCTAGACTTACTCTACATTCTAACCTGAATGTAGTGATGGGTCTATGACAACAAGGAAAAGGACTACTAATTAGACGTCTACCTTGCCAAATTGGAAACTGATTTTCTCGTTACCTAAGTTGAACTGAATCCCGTTTTCAATCTAGAAGTAATTACCAAGGCAGTGCACAACTGAACTGGGGCAGACTTCATTTTGCATTCTGCCTCCCTCAACTATCATTAGCTGATATCATAAATATTGATATATAGTATAATACTCCACCAAGATTATTAAAAGAATAATTTAGAAGTCCATAGTGGTTTTATCATCCAGGGTTCTACCATTCTCAAAAGTGTGAGGAGTGTTTCCATGGTTTTCCTACATTTTGTATTTATGAGTTGTTTATGGCTCTGACATTATTTTATGCCAGAATTCATTAACCTTTAAAAAGTTTCTGATATGGTTAGGTGCTATTGTCACCTCTGGTTTCTAGACACACAGAATGCATCCTAAAAAGAGGAGGTGGAACTGACAGCATTCAGATTCACTGGAATCTGCTTTCTTTGGCCACTTGGTCTCTGAGGTGTATGCTGGATGTACTGGAGAGGGCAAAACTGCCTTTGATGTGATGACATTACTGTTCCTTTGTTAGAGCCCCAAATTACAAGCTTCTTTCTCTGAGAACTGTGATTTCTTGAATGGTGTGCATCCATATCTTTACTGCAAAGAATAGGAGAGAAATAATACCACTCTTTAAAGAATGATTTCAAAATATAAAAAAGGGTAATTACCATGGAATCTGTGCATAACCTTAACGAGTTTGTATTCTGATAAAAGCATTGCTCTGAAGCAACTCCATGGGTAGATTAATGCTACTGTCTGTGGTCTGCTCAATAGAGCTTATGGGACTGAATGGGATGGACAATAAAAAACAAATGGACAGACATAAAAACAGAAACCTCTTCCACTTCTTTCTAAACCCTCTGGTCTTTCTGTAGCTCAAAAGATGAAGCAAGTATCAGAAGTACTTATTAACACTTTTTTAAATAGTGAGGCTTCTGCTGCTTAGTAGTGACTTAGGAAGGACTAAGGCCGAAGTTAGGTCTTTTTTTTTTTTTTTAACATTGATTCTGGTCTGAAATAAATGTTCATGTCCTTGGTATAATTTGCTGGTGGTTGTTTGTTCATTATTTTCTTTATATATTAAATAGGAAGTCCTTTGGTCTCCTTCAAGTTCTGGATGGGCTAATTAGCCATTTTGTAAACCAATATAGTACAGTATTTCATCTGGATAAATTAATTTATAGTCTTGCATTGAAATGTAATTAAAATGTTGTTGCAACTAGTTTTTAGTCCCTAATCAGCAATTGCTGTTACTCTGTACATGAATTGGATGGTAAATTTCATTAGCTTGTTTTCCTGGGCAAAAGATAGTGTCTAATCAGAGTCTCTGATCCACAGAGCTGCAGAACAAACCCTTGACTTGAGCTTGCTAATAAGCAAAAGTTGTTTATGCCCTATTTTAAAGATACAAGGATGAAGATGCTCCTTTTTGTTTTGATAATGTATTTTTCATTTCCTTGACATTGTCTATATGCTTGATAATACCTGCCTTATGAGCTTGAAAAAATAAAGCTCTTTTTTGCTACAATTTAAGCCAACATTCATTTATTTTGTTCTTCCTTTGTAAATGCCAGGTACAAGTCCAATCAATTCATCAGTTCATAGCCCACACTATTGAAAGGTAAACTTTAGCATTGAAGCTTATCCGTTCACTCCATTTATTGTCACTCAACAAATATTTATGTGTGACTACACTGTTCAAGGTATTCTGCTTAAATAGACCCTATGTTTGTTTTTTTTTTTGCAAACATAATACAGTTTAAGTTTAAAATCTGATGTTAGTCAAATTAAAATTTTAAAATATCAGATTTTTAGCAGAATGAAACCAGATTGGTGACAGTATTTATCAGGAAGCATATTGCATCTTCACGACTTTAATACTTAGTACCTAATTGTGTAAAGAGCAACGTATTTGCTGAATTAGTGACTTTTTTGGAAATTTAAATTGCTTGACTAGTAGCCCTTTAAGAAAACACTGAAAAAATCTTCTGTAATGGTCTGTGCAATCATGTGATTCCCCACCACTAAGCTTTATTTCCTGGGAAGGCATGTTACCTCAGGATCAAAATAAGAAATACTGTACTATGTTTCTGTTACAGACCTCAAATTTTAACACATTTAGTAAATTCAATTGAATGAATTAAAAATCAGTGGGGCTTTTTGGTTGCCAAAGGTTATTTAGACTTTTTGGTAACACCTTAAATGAAAGTTTTTAAAATGCTAGTGTTGCTGTTCAACATTGCTTGAATTTGTAGAAATGAGGTTTTGCGATTGTTTCTACAAACACACACACATACATGTGAACACACACACACACATACACACACCAATTAATACCACAGTTGAAAAAAGAAGGTTGGGTCTAGGGGCACCTAGCTGGCTCAGTAGGTGGAGATGTGACTCTTAACCTCGAGGTTGTGAGTTCAAGCCCCACATTGGATACAGAGATTACTTAAAAATGAACTGTTTTAGGGGCGCATGGGTGGCTCAGTCCATTGGGCATCTGCCTTCCTCTCAGATCATGATCCCAGGGTCCTGGGATGGAGCCCTGCATTGGACTCCCTGCTCGCCCAGAAGCATGCTTATCCCTCTCCCACTCCCCCTGCTTGTGTTCCTGCTCTCACTGTCTCTCTCTCTCTCTCTCTCTCAAATAAATAAAATCTTTAAAAAAAAAACAAACTCTTTTAGAAAAAAAAAAAAGTTTGGTTCTAGTCAGAACTAGTAGACACAGCATAGTTAATGAATCCATTTGTGTAATTCAAAGTATACCTTCCTGATTGGTAGGGGATAGGCCAGCAAATGATCCAGAGAGGGGTAAATTAAGAGCAGAAAATAGCCTCTCACTGAGAGGTGTTCTCAGACATCAGATCACAACTCTCAGTACCAGAAGCCCAGTCCTCAGTGGGTAGGTTTAGATGCATAGCCAGCTTTCTAACATGAGGGTATGAGGGTGGTGGTGGTTGGTGAGTGCCGAGGCAAGCCAGGCCTGGAGCTCAGGACTGCACTTTTCTGTGGTGGCTGAGCACACAAAACAGGATGCCACTCTTTGACCAGCTTCTCTGTGTCCTACCAGCCTCTCATTTTCACATTGCTATCTCTAACATCTTTTCACCAAATATTCAATCATCCTTCTGCCAATAGTTTATCATTAAAATAGTTGTAAAGACAGTCCCCCCAAAGCATGTGCTTGTTGGAAGGACTGTTTTTCCCAACACTCTGCTATTGTGGGAATTCTCTAGAGAAGTTTCCCTCACTAGATGCTCTGCTCCAGGTGTCATAGGCAATTAGGGCTATTTATTAGGTTCAGTTAATCAAGTAGCATAGACTCCCAAGAATAGGAGGAAACCTTATGGTCAATGAGGCCAGCATTTATCTGATGTTTGGATCACCTCTGTTTTTCAAGAGTCACAAGTAACTGCCTCCTGAGATAGCCTTTATTCAGTATTTCCTCAGGGGTGTTTTCTTTAATGCCAGTCCTAAAAGGTACTTTTCAAAAAGAAGTGGTCCATGGTCAGATAAATTTGAGAAGCAATGGTTAATTACCATTTAGGCTCTGAGTATATTCCTACGGAAAATAGGCTTGATTAAATTAACCTGGAGTTTCCTTCAGGTGATTTTGTCATGAAACCTCCTCCTCCCACATAACACATTTTAATATCCCATTCTACAGAAAATGATTCAGTATATGTTTTTTCAGATAATACATATTTATTAAAATAACTTAAAATAGCATTGACTATTTGGACTCCTATCAAGCTGACCTTTGACTCCATGAGTCTTATTCTTTAGTACAACTTGCTCTTTAGCCACATCTTCTTCATGTTTTGCTGTACTTGGTGTTTGGACTCAAGTGTTGGTCTACTTTTTTTTTTTTTTTTTTTTACATTCATCTTATTGGATCCAGCTCACTACTCCAGCTTGCCTTTTTGGATCCTGGTTCTGTCACCCTGCACGTTCATCAGTGGCATCCACTGATGTAGAGGGAGCATTCTTTCTACATATTTATTCAGTTTGTTGATAAGAAATGATCAACAGGACTGGGCAAGGTTGAGATCATTCCATAAACCACCATCCTGTGGTTCTGATCAGTAATCTCCCTAATTAGTAACAAATCCTTCAGAAGAGAGGTTCCTAATAGCTGGTGCCTCTAGTCTTTGTGGTTTGTAAACCTATTTTCTCCCTAAGTTTTTTCCAAAGCAAAACTGGTAATAATTTTGTTTCTAAATATAGTTACTCATCATCTCTTCATAAAACTGATGAAACCTCTTTTGAAGAAGTAATTTTAATCAAAATCCCACTTTATATTTTGCAGAAAATATTTTTAGGATTCCTTATAACACCCGTGGTGTCTTTCTGATGCCTGGATAATTTGGTTTGTGTGTGTGTGTGTGTGTTTTTTTACTGTATTTGTATTGTAATTTCCTATCTGGAGGAAAAGTCTCTTGAAATTGTATACACTAATTAGTGTGGTTTGTAAAATAATAGATACTTTTCAATGTGTGGGAGGTAAGGCTTTCAAATGCAGCATTTTAATATAATTGCTGTTTAAACATCATTTCACTTAAAAGACATGTATTCATTAATTTTTCTTATAACTGAATGTTTGGGGTGGCCTGTTGTTAATTAATCTCCACAGAAAGCAGAAAAAAGTCCAATGTATTTCCTAAACTTGCCCCAAACATCCTATTTCCCCCCCACACATCCTATTTTTAAAGTTGTTTATTTAGACTTATGTGCGTGTATTTGCAAAGGTTTAGCGCCTACTATTTATTTCCACTAAATAGAATTCTGGAGAAAATTTTTACTTTGTTTGCACATCACTAAGGTAGTATTACTGAGATTTTGAATTTGCTTTTTTGTATCAGAACATTGTTAGATTTTCATTATTAAGGTCGATTTAAGAAAGGAGTATGTCAGAGTCATAGAAACCTCAAGTTCTGAGACTGAAAAGACATGAGTTCATAATTGACAGCATGCCACTTTCTAGCTGAGATACCTTAAGTAAATTATTTAGTGTGTCTACACCTCAATCCCTCATTTGTAAAATCGAGATGAGGATGATGATGGATTATGTACCTCACAGGATTGCTTTGAAGATTACATGAAGAGCATTCAGATAAAGCACTTGTTACATTGCCTCACACACACGGAGAGATGGATAAATGATTATCAATCTCTTAAGTTTTATCTGTAAGCAAAACCCTTAAAATGTCCAGGAAAAGTTGGCATGTTGTAAATAAAACTTCTATTTGCATAGACTGGCAATCAAAACAGTTATCAAATCTGATGATGCCTGTTGGTTACATTATCTGACTCATCGTCATACA
Source organism: Lontra canadensis (assembly GCF_010015895.1). Lineage (NCBI taxonomy): Eukaryota > Metazoa > Chordata > Mammalia > Carnivora > Mustelidae > Lontra > Lontra canadensis. The sequence goes on along the minus strand of NW_022631075.1, from coordinate 4,571,265 downwards.
ATATAGCAGTATTTTGGAATTCAGACTATTCCAGACAATCTGTTTAATATAACCACTGTCCAGTAGTACCCAAGACATATCTCCGTCATGGCGCTTAGCAGAGTGCACTGAAATGTAGATTGTAAGTAGGGTAAAAGGGTCTGCTGCCCTTGCATGGATCAGACACCACCCTGGCAGTCAGTCTGGAGGAAGAACAAAACAAAACAGTCCCTTTACAGCGCACATCCGACTGTTCTGAATTGTTAAAGTGGGAATAGGTCTCTTTAAGATCATTTAGGTTTAGGATGTGGTTCTGGATATTTTATTTCTCTATCAAAGCCAGCTAATTTGGTTAAAATTCTATTTTTCATTTCTCAGGAACAGCCTAAGTTACAAAAACATGGCAAGTGGTACTGTGGCTTGGAGTAAAATGTCTTTGGATGGAGTACACCCCTGTGTAATATTAAAAGGGCAATGAAATTTAGTGACTACCAATCCCATGTAAGGACCCAGAAGAAGAGACCAGTCAGCAGCCCAAGTTCTCTGGAGAGACGACCCAGAGAACAAATCTAATAGATGATATCAGGCTGTCAGCAGGATCTCAGGGTTGCTTGTGCAATTTGTTTTTTTGCATGAGGATGCCCTAATGAGGGGGCATGAGTTTGGGCTTGAAATCATAGCCTGCACTCCACTCACTGTGGGCCCTTTGTAGTTGTTCTGACTAAAGATGGCATCTTGTTGGAATTTTGCCTACCAGAGGGGGTGTTTTATTCTATTTTGCACAGAGGTACCTCATAAAGACTGCAGACCTGACAGTCAGTCTCCACTCAGCCTTTGTTTCTACCCCCGTATGCCTTCTGACTATACCTTGAAGGGACAGAACCCTTTCATACAGAATTGTCATATGGTAGGGACTGAGAAGGCATCACCTGGTCCCTCTTAGAACGATACTCTTGGTTCCTATGATATTGTGATTATATATATATCTATATATATAGATATATATAGTCATTCAGTTGACCAAGGCTTTCAAATGCAGCATTTTAATGTAATTGCCGTTTAAACATCATCTCATTTAAAAGACATGTATTCATTAATTTTTCTTATAACTGCATGCTTGGGGTGATCTCTTGTTAATTAATCTCCACACAAAGCCAAAAAAAAATCCAATGTATTTCACAAACTTACCCCAAACATCCTATTTTAAATGTAGCTTATTTATGTTTATGTGAGTATATTTGCAAAAGTTTAGCCCCAACTATATATCCACTAAATTGAATCTTATAACTTTTCAGATAACCAAAAATATATTTCTCATATATCTGGTTTTCATTCTTGGCTTCCTAGCTCACAGCTCCCAAAACTCTTGGAATTTCCTCAGTATTCAGAGTAGTAATGGTATCTTTTGTATGATAATGACATGACCTTCAGAAAACCCTAAGGGTGGTGGTTGGTTGCCAAGGGAACTGACCTTGTGATTAGAGGGTTGGAACTTTCAGTACCCCCAACCCCAACCTCCAGGGAGGGGAAAGGGGCTTAAGGTTGAATTAATTGCCAGTGGCCAAGGATTTAATCAGCCCTGACTGTGTAGGGAGTCCTCGGTAAAAATCCAAAAGGACAGGGTTCAGAGAGCTTCCAGGTTGGTGAACAAGAGAAGGTTCTAGGAGAGTAGTGTGCCTGGAGGACTAGGAAGCCCCTAACCCTTTTCCATTCCCCTGACCCGGTTTCTCTTCCATCCGGCTGCTCCTGAGGTACATCCTTTTATGGTAAACCAATGAACTAGTAAGTAAAATTTTTCGCTTGAGTTCTGTGAGCCACTCTAGCAAATTAACTGAACCCAAGGAAGAGGTCTTGGGAACCTCTAATCTATAACCAGTTGGTCAGAAGCACAGGTAACAACCTGGGCTTGTGACTGGTGTCTGGGTAGGGGCAGACAGTCCTATGGGACTGAGTCCTCAACCGGGAGAATCTGATGATATCTCTGGATAGATAGTGTCAGGATTGAGCTGAATTATAGGGCATTGAGCTGCTGTCCCTAGGATTGCTTGTTGGTGTGCAGACGCCCCCTCCTTGCCCCATGTTGGGAACTGAGTCTCACAATACCAGAAGAGTTCCGCAATATCTCTAGGAAGAGTACAAGGACCCACTTTGTGATAGGATGGAAAGAACTGAGACTTTGTAGTAAGAAATAAGAAAGCCCAGGATTTCTTTTTTTTTAATTAACATATAATGTATTATTAGCCCCAAGGGTACAGGTTTGTGAATTGCCAGGTTTATACACTTCACAGCACTCACCATAGCATACAACCTCCCCAATGTCCATAACCCAACCACCCTCTCCCTACTCCCCCTCCCCACAACCCTCGGTTTGTTTTGTGAGGTTAAGAGTCTCTTATGGTTTGCCTCCCTCCTGATCCCATCTTGTTTCATTTATTCCTTTCCTACTCCCCAAACCTCCCGTGTTGCCTCTCAACTTCCTCATATCAGGGAGATCATATGATAATTGTCTTTCTCTGATTGATTTATTTCGCTCAGCATAATACCCTCTAGTTCCATCCACATCATTGCAAATGACAAGATTTCATTTCTTTTGATGGCTGCATAGTATTCCATTGTGTGTGTATGTATGTGTGTGTGTATATGTATTATATATATATATATATATATATATATATATATATATATCACATCTTCTTTACCCATTCATCTGTTGATGGACAACTAGGTTCTTCCCACAGTTTGGCTGTTGTGGATATTGCTGCCGTAAACATTCAGGTGCACGTGCCCCTTTGGATCACTACATTTGTATCTTTAGGGTAAATATCCAGTAGTGCGATTGCTGGGTCATAGGGTAGCTCTATTTTCAACTTTTTGAGGAACCTCCATGCTGTTTTCCAGAGTGGCTGCACCAGCTGCATTCCCACCAACAGTGTAGGAGGGTTCCCCTTTCTCTGCATCCTCGTCAGCGTCTGTCATTTCCTGACTTGTTAATTTTAGCCATTCTGACTGGTGTGAGGTGGTGTCTCATTGTGGTTTTGATTTGTATTTCCCTGATGCTGAGTGATATGGAGAACTTTTTCATATGTCTGTTGGCCATCTGGATGTCTTCTTTGCAGAAATGTCTGTTCATGTCCTCTGCCCATTTCTTGATTAGATTATTTGTTCTTTGGGTGTTGAGTTTGATGAGTTCTTTACAGATTTCGGATACTAGCACTTTATCTGAGATGCCGTTTGCAAATATCTTCTTCCATTCTGTCAGTTGTCTTTTGGTTTTGTTAACTATTTCCTTTGCTGTGCAAAAGATTTTGATCTTGATGAAGTCCCAATAGTTCATTTTTGCCCTTGCTTATTCACAAATTACTACTTCTTTAGAGTACTTTACTAATATGAAAATATTTATTAATATTTACTAATTGCCCTTGCCCTTGCCCTTGCCTTTGGCGATGTTTCTAGGAAGAAGTTGCTGTGGCTGAGGTCAAAGAGGTTGCTGCCTGTGTTCTCCTCAAGGATTTTGATGGATTCCTTTCTCACATTGAGGTCCTTCATCCATTTTGAGTCTGTTTTTGTGTGTGGTGTTTGTATTTAAGGAAATGGTCCAGTTTTATTTTTCTGCATGTGGCTGTCCAATTTTCCCAACACCATTTGTTGAAGAGACTATCTTTTTTACATTGGATATTCTTTCCTCCTTTGTCAAAGATTAGCTGACCACAGAGTTGAGGGTCTATTTCTGGGGAAAGCCCAGGATTTCAATTCTAATTTTAACACTCACTGGCTTTGTGATCTTGATAAAGTTAATGAAAAATATGGGATATACATCATCAGATTGATTCTGTAATATTTTAAATGGTTACATATGTTGTGGATTTTCTTACATTTGAATGAAACTTGGCTTATGAGCATAAAGAAATGAATGACTTTTGAGACAAAGAAATGACTCCTCACTATTTTAAAGCAAAATAGTCATCCTGCCTACAATATTTACCCTAGGTAAAAATCTCCTCTGGTCCATGGGGACTGATAGAATATATGTATGATTCTTAAAATTGTGTGAATTCTTAAAATCAGAGAACCATCTCTACTCTAATGAATGCCTCTGGGATTTAGAGGAAGTGACTCTTCTTGCCGTAATCTGGCCCACTGGGGTTTGAGTTGTAGAGGAGAAATGCCCCACACCAGTACATTTTGAATAGCTTGAAATTTGAGAGCAGCAAACCAGATCACAGAATTCATTGTAATATCCACTTTGCCAGGCTTACAAGTGTACTTCAGAAATTGCTATGTGGCTTACAAGAATCCTATTATGCCAATGAAGGTTTTTTTTTCTTTAATTTCCCAAGTAGAAAGTCCTGTGGGGAAGGGCTCATTGCATATAGAATACACTTATCAGCCATAATATTCTAGGGTTTTTATTTACACAGGAGTCGGGAAAGTGAATTGGAGGCTCTAGGTAGCTTTCATTGATAGTATATGCTGTGTGTATAGATTCTGTAGTTGCTAGTCAGGCATTAAGTTGTTTAGCAGGAATCCTGAAGTGTAACCCAAGAAATACTAAGTACAAAATTAAACTCTGGTAATACCCTTATAACTCTTACTAGTCCCAGGAGTATGGGAAGAAGTCCTCCAGAAAATGATTTCCTTTCATGTAAATACTATCAGTAAACAACACTGAATCAGAGAATATTCTGTGTATTGTTTACTAGTCACTTTTATAATTTGATCTGTGGTTCACATTTATAATTCTGTTCCATATCAATACCTTATTATTTTCTGTTCCATATCTATACCTTGTTATTTCTTGTTATACATGTTATTTTCCTTGGGTCAGAATCCACATTAATTTGTGGTTTCTCAGGTTCACAAATTACTACTTCTTTAGAGTACTTTACTAATATGAAAATATTTACTAATATTTACTAATATGAAAATATTTACTAACATGAAAATATCTAATATGAAAATACTAGACATAGAACTAAGCTCTATCTAAAATTTGGTTTTTCTAGCATCTGTGTTCCTTGAAATCACATCTGCTGTTGGATTTCACTTTCCTGAACAATATTGTCTTTCATTTGACTCCTTTTAATGTGTCTTTGGTTTTTTATTGTTGCTTTCATTGACTACATTTTTGGGAGAAATGTTAGATTAGTTCTACAACTCTTTTTGGCTGCTATAAAGTCTATAAAGCTTTAACTGCAGAGTGGTATCGGGAAAAATAATAATCTTAGAATGCATAAAATACTTAATCAAGTTTAATATGACCTTTCCTTTTCCTTTTCTTGATTGAATAGCTTCCTTCTGTTGGGATCCTTAGATTGACAAGCTAGTTAAGCAGGAAATGTGTTTGGTAGATTATTTGAGTTGTCACATTCTAGAGAGTTTTGCTTTGATGTGTGCTTTGATTAAAAGAAATTTATATACAATAGAGTGGGGCATAATTTCAGCAGTTGGTAGGGACTACTGGGAAATTTTTTTTCTATTTTCATGTGGATATCTTTCTATTCAAAATATTACATTGGAAGATATTGGTGTAAATCTACTCCTAGCAAAAAAAAAAAAAAAAAAAAGAAGTTTTAACCATCCATTGTCCTCATTACCACAAAATCATTCATTTCTCCTCTAAAAATATTCTTCATAGTTTAAATTATAGCTCCACAGTAGATGCAAAGGAAACACTTTCTCTTTTGTATTATTTATTTTAGATGTTCAGTTCCCTAGTTGATAGATTTGGATCTCATGAAACTCTATTGTGAATGAACATTGGGCTACCCATCCTGATCCCTAAATGGTCTTCTTGAGGGCAGGTTTCTGGCTACTTGTCATTACAAATCCTCATGGATCAATTCTCTGACCCCTGGGGTCATTTACTTGACCCACTCAACCTACCTGGTCTCCTCTTGGTTGACTATACTATAGTTTAAAGATTCCTAACTTCATTGGGCCCTCAGCATTTCTTTTATAAGACAATTTTTATTCCTCCACAGTAAGCTTCTTTTTCCATTCCACTCGATAGCTGTCTCTAGCCATGTCTTTCTCCCTCCCATTAGATGATTAGACCCAATTTCATGAAGAAAATAGAAGTTATCAAACATAAACCCCCTTAACTTTCCTCATCTCTGTTTTCAAAATATTGTCAAGCATTTTTTTTCTCTTTCCTTCTTGTTTTTGAGTAACAAGCCTGTTTTGCCAATATTTTTTCATCTGTCCTTTCACTTTCTACTTTCTTGCTGCAAATCCTATAATTCAGGCTGTCATCATTTGTCATCTTCTAACTATCATTGTCTCCAGTCCTCTCCCCCAACCTGCCAATCCAGTCTCCACAGTATACCCAAAGTGAATTTCTATTCTAATCACATCACTCCCATTTCCAATTCTTCATTGCCTTAAGTTAAAATCTAAAATACTTAACACAGTGAGCAAAGTCCTTCCTAATCTGTCTCATTATATTCCCACTTTCCACCATTCTTTTTGCTGCAGTCATGATCACTGCCTCCTGAACATACCATGTAATTTTATATCTTTGTGCTTTGCCAGGCAACTGTCTTTGTTCTGTTTACCTAGAATGTCCATGTGAAGTCTTTCCCAGTTCACCAGCAAGGCAATATTAATTCCTGTATATTTCCATGGTCCTCTTTGCACACTTTATTACAGTGTCTCCCCATAGCCTTGCACTATTTGTTTATGTGCCTTTCTATCCTGACTTGCCTGGTGAGCTTTGTGTCTTAATCATCTTTTTTTTTTAATCAAGCTTCTAATATAGTGCCTGACATGTAGTGGACACTCCACAGATTGTTGAATGAGTGAAAGAAAGAATGACAGGTAGCACAGGTTTCATTTTGGATAGTTAAGCATAACTGGAAGCTTCAAACTCCAGACACTTAAAAAGATAGCAGCATTCCAAGAAAATTTGAAAATTTCAAAGAGGACGATGACATGGATAGTGTTGGCAGAGATAATTACTGGATCTAAAGCCATACACTTGCCAAAACTCTTGTGTGGTGGTGGGAGCTTAGGGGGAGGCAGGAATAGACCAAGGAGAAGTAGGGAGGCAAATGAGTGGTTGACAATAATAGATCCCTTCTCCACCCCATAGCCTTGACACATGTACCCTTATGTATTTTATCTGGCTCCTCTTATGATCCTCTTATGTAAAGATGGAAAGTCAGTATTTTCTATTTTTCTCCAGTACTTTCTCAAAGGGCCTTTGACTGTGTTCCTGGATGTTTTCCCCAATGCTCCTCCGTGGCAGAAACACCAAAGGGAGGATGATTCAGCTTACTCCCTTCTTCATATTACTACCATCTTCACACTCCTCCCATTTGGCTTTATCCCAGACAGCATGCCAAATATTTATATGTAGTTTTGTCTCAAAAGGCTCTAAATAGACTTATTTGCACATTAAGAGTCATGACATAAGTTTAAATTATGAGCTTCTAAACCAAATTTGTTGAAAGATTGCCCCATTTATTCATTAATTCAACCATGAGATTGTGAGTTCCTACTGTGTGCCAAACCACAGAGTTCTCAGAAAAATGTTCATTGTGCCTTCCAGGGATGGCATATTCTCTTATACTAATTGGAATGGTGTAGTCCTCCTGCTTTTTAAAGATTTTTATTCATTTAAGAGAGAGGGAAAGGGAGAGAGAATCTCTCAAGCATACTCCTGCTTTGCACTCAGTGCAGAGTCCTGCATGTGGCTGTTTGTTGACCCCGAGATCATGAACTGATCCGAAACCAAGTGTCCCCGCCTCAACCTATTGAGCCACCCAGGTGCACCCTCTGCTTTTTAATTTTTAAGTAGTTTTTTGGAGTTTAATGACCAGTCATGCATAAGGATGAATCTTACACCCAACAATCTTAAAACAATGTCATTGCAGATGATACCAGGAAAATTTTGACAAAACATGTTCTTAAAGATAATGGTTTTACCATTCAGTTTGGTAAAACCGTAACAGAGGGTTCTTTAATTGTGAGGATGACCTTGAAAATTAATGAACCTTCCTGATTCATTATAAGATCCTTAGGAGAGATGAATATCCCGCTAAAATGTTATAGACAGTCATAAACTTAGATCTGTTGATCATTCTGAGGTCCTTTGAGCCCTAAGATCCTGTCATTAGAATCCATGCTTGATATCACAAATTGTAGTACAAACCCCTCTTCAGCTCTCTGATCTCTTTTTTAACATCCCTTTTAGAAAAATGTAGTAAAGTTAAGCAGTCTTTGGGCTAATTTCAAATATAGTCCATCCTCTTTACATCGCTGGTGATGGGGGAAACTATTCTATCAAGATTTTCCTGTATATTGGTATTTTTGAAGTTATGATTTGGCATGTGATATATAATTTCCTATTGTAATGACTTGTGACATTGACATTTAGATTAAGTGGATTTGGTATTTGGAAAATCTTAACTAGTGTCATTGCTATACCCATTTTCCTTCAAAAGGTCAGTTTTTCCTCTCTTTTCATTATAATCCTGCAATTTTTCTGACCTCTTTCCTGTTTTTTTAAATAATCTTTAAAAATTAATAAACTATTTTTAGAACAGTTTTAAGTTTACAGAGTAATTAAGCAGATAGTAGAGATTTGCTATTACTATACCCCCCCAAACTCCCTCTAGCACAGATTTTCCTTATTAATATCTTGCATTATTATGGTACATTTGTTACAATTAATAAGCTGATACTGATTCATTATTACTTACTGAAGTCCGTAGTTTATTTAGATTTCCTTATTTACCTGATGTGCTTTTTTCTGTTCCAGGATCCCATCCAGGTTACCACATTACAGTGAATTGTCATGTCTCTCTAGGCTCTTCTTAGCTGTGACAGTTTCTCAGACTTTTTTTGTGGGGAGTGACTTTGGCAGTTCTGAGGAGTATAGGTCAGGTTCTATGTAAAATGACCTTCTTCTGGAATGTGTCTTAATGCTTTTTTCATGATCAGACTGGGGTTATGGGTTTTTGGGAGGAAGGCCAGAAGCAAATAAAATGCCACTTTCTTCACAAAATATCAAGGATACATATTATCAATAAGACTTACTGTTGTTGTTGGCCTTGGATTGCCTGGCTGAGATAGTGTTTGTTAGGCTTCTTCACTGTAAATTTATTCTTTTTTCTCTCTTTCTATAATGTATTCTTTGGAAGGAGATCATTATGTGCAGCCCACACTTAATGAGTGTGAATTAGACTCTACTTCCTTGAAGGCAGAATATCTACATTACATTATTTAGAATACTGCACAGGGTATTTGTCTCTTCTTCCTCATTTATGTTTATTCAGCCATTCATTTATATACATATGGACTCATGGATATTTATTTTATACTTTGGGTTATAATCCAGTACTATAGTTCGTTGCTCATATTGTTCCAATTTTGGCCATTAAGATATCTTTCACTTGGTTCTTGTGTCCCTCTAACATCTCCATTGATGTAGGGTATTTTTTCTAGCATTTACTTAGTTTTTGGAACAACAAGATGCTCTGTTTTTTATTTCAATTTAATTTTTCATATTTGCTTCTTTGCTTTCAATATGAGTGGTCATTGTAGACACTGTTAGAAGACCACAGATGACCAGAAAAAGCTGGCTAATGTCTTAGAAAAGTAGGGTGACTTCATGTTTTTTAGTCTTTTATCTATGACTTCAGATTGTAGTTAATAAGAACTTTTCTTATGCTTTATATTGATTCCTCCCCAAATTTAACTGATCTCTATATTAGAAAACTGGAATTGTGAGTGATGAATTTCATAGATTTGTAAAACCTTGGGGGGATTTTAGATTCACTGAATCAGCCTTTGTCTTTAGATGAACGTAGTTGATATGTTTGTACCCAGATATCATAGACATTAGTTACAATTCTATATAAAATATTAAAAGTATGCTATATTATTTAAATAATTGAAAAAACATGTAGATTATATCCTGATAGTAACTTAAAGGGAGACAATAGACATTAAACATGATAAATAAGACAATGATTTTAAGAAAATAACCATATCAGTTTACATTTACTGTCTCTGTATACAGATATTGTCACTTATACATGAGTGACAGTACAGGTGCTCATTATACTACAATCTTCTTTTGTAAGGCTTGTCAGCATTTTCATAATAAACCTACTTTTCAAGGGCATATAACATCTCCTCTAAAATTTCATTTAGGATTTAAACTTGCCAAACACAATTGCAGACTATGAATTTTTTTGGAAAATTTAATCAGAATCATTGTTTTTGCCCCAGTGCTTTGACTTGTGTGATAGCTACTTTCTTCCTTCTTGTACTCTTGATAAATGGTTTCTCTCTCATCTGAGAGTGATGACTGTTGAATGAGAACATTGCCTTAAATTCTCTGAGTTTGATGGGTGGTGCATAATATCATAACTCTTTGATTCTACAGCAGGCAACTTCCAGCAGAGAATATGTTTTCTAAATGGCAGTAAGTGTTTCTTCTTTTTTATAATGGCCTATTAATGTAGTCTCTATGGGTTGTGCTGTACTTCTCTGTTGATGTATCAACAATAACCAGTTAGAAATTATGAAAAAGTTTATTGGCAATACTTAAATATCTTCAAATTCTAAGAACAACTTTAACAAGAAAAATATGAGGCTTATATTTTCTTCAAAACTACCAAATTTCTGGAGAAACAAATTAAGATTTAAATACATGGAGAGATATACCATGTTCTTGACTGGGATGTGTGAATATTTAAAATATAATTTTTCCCAATTGATATATAAATTTACAGGTAGAAGAAATTCAAAGTTAGCTTATAGGTTTCATATAAATTCAACATAAATTTCTCTTCACTTTTTAGACAATATTCTGAAGTTTATTTTTGAAGAATAATCAGACTTTAATAGTTAAATGTTTTAAAAACATCAGCAAGAGATACTAAAATGTGTCAATTATAGTAATTACTAATGTGATAAGGTTGTAAGAATGGAGAGGTGATAAAATGAACTAGATAGCCTTGAAAAAATACAGATATTAGGCCATAAAATCTCAAGTTAGAATTTCACTTCACAATATATGCCTAAATACATTTTTGAAACATTTAAGAGTTAAGTGTTTTTAAAGTTTTAAAATAACAAAGTTGACTATTCAGCTTATTTTATGATGAGAAGAAATCACAGAAGAAAGGATTATGGATTTAAATCTATAATAGCCTGTATTTTTTCTTAAAAAAAATCATTAACGGAGTGAAAAGGCAAATCAAAATCTTAGAAAATAATATGTGCAATATACATAATGATGTCCTAATATCTGTAATATGTAAATATCTCTTATAAATCAATAAGAAAGGGGCACATGGGTGGTGCAGTTAGTTGAGCAGTGGACTCCTGGTTTTGGCTCAGGTCAGGACCTCAGGGTCCTGGATTCAAGTCCCACATCAGGCTCCCTGCTCAGTGGGGAGTCTGCTTCTGCCCCTGCCCCTCCCCACCCTCGTGTGTGCTCTCCCTCCCTCTCACCTCTCAAAAATAAATAAATAAATAAATAAAATCTTAAAAAAAAACACAAAACTATCAAGTTTTAACCCAGGAATCTTATATCTAGAAAACAACCAAGAGATAATAATCTGGATATAGACAAATATATGCAGGGACAATCATTTTATCATTGTTATTAATGATGAGTGACTGGAACAAATCTAAATGCCAGCAAGATGGAAGGAAACATTAAATTATGGTACATGTATTAGAATAATGTATAGGCATTTACAACCATGTTATGTACATGGCTTAACTTATTTCAGTAGGTAACTTTTTTATCCTGCACATTTCATCCCTGAGCCTGATCAAATTAAAAGATTGGTATTTGAATCAAGGAAATTTTTGCAGCATTTCCAAATCTCCAGAAAGTTGCTATTCACTGGTTTATATGTTGGATCTTTTGGCCTCGGTCAGCATGAAGCTCTTTTGCTCTTTCATGAGTATCAAATTACACTTGTGATTTGCTTAGATGTCATAACCCTGAAAAGACCTCAGAACTTGTGTCCCAGTAAAGAACTCAGCTTCTCTTCCCCAGTAGGCATGTCAAAAGGTTGACCATTCACTTTCCTGCAACTGTCTTCTCTTTACTGCTAGGTCATTTCTTTCTCCTTGTTCACCCATATTTCTACTTGTTCCAGTGCTATCTCCCTACTATGATGGGGGGATATACCATGTAGGTCCCTCAAACAACTCTCTGCCATTCAAAATGGCTGTGTTTAGGGTTAAGACACTTACTCCATCATGAAACGGAATGATGAGCATGGGATTTGGGGTCACACAGACCCCAGCTCTGCTACAAGTTAGTGGACTTTGGGTGAATGACTTTACCTCTCTAAGGCTTAGTTGTTATGGATTAAAAGATAAAATGTACATAAAATGCATTGGTTCATTGATATACAATAGGCAATTAAATTGGCAGTTATTGTTATAACTATTTTGCATTAGGGACTGCAGGAGACCATTGAATTTTGAAAGAAAATACTCATGTATTAGGAAAACTTTATTATTATTAACAGCTAATGCTACCAAAAGGGCAGTATCAGCTGAACTGCCATTCTGAGTTATAAAGGAAAGAAGTAGCTCTCAGGAAATGTTCTAAGCAAGTGGCACTTAGAGACCATGCTTCATCTACCTCTCTATCCCCAGCACCTAGCCCAGTTCCCAGTAGGTAGTAGTGCTCAGTAAGGATTTGTTGAATAGATGGATGGAAGGATGGCTGGCTGGCTGGCTGGCAGGTTGGCTGGCAGAGGTGTGACAAATCAAAGCCGCTGGTATCCAGGGAGTAATGTCAAGGAACCTAGTGCATGTGTATCTGGTAAGGAGAGGTAGGGAGGAAGTGAAGGGAAGCCTGATACAAAGGGAGATGGAAGGGTATGAAAAGATACCTCTCAGTGCCTTTTGGTATTTTCTAAAATACAAGGATTTTGTATCTTCTAAAATACAAGTGTTTGCGGGGGGGAGGGGACTTTCAGAAAGGATGGTACTGTCATGGATTACACACACACACACACACACACACACACACACACACAGAGTCATGACCAGGCTAGAGAAGCCCAGGTAGGACATGTTCAGTTTCAGGTTGTAGAGGTGTAGGGACCAACAGACATGGTGTTAATCAAACTTGACCAGTGAGGATAACAAAGTAGACTCCAGAACACCGGAATTCAGGAATAAAAATGGGACTGCAAGGGAGGATTAAGCATTCACTGGGATTGGTGTATAATTATTTATGCTTTGTAAGTAGACCAAGAAGTAGATGCATTTGTTCACTGGGAAACTGAATCTTTGTGAAAAGACCCCAAAAGATGTTGTGCTTTATGTAAGAGGAAAAGTACACATACGCTGTTGGTTTGAAAAGAGAACAGAATGAGGAAGGTTTCAAAGACAAAGGTGATGTTGACTACCATTCATTCAGTCAACAAATACTCTTGGCAAGCCTATCCTCTGCCAGATAGTGTTGTAGGCACCAGGGATAAAACAGATCTACCAATTTCCTGCTTTCATGGAACTTGCCTTCTAGTGGGAAGACAAACAGATAAATGAACAAATACACATATAATGTGTTAAGTGGGGATAAATTTATAAGGAAAAGAAACCAAGACAATGGACTGAAGAAGAGTGTAGTGCAGCTGGAGTGTTATTTTAGCTGTGATGGTCAAGGGTCTTCTCTCTGAGGAAGTGACACTTGACCAGAGACAGAAAGGAAGTGCTGGAGCCAGACGCACAAAACCTAGAGGGGGAGTGGAGCAACATTCCAAACAGATTGGTTAATAAGTGAATATGTCCTGAGGTAGTATTAACCTTGGTGAGCTGAAAGCAAGCCAGTAAAGTTAGAGTTTAATGATATGAGGGAGGCAGGGGCAGTTTGTTATAGGGCCCTGTACAATGTGATGGAGAATTCATTTTATTTTGAGTTTGACTGAAAGCCATTGGAGGCTTTTGAGCAGAGGAGTTAAGTGATCTGATTTATGTTTTAGGAAGAGTACACTCGTTGCTGAGTAGAAATTTTTAGTAAGGTGAGAACTGAAACAATGAGACTAATTCAAGTTTTGTCATAGTCTGGGTGCAGGCTGATGGTGGTGTGGCCAAGAATGGGAGTGGTGAAGGTGGTGAGGCATGACGAGATTCAGAAGATACTTTGAAGGTAGACCTGGTATAACTTGACAATATCCCACCTGGCTGTGGGATAGGAGGAAGAAATTTTCCAAGCTTCTAGTTGGACTAAGAATTAAATTAACATAAGAGAGATCAACAGGAGAGAATCAAAGTTCATTTTGTACATAAAGGGAATCCACACAAACAGGAAATTTCAAGACAGGCAACATGAAACTTCTATGACATTCTGAACTGAAGAGAGGAATAGGGGTCTAACGATACAAAGGGGAGGAAGACCATTAGCAGGAAGGTGAGAGGAGATGTTTGGAAAACAAAGGTTGCTGAGTTATGTAGGTAAGTTTCTCAGGGAAAGAGGAATCTCTGACCATAGCTCTCCTCCTGGTACAGGCTCTGCTTTCCAATGTAAGTTTGGACAGTTGAGGAAGAGTTAAGAGCTTTTCCTGAATCTGCTGGGGATTGAATGCTTATGAATGCACAATAATCATTGTGCCAAAGTGGCCCATCTTGGCTATTATGGTTTGGAAAGAGGAACCAGGGAGGGCATCAATGTTTTTGGTCTGAGTAACTGGGTAAGTAGTAATACCACTTATAGAGGTGGGGTTATAAGGGAAGGGAAAGTTGGGGAGGGAAATGAAGGGACAGATTTTGAACATGTTAAATTTGAGATGCCTGTACTATAACCAAGTGGTGATTAGGAGTATACAGTTGGATTCATGAGTATGATGTTCAAGGTTGATCAGGATTGAAGTTTTAAAGGATTTTTTTTTAAGATTTTACTTTATTTGACAGACAGAGATCACAAGTAGGCAGAGAGGCAGGCAGAGTGAGAGGGGTAAGCAGGCTCCCTGCTGAGCAGAGAGCCCGATGCGGGGCTCGATCTCAGAACCCTGAGATCATGACCTGAGCTGAAGGCAGAGGCTTAACCCACTGAGCCACCCAGGCGCCCCAGGATTGAAGTTTTAATCTGAAGAGTGGATATGTACTGTTTACACTGTGGAACAAGATGAGATAATCTAGGGGATGAGTGTAAACAAAGAAGAGGTTCAACAAATATTCGTGCCATAGAAAGTATCCTGGCCGAGATTTATTCAGTCAACAAATATTTCTGAGTGCTTCTTATATGTTAGGCACTGTTCTAAGCTCTGGGGATATAAGGAAGAACCAGACAGATAAAGCTAGAGTCCTTAGAGATGTTAAAATAAAAAGCTACATGGCTAATAAGAGGATCAGAACAAACGTGTTGGTCAGAAAGATAGGTTAAAACATTGAGTGGTACAAAGAATAAAACAAACCTAGCAACTGTTAAGTCAGAGTGCTCTAGTTAAGCCAGAAGACAGAGAAAATAACTATTCAGGATATGTGTGGGGGATTGGGGAGCAGGAGAGGATCAGAGTCAGGGACACCCTCAGGAATTAGGTTAAATATCTCTGGAGAACATATAGGTAGAGCTGAATCCTTGGATAGAAATTTTTGAGCCTATTGGGAAAATGTCTTTCACGCAGAGTAGATGTGGAATGGAAGGCATTCACATTGTGGCAGAAAAGACACCCTGGAGTCACAGAGAAAAGAGCAGAAAGACAGTAAGTGGTTATGAGCTTGGGTTCCAAAGTCAGACAACTGTGACTTTATATTTGCCACCTTTAGCTGTGTGACTTAGGCAACATACTCTTTCTGAGTCCCAGTTTTCCCATCTGCAAAACAGGGAAGAAAAGTACTGAACTCATATGCTGGATGTGAAGATTAAAGTGACGATGGATTGAAAATATCTAATAAGATGTCTTGTATATAATAAACACTGAATAAATGTTAGCTTATAATAATACCGATTCTGATGATAATAAAGTATGACCATCTTCTACAACTGAGCTAGTATTGATCTCCATCAAGCTGGTATTTCCTCCCAACAAATGGAGGATAGAAATGGGGTTCGTGAGGCTCATAGGTAAGCTATGTTGATGCTTGGTAAATAATGCCTGTTTTTGTACTTTTGTGACTTTTTGTTCTCAATTTTACATCTCATCCTCTCTAGAGCAGTGCTTCTCAAACTTCAATGTGCACAGGAATCACAGGGGATCTTGCTAACAATTCAGATCTTTATTCAGTAGGTCTGGGGTTCTACAAGTTTCCAGGTGATGCTGATGCTGGTGCTGCTTTCAATAAACCAAACTCGGAGTAGGACTGGGCTAGGAAACTTATCTGGGCTCTAGACAATAGCAGAGCTGGGGCAATCAGTGATCTGAGTCTCAAAGAAGTGAGGCATGCCAGCCGTGATTACACCTGCTTCTTATCTCAGTCTCAAGTGGTTCTGTTATGTTAACACCCAGTGTAAAGAGAGGATTTGGGGGTGGCAAATGGGGTTATAAAAACATGAATGCTGCACACAATCCCTTACAGTTTCCATGTTGCCCTGAAACAGATGTGAGTGCACAGCTGTCTACTACAAAGAGAGCTTCTGAAGGAAGTCTCCATGGAGCAATATATCTTACTTTTATCATTCTCCTCTTTATGATGTTTTCTTTTCTCAATCCCATGAAAGATCACATAATGGGATTTTATTGTAGCCTGTTTGAATGAATAGGACAATGGAGAAATAATGTCAAGAAAGCATTCCCACAACTAAGAGTTTATCTGAGAAATGTTTGTGTCAGAACATAAGCAACCATTAGAAATGAAATTTGGGCAAGATGAAAAATCACTCAATATAAATTGCATATTGTTTATCAGAAATACTTGTAATATACAGAAAGATTTTCATTATGATTATTGAGGTAAAAATGTGGCTTTCAAATACATTGTTCTAGTATGACCAGCATATTTTATTGCAAAAATGGTCCTTCCTCAAGAAAGACCTCTGATAAATAAAGGTGGAAATAGACAGTGTATTCAGATGCTTTTGAATATCCTCAGATATCTTTCTTTTCAGCAAGCAAACCAGAAATTGATGGTGACAGTGTTCCTGGTTTGTTGGCCTTTTCAATGTGACCCACCCTTTTAAGGAATGAAACATTGAGTTTTATTCTGTTAAAAGGCATTTATTATCTTTGTATATTGTTCAGTCATTCTTTGTTATTTACAATCATTTAGTTTTTTATTTTTAACTCACAGTCCTTTATGTTTTCTGTGTCTGATTGATTGATATGAGAGGCAGTAGAGTGAGGCATTTAAGAGCATGGGCTTTAGGAAGGATTTGAATCCTGCCTGGTACTTACTACTTATGTGACTTTGGAGAACTAACTTAAGCTCCTGGTATTAGTTTTTTCCATCTGTAAAATGGGCATAATAATAAGAGCCCTTATTTTATGGAATTGTGGGTAACACGTGAGTTAATATATGTAAAAGAGCCGAAACTAATGACCAGCATATTTGTGAACCCTTACTAAGCTCTCAGAATATTTCGGATGATCTTACTAATGATGTTACATGATAAACCATTTTATGGCAATGCTCACATTTTATCTCCCCAGCTGGACTACAAACACATTTTAAGTATGGGGGCAATATCTTTTATATTTTGTTTATTTCCTTCAGTACATTATTATTTCTGTACATTTGCCATCATCACTATAGATTTGGTTTGCAGATGCAGCTACCAAGAAGTGCATTATAAATTAAAAAATGGAAAGACCAATTAGGAAACACTGCCATCCATAAGCAGTGGGTAATGAGGTGGGGTAAATGGAAAGCACATATTTTCTCACTAATAATTAATTCTAATTATAACAAAACTATTTATCAAGTACCCATTTTACTCTGTTTTGACACTTTATGTCATCTCTTTTGTTCTTCGCAATAATTCTATGAATCCGAACACCGGAACTTGTAGAGGATTAGTAACAAGTTTCAAATTATTCAATTAGGAGTCAAGTTGATTACTCTCTAATTGCAAATACTTCGTTGGCTTTTCTCTTTTTTAACAATCTGAAATACGATTCTTGGCTAAAACAGTTGAACTGAGTTTACAGAACAGTTCTGCTTCTCACTAACCATGTGACAGCTTGGAATTCAGAACCCATGCTTATACAGAAAGACTCTAAAACTAAAGCTCCTTTGTGAAAGACTTCATCCTCTGCCACTCCCTGCCAGGCTGTGGCTCCTGTCTGTAGAACCACATGAGTTGATCATTTCTTCCAAATTCCCTAGTTAATTCCAACTCAAGACTGCACATTGTCTGTTATCATGCCCCAGGATTTGTCCTCCCTTTCTTCATAGGTATAAGTTATGATAGTGCATTTCTGATATTCCATTCAGTGAGAATAATCCAAATATGAAAACATTGTATTTCTCCATCTGTTTTAACACTTGGGCTTGCTATCACATTGTAATTAGTTAAGTTCTACTCTGAGGCGGTGGTGCAGAACAGAAAGAGGATGATCAATATTTCTGGTTCAACTCTAGATGTACTATAATGAGCATATTGAACATAAACAGGATTACTTTGGTTGATTTATAGTCTTGGTATCAGCAGATTATTAAACCAGTGATAATCTCCTAGTTCTGCTTTGCCTGCGGCCAGTAGTTTCACGGGGTTTTCCCTTCTCTCTTGATCACTTCTGTTCCTTGCTATTGTTATGGGAGTGCCCAATGATGGGTGGAGGAGTTGGTCACTGGTAAGAGTAGAGTGGTAGATCAGAGAATAGGAGGAACTGTGAATGTATTTTTTATCCCCAAAAGTTCTTAATATGAGAATATATTTTAGTTTATATTGATTCTGTCACCTGAATAATATGTATCTTCAAAATTTTGATTACAGATCCTTCATTTTCTTTTCTCCCAATTTGAGTATCATTTGCAAACTAGGAAATGTTTGCAGTATCCTCATCCAAATAATTACATTCATATAAAAAATCTGTTAATGAAACATTAGTGCTAAGGGCTTAATTGCTGAAAAATCAAATCTCAGAGCTAGAAAATTCAGTTTAGGTTCCATGGCAACAAGATCTATTATTAACTGTATAAATGTTATCTAATAACATTTTAAAATTAACATGCTAGTTTAGGTACTTGCAGGACTATATGTAAGGTAAGGTGCTGTTTAAAAATAAAATAGTCTGTTTAAATAGTTTCTCTGGATGAAAATTAAGGAAAACATCCAATTCCTTGCAATTATTTTATTTCTTATCAAATTTTATGCTCATTTCTCTATCAGTTAATGAGAAAATGCCTCATTTCTTTTGAAATATGACAGCATTTAATGTCCATGAGTCATATTTCTGTCTCGCTTTTTTTCTAAAGAAAAATCTAGCTGAAAAGGAAAATGCAAACACAAACTTAATGAAGTAGGAAAGCTACTATAGGATGTGTCCTGAGGAGGGAATCTAGGAGAATAGATTGTCCTTTGAAAGAAAGAGTTCTAGACATGAGAAAATATTTGTGAAATGTTTAAGCATGATAAGGGTGACAAAGGTATCTCAAGTTGAGTAAAAGATATTACATACTTACTTGCTACAAGGTGAAAACCGGCCCAGACTAATAAAAATGAGCGTAGGAAGGTGACAGGAGTTTTTAGAATAAGCACATCATTAATATCAAGGCAAAAATGATTGAATGTTGAAACTACTGAATGTATGACTGAGAACTTGCTGTAAGCATATAGAGTGGGACGCTATGCTGGGATTTTCTTAGACAATGCCCATGTTATGGATGGCAAAACAGAGTCCAGGGCCAGGCAGCAATTTTCCCAATGGCACACAGCACAATAGTACCAGCCTCAGCACAGCAAAAAATGCCTGGCTCCACCCTCCAGAGAGAAAACTTGCCAGTATGAGAGAATCCTTCATGATGATGGGATTCAAACACTGGAAGAAGCATTTATGTGAAACACGCTCTTTATTCATCACTGTGTTGGTTAACATATGGGATCCAAGCCAAACAGACATGGTATTTGCCCAGGAAAAGCTTTTTTTCAATTTCGGAAGACAAGATCTAACACATTTACATTAAGATCTAAGAACAAGTCCAAATTCAGGTAAAACGTAAGAATCTAAAAGACTCCATGGTACAAACTATATACTTGTTGGCTAGAGTAGTTAATTCTAGGTAAACGTAGATAGTTCTGGGGTGAGGTGACTCTAAAATATGATGGAGCTTCAGCTGGACATGATATATTGAAGAGAGGGGAAAATGGGCCTTAATAAGAGTAGATATTTAGGTTAATAATAAGGAATAACTTTCATTAATTAAAAAAATATTGAGGTCTTTTTAAAGTACTTTTTGGGACAGAGAAATCAAATGAATTCTATTATATGCTTCTTGCTCTTTCTGACTTTATGGTTTAGTGTTAGATACAAAGTATTTTTTTTAAGTTTATTTATTTCAGTAATCTCTACATCCAATGTGGGGCTGGAACTCACAACCCGGAGATCAAGAGTCACACACTTCTCCAACAGAGTCAGCCAGGGGCCCCAGATACAAGGTATTTTTGAGGTGTAAGACATAAATAAGGAGGTTGATAATTGATTAAGTACTAAAGAAGACACATAAACTGGAAATCAAGTAAGCATTATAGAATGCTCCCAGAGAAGGGGGACTCTGAGGATTAGTGACAACATGGTGATATGGAAATACTGTAAGCTACAGAGTCATATAGATTGTGTTCCAGTGCAGGCTTTGATGCTTATCAGGTGTGTGGCTTTGCTGAGCCTCTGTTTTCTTTATCTGTAAAACTAGGGATGTAATACCTAACTTGTAAGGATCCTGTTAAGATTATCAATAATGGATGCAAGGGTATGGTGTTTCTTTTCGGGGTAGTGAAAATGTTAAAAGATTGATTCTGGCGATAGTTGTACAACACTGAATATACTAAAATCCACTGAATTGTATACTGAACTAGGTGAATAGTAAGATATAGATATCATATATATATGCAATATATCATATATATATCACATATATATCATATACATTTCACACACACACATATATATATATATATAACTGTAAGATATGTGCATCTCATGTATAAGCTATCAAAAAAAGTTAAATATAAATTTACCATATGATTAAACAATCTACTCCTGGATATATCCATAAGAATAATAAGAACATATATATACACACAAAAACTTATACTTGAATGTTTATAACAATATTTTATTCCTAGTAGCCAAAAAAGCAGAGACACAACCCAAACGTCCATCAACTGGTAATGGATTAGGAAAATCCAGAGGTAAAAGACCACATATTGTATGAATCCATTCATACATAATTTTGTGAAAAGTCAAATCTATAGAGACAGATAATAAATTAGTGGTTGCTAGGGACTAGAAGTGGGATGGGGAGCAGCTGCAGATGTTCACAAAGACCATCACTTTTGGGGTGATGTAAGTTATTCCAAAATTGGTTTGTGGTGGTGGTTGCACAACTCAGTAAGTTAACTAGAAATCACTGAATTATACATTCTAAATGGGTACGTTTTATGGTGTGTAGATAATACCTCAACAAAACTGTAGTGGAGTCAAAGTGTCAAGTAATATATAATAAATGGTATATAATATATAATAAATGGTAGCTTTTATCATTGTTGAAGCTCTCAGGAAAGGCCTTCTGGAGGAAGCGGACCTTTAGTAATGGGTGATAGGTAGGGTTTGGCTAGAGGATGGGGAAGGGAAGAAGGAAGGAGAGGGAAATAGTAATGAGCAGGAACCTGAGTAAGAAATAGGCCTGGTGTAATTAGGGTTGCTTTTAGAGCTGACTAGAGTATGGAGTTTATTTGAGGCAATATTGGTAGATAAGGAACTGCTGGAATCAGACCTGACACTGAATAAGGACTGGTGATGGGCCCATGGCTGGCACATAACAATGATGAGTGGGTAGAAATGAAGAGGTTTGGGTGCTAGAGGCCCAGGTGATAGAGACAGTTTTATCAGCTGGCAGTTGCCGATCCAAAACCTGTAGATGAGTTAGGAAGAGCTCAGGTGATAGGATGTGGTTGGTATAGGATGGTGTGGTTGGTGAGGCCTGATAGGTGCCAAAGCAGTAACTTATATGGGATCAGTTTTGTGTCTGAACAAGTAGGCTAGAAGGGCCAGCCCAGTGGGCCAGGCCCTGAGTGACTGGCTTGGCAGCTTGTGAGGTAAAGTTAGTGTTGTGGAGACCTGTAGGGAAAGAAAAAAATGGCGACCCAGCTGGCTACCTTTTCTCTAGCTGCTCGTGGAATCATGTAAGCACTGGCTAACCTGCCTTCCAGTCTTGAGTTATTTAAGTAAGCAGCCCTGTCAACATTATGCCCTCCAGCTTTCCAGCAAATTCAGTGAGGTCGCTGGGGGAGAACTCTGTCTTCTTGAAGTTGTCTAGAATTTTAAAGATTTCCCAACCAACTTGAAGCAAATTCATACAGTGCTTAATCTAAGTGATGTGATAAGATCATGACCTTTTCAGAAATGCCTTTGATGTCAATCCTAATTCTGCTAAATTTTACTTGACAGGGTAAGAATGAAACATTATAAGCCAGTTTGTCAAGCATTTCAGTAATCTGTTGTGGCAATAATCTGCTACAACTCAGGTCTGCAGTGATGGGGCCTGGTGAGTGATGTTCCTTGACTTAGAAGGAACTTATTAAGTGTTTGGCTGTTGATTAATGAAGTAAAAATGCACCAGGTAGGCCTTGAAGTGATAAACTGAACAGGAACCTTGGCAACCATTAGTCCCTCCTGTCCACTACCTATACTGTGATATATTTTGAAAATGATGACTGCTCATTTTCTTACACCTACAGTGACTCAGAAAAACCAGTGTTGACAGTCAACAGATACAGAAGTGAAAAATATTATAGGTAGCTTATTTTGAGTTTTAATTGTCATTATAAAAATGGGAAAAAAATGTACCGGTAAAGGAGTAGAGTTGTGAAAGCCCATTTTTCTTCAAATGGCCTTTCTGCTGTGTAAATTAAAAAGCTATGCTATCATTTTTGATAATATAAACATAAAAAAGCAAGGAAATTGAAATTGCATTTTTATTTTTTCAGGTATGTTTTATGATTGGCCATAACAGCAAAGTAATTATGTGATTTTTTTAGTTGATCATTTATTAAGTTTTAGAATGCTTTTCATCTCTTCTTCATCATTGTATCTCATTTTCCCAGAGACCATAGACACTATAGTTCCCAAACTGGAGAAATGGGATTATTTCTGTCTTTGTTGCTTTTCTTAATATTTTTGTGAGCCATCCATCTTTCTTTCTGTTAAAATTTCCTTCCATGTCCGCATAGATTATTGAGTGCTTAGAGGATTGGCAGCATACAGCAAACTAATTTTCCTGCCCTCTGCCTTGTGCCTCAGTGTGATGCCCGAGGTTTGATTTGAAATATTTGATACTTAATATAGACTAGCAGCTCATGAATTCCTATTAACTTTTTTTTTGTTGTCCAGGTTAGACTTTAGCTTGTGATTCCAGACTGTAGTCTTTGAGCTTCTTTTTAGAGGTATCTGTCAATGTGATCATAAGGCGAATGACCAAAAACCTCCTCCTTTATCATAAAAGGAAAGACCTTACATAGCACTATGAATGTAACATAACATTCAGAATGTTCAATACCAAGTGAGCTACGAAACCAAGGTGGCACAGAAGATTCCATCAGATCTGGAATGTTTGCCGGTGTTGCCTTGCAGTTTCTTTCCTGGACTTCTAAAGGCCTTTTGTTCGTCACAGCCCCTCAGAGCTTTGAATACTACAGCCCCAAACCTTGCTTCATGACACACCCTGTCTGGGCAGTTCATTACCAAAAATTAGGATTTCTTAAAAATGAAGTCAGAAGTTCTTAGTCTGGTAACACAAAGCAACTCTTCATATTTTGGTGTCCAACAAGTACTCTTATAAATTACTGACAAGTAATAGATGGGAATTCCTGCATGGTTTCTACTGATAGATAAATGTATGCCATGTTATTCCTGCTTTTATTGTCTCTTATAAAACATTATCAGATTGATTTTAGAGTAGCAAGGATATAAAATAAATACACAAGATAACTTTCCAATAAAAGAGCAGGAAACCAGCCTTCTTTGTGCCCAAGAATTTTAGTGTCAAAATGGAATGATATTTCTGAGCAACTTCTTGTTTCAGCACAAAAAATGTATATCCATCTCCTACTTGACTCTAAAAAATACAAAGCCAGTTTGTTGTAGAAGAAAAATCACAGGACCAGGAAAGAGAAATACCAGTGTTTAGTCCTGCTTCTCACTAACAAGCTGTATGACCTTTAACAAGTCATTTAAGTTCTCTGCACCTTAGTTTCCACCTCTGTAAAATTGTACAGTTAAATTAGATGACCTTCAAGATTCCTTTTGGTTTTAATATCCTATAGTCTAAGATGATGAATGCACATAATACCATATGTACTATATTTATAATTATGTACCTTATTTGTATGGCCTGATGGCAAGATATGACTACAGAGGTAGCAATGTTTTTAAATTTTATTTATTTATTTATTTCTGAGAGAGAGAGAGAGGGAGAGAAGGAGCACAGGAAAGAGCAGAGGGAGAGGAGAAAGCAGACTTTCTGCTGAGCACAGAACACAACAGTGGGATTTAATCTCAGGACCATGAGATCATGACCTGAGCAGAAACCAAGAGTTGGATGCTTATGGGACTGAGCCACCCAGGTTCCCCCAGAACTAATAACTTTGTAAAGATGAAAAAGAAAGAATGCAGGGCACCCGGGTGACTCAGTCAGTTATGTGTCTGCCTTCAGCTTGGGTCATCATCCCAAGGTCCTGGAATTAAGGTGGGTGGGATTCCTTACTCAGTGGAGAGCCTGCTTCTCTCTCTCCCTCTGCCTCTCCCCCCATCCCCCGTGCTCTGTCTCTAACTCAAATAAATAAATAAATAAAATCTTAAAAAAAAAGAAAAGAATGTGGCTACTGATGGTAATAATAATATAATAACGAAATAATAATAACTAAAACTTCAGTATTATTAATTCAGTCAATGAATAATCATTGAACTCCTAGGTGCCATGTCAGTGGTAGGTGTAGAGGTAAAAAAGAAATATTCCCTTTCCTTGCACATATAATAGTAAAGGCCATGGTTCTATAATATAAAACAAAGTCTTAATTAATTAAATGCATAGGGAAGGGGATGCTAATTGAGGCTTTTAAAAAATTAAGTAGCACAGCTATCTTTTATTTCAATCTTTGTGGTTAGAATATTTTATAAAACTGTAGTCCATTTTACTACTTTAATAAGTACAGTTTAGTGAACATAATTGAATTTTACTTTAGTATTTGGAATATTTTTTTAGGGCCTCAAGTGCATCATTCTGAAATTAGTTCTTATTTTATCAGACAAGTAGGAGACTGTGATTAATTTATATTGGGCCAGACCATTTCTTGGGAGTTGAGTATGTTTTTCTTTAAGATATCTGCTTGCCTAGTCACCATGTTTCTTTTTCTCATAAAAGTTGAGTATAGAACATGAAATAAAATGTTTCATTAGTTGGGCTTCAGTTAATTAAGGTTTTACTGTATATAAAATTCTAATTAGTAACATAGGGATCCAGTTGCTTTTTTGGGGAGTAGTATGCTCAGTTTTCGGTGCCACATTTGGTTAGGAACATGGGCTGAAAAACATGATGGTGTCCCGAAGAAATCAACTGGAAAGATGAAGGTAAAGCTTGTTACTGTTTTTTTTTTCCTACATTTATTGAGATATAATTGACATATAACATTGTGTAAGTTTAAGGTGTATTATGCAAAATGGATAAAGGAAGTTAAAGTGTGTGAAGTGAAGAGAAAAGAACAGGAGATATATCTACTGTCTATATGAAGAGCTTTCTTGTGGAAGAGTGAGTAGAATCTCTTTTGGAAGGGATCTGAAAGGCTGTCTAGTTAATACCCTATCTCTCTCTCTCTCTCTCTCTCTCTATATATATATATATATATGCATATATATATATATATATATATATATATGGATAACATAATGCTTTAATCCCTTCTACAGCATTTCATTAGGTGACTGAGAACATCTGGAGAACATCAGAAGAAGTCCATTCCACCCATGACTACCCCCATTAGCTCTTCTTCATACTGTGCTCAAGTACATATAGTCACTGGTTTGAGCCATACAGAGTGTACCTAATTCCTTTCCATACCATAACCCCTCAGATATTTGAAAAACAGTTAAGCATGTCCTCTGATTTGGTCTCATTTTTATTCCCCTGAATCTTAACAAGTAGACTTCACTCTCCAGAAGGTGGAGCTGGCACCAAAAATACTCCCCTGCTTAAAACCTGGTGTTTGCCGTTACCTGCAAGATACTGTACAAGTTCCTTGTCATGGCATTTAAGGCTCTGCCTACTTTGATTTTAATTCTTACTATTTCTGCCACTGCAGGGTATACTCCAACCTCCCTGGACCTTTCTCTATTTCTTGAACAAGTTATTTTGTTTCCACTCATGCCTTTGCTGATGAAGGCTTTCTCTCTTCTGAAATAGCCTTCTTTCCTTCTGAGACCAGCGAACTTACAAGAACTTGATCAGGGAAAGCCCAGGTCAAATGTCCTCTCTTTTGTCAAATCTTCATATAGTCCTCTTCATACCCACTTCATCTCCTCAGAAAACTGATCCCTAATACGTTCTTATACTCCTAGCCCATGCCTCTTTTAAATATTTTATATCATTTTTTTACCCAGCCAGAATGTGAACTTTTGAGGTTAAATACCATGTCTTGTTCATATTTCTTTCCCCTAGATTAACATATTTGCAAAAAATTAATGTATAAGTGATATATAAGCTTCATTCATCAATTTCATGAGATGTTACCCAGTATTACCTTTCTGAAATGTGATTCATTCAATCCACAACTTCGTTTGTTAGATTTTCATTATGTACCATTCTTAGCCTTTGCCTTTCCAGGTTGAAGATGCTTAATAATACTTTTTGTTCCCTATTCCATTCATTTTTTTTCTGGATCTTTTTCATATCTGTCATGGAGCAGCACTGAACAGGTCTAACTGGGGTTGGTGGGGAGGAACTGTGGCAATCCATAGGATAATCATTCTGGTGAAAATCCTGAACATTGTCAGACTGCCATTACCATTCTTTTCACTCTATCTTGCCTCCCCCAGGGACAGCACCTCATCCTTACTGGATCACATAGCATTTGTGATCATTTCCAAGTCTGTAGCATATTATTAGTTCGTCTTTCTTTGCTCAATAATACAAATCAGAGAGTGCACTTTAGTTCATGGTACTAGAATGTTAGTTCTTACTCTTCCCTTGCACATACATTTTCTAAAGCACTGCAGGTCAATTCTGAATCAACTTTTCATAGAAAAGTACAGGATACTTCAAAACCAACTTTCATTTTCTAAAAAAATAGAGAGGAAAGATGAAGAGGGAAAGTATAAAGTGTTGAATGGGAGCCTGAAGTCAGTTGCTTCTAGGTAAAAATTTGAAAGCAAAAACAACCTCCTTCTGAAACAAAAACCACACAAAATGAGAGAAGCCATTTCAAACTCTAGCAGTATTAAGAAAGCTGTAGCCTGCTATGTACCTCAGACATGATAGAAGTTTGCCTGCCTCACCAATAGTCTTTGAATAAGCATTCCTTTTGATGACTGACCAAACTTTAGTTCATGAAAGCCTAGGAAAGTGATATAGTAGATCAAGTGGAACCCAAAAGTGAGAAACAGAGATGAATGCTTTCTAAAACAGAGGGGAGCAATAGGGAAAACTTTCATTAGATAAACTATGTATTTCCCCCTCCCTGTGAACAAATAGCATTTCTTTCTCCCAGAGTCTCTGGCAAAATGCCCCTTAACTTGTAAGGCTCCAACATAATAAACTGAAATCTATTTGAACACCAATGTTATTTTGGGAATAAGTGTTCTATAATGCTTGGGAAGCTACTTATGTCATAGGATTTTTGATGAGATTGGATTTTTCCCCAGACCCCTTGAGTCGGAGTCTAAGGAAAATTATCCCTTTCTTTGGGGGTGTTGAGGCAACAATGATGTGTTAACATTTGCTGTGCATTTCTGCAAACCAGTGTACTATTATGGTGAGAGGAGAACCGTGATTTTCTGACCCGCCATTTCTATTTCTGAGACGAATTATATTTAGAAGTCACTGAAAATGAAGTACTTATGCCTTAAATCCTACATCTATAAATACTACACATTTGGGCCTTTCACTTTTTCATATGCCAGGTATTTCTGCCTTTTAAATAAATGACATATCTAGACTCAAATATGTAACTTGAATCAAAAGCTAGAAGAAGCTATTTTAATTTGAAGAAATTCTGCTTGAGGAAATTTCATAGTAGGGAGTCCCAGGCTCACTCCTCTTCGGTGGTCTGATAGGGCCTCTGACCTCTCCCAAGCATTGAATTTTGGCGGAGTTCCTTTTTCACTTATCTGGCATTTGCATGCTAGGAGGCAGCTCTTTAAAGGATTGTGTGAGATTCTACCAAATTGAACTAGTCTTTTAATGGGGCGCCTGGGTGGCTCAGTGGGTTAAGCCTCTGCCTTCCGCTGAGGTGATGATCTTAGGGTCCTGGGATCGAGCCCCACATCGGGCTCTCTGCCTGCCTCTCTGCCTACTTGTGATCTCTCTCTCTGTCAAATAAATAAAATAAAAAAAAATAAAATAAATTGGACCTAAGTTTAAACAAACCAACCAAACATCAGACGAGAGAATATCTAAAGCATTTAGTACTAGAAATAAAACTATGTTTGCCTGAATCACTGAACTTAAAGTTCTTTGCATTGTCTGGACTGAGTATGTACATAGCATGGCAGTATTTCATTCTGTTTAATTCACTGAGTCAAATGATGACTTCTTTTCCTGTTGTTTTTTTTTTTTTTGTTGTTGTTGTTGACTGATAAAAACCATAAAGTATTCTTTAAAAATTAACAGTTATGATAGAATTATAGTACATTTCAATCTGAAAGTGATTTTAAAGACCATTTAATCTGACTGCCTTCTTTCTCAGATTATAGAATTGAGGAAAAAAAACCCGAGAAAATAGACTCATGCAGGTTTTATATAACCTTGGTATACTCTCAGTACAGTGATCATTCCAGTACTACAAAGTGTTCCCTCTGCAGTCAGTTCATTGGGGATTGCAACTTGAAGAGAACAATAATGAAGGACGATAAAAATTGCCACTAATTTTTGTTTCCCTTTATTAGCATAAGTAGCTAGGCTCTGAATCAGGTTTATTGCAGGAGGGACCCTGGGCTAGAAGCCAATAGGAGATGGAACTGGGGAAGGTAGTCCCAGACCATCTGAGTTTCAGAGAAAAGTTGACCCCTCAAAGATTTATCCATGAAATACCCATAGTCCTGTAGCAACCCCTGTGTTCCTTAATTCCCAGCTCCCTACCAGTTTGCCCTCTTTAAGGCACAGACTCAGGCTTGCAAGAGTCCTTATATATAAGTCACTTATTCCTGTTTTGTGTCCTTTGCAAAACTTCCTTGACAAGTAGCCATTGAACACATGCAGGAATGACACATCTTCATGCCATTCAGCTATCCTAGTCCTTCTCTTCTCCACACAGTCTATTTGGTCTGTGGTCTTTTTAAGAGGAGGGGCCCATAGTTGTAATACAACAATCTAGGTGTAGTCCCAAATTACATCAAAAATGGTATCTTTTTTCTTTTGAGGGTCTGCATTTCTATTTACACAGCCTGTGTTCATGTCAACCACATTATTCTGCCAGCTCATTGTGCTTACAGTCAACTAAAATCTCTTAATCTGTATACATATGCTATTTTAAAACCAATTCACTCACAATGTACTTAATGTAGTAGAGATATTTTTAATGCAAATATAGGGTTTTATATCTGTCTATAAAATTATAATGTTATATTTGGCTCATAGTTACATTCTGATATGAATTTGGGGCATCCTAATTGTATTATCCAACAGGTTAGCTATCCTGACTAGTTCCATGTCCTCTAAAAATGACTTCTTCACCCATGGAATGGATAAACATATTAAATAAGATGAGGGAGAGGAGATAAGTCAAGACAAACTAACCAAATGAAACCTTGGTATTGTTGTTCATTCATTTATGTGTCAACTTAATTGCACCATCATATATTGTTTAAACTCATCCAGTAGTCTATCATGACAGACTTTGCAAAGTGCTTTGTTGAATATGAAACACTTAAATGTACCCATTTCCTTGTCCTGTCAATTTAGTCAGCCTGCTCAAAAGGAAAGTAAAGTTAGTCTGTCAAGACAATTCAGAGTATGCCCATGCTGACCACAGTACTAGTTGCTTTCTACTCTCAGAGGCAAGTCCTTACTCTCAGTAATCTTTCACGAGGGCCAAGGAACATAAGTGTTTTTAACACTACCTCCTCATGAATGCTGGACTTCAATTTATTCTTACTAATGATTCTGTTATTCTTTCTAGTCCAAAAATAAATCTCTTTGACAGGAAAGGCAGATGCAAAATAGAGGTTATCTACCTACTGATTTTAGGATTTGTTTGACAAGTATCATTATACCACTGACTCTAGAGGGTTCACATTTGCTCATTTTTAATCTTGCCCTAGATGTACCTACAAAAGCTTCTACTGCTGTGTTTATTGGTCTCTACATCTTTCACAAGTTGTATTAATTTTAGCTCAATCAGACCCTATTCTTGATCCTATGTTATTATTTCCATTTTTTAGCATTATGGTTCAAAAAAAATCTGACTGTCAAAAAGTTCCCAACTGTTAACTATCTTAATCTTACGTAAATTTAATTTACGTAAATTTCCCCTTTGTCTCCACCAATATTACCAGGATAATGACGATAGAATGTTATGAAGATGTCAGTGACAACAACCACAACAGTATTATAAGAGCTAATAGCTATTAAGTGCTTACTATGTGCCAGGCACTCTTCCATCTTCGTCCATTCAGACTACTCGAACAAGTTAATAAAGACTGAGTGGCTTCTAAATAACAAGAAATGTATCTCGCACAGTTCTGGTGCCCAAGAAGTCCAAAATTAAGGTTCCAGCAAATTCAGGTTCTGGTGAGGCCCTGCTTCACGTGGTGGTGGAAGGGTGGTGGTGGAATCTCTTTTATGTGCACGCCGGTCCCGTTCAGGAGGCCTCTATCCTCAGGACCTAATCACCTTCCAAAGGCACCCCACCTCCCAGTGCTGCCACACTGAAGGTTAGGATTTCAACATAAGAGTTTTGGGAGAACACATTCAGTCCATAACATACTTAAAGTGCTTTTCCAATGTTAACTTTTAACTTTTTAACTTAGAGTTTTTAACTCAGAGTTTTTAGCTTTTTAACTTAGAGTTAACTTAACTCTAACTTTTTATACCAGCCCTTTGAGATAGATTCTGTAGATCAATATCTCCATTTCACATATGAGTATATGAAGGAATGGAGAGGTAAAATTAGTTCATTCCAAATCCCATGGTGAGTTAAGTCTCAGTACTGAAAGCCTTACATTTTGATTTCATAACATGGGATCCAAACCTTCATTTTATTGCTTGAGAACATAGGTCATACACTGAAAGTTTGAATCATTAGGGAAATCATGATGCAGTCTCAGAACATCTTCTAGGCAAAATTGTGGCTTATTTTGTACACTAATTCCACATTTGTTTTTGGCATGCCCCATCTCTTCTTCTGCACATTTAACTATCTTTACTCTTTCATGTTGCCAACCTCTGGGTTTCCTCTACTTGTAAGCTATCCTTAGCTCTTCAGCTAAAGTCCTTCATTACCCACATACTGTAGTCAAGCACACTGTTAAACCTGGGGTGTATGTGAAATCTTTGTGGGATTAAATAAATGAATTCCAAACTTTGGAATTCATTATGAATAATGAGTTGTGTTCTTCTAGAAGAGGTATGTGTGCGCATGTGCATTCAGGAGCTTGAATGCTTTCCCAAATAAACAATGAGTAGTGAAGGCAAACACAGTACCTGGCATATAGCAGAGCTCAGTGACTGTCTACTAAATGAATAAATGAATGAGGCAGGGTTTCCCTGGATAAAGATCAATGTCAATTGTTCCCATTTCTTATTTCTACAAAATATATGCCCTTTTGAACCATTAACTAATTAATGCAGTGTGCTATGGTCTTTTATTCACACTGAGTCACAGTAATTATGCCAGCAGTTTACAATACTATTTCATTACAAGTTCAATTAAAAACATGTGTGTGGATCTGTATGGGAAGTGTGTGTGTGTGTGTGTTTGTGTGCACACGCGTGTGCGCCCGTGTGTGTGTGTGTAATCTCCAAAGAGAGAGAAGGATATGATGGCTTTTTATTTGGGTAAACAGATCAACTCCTGGTGTCTTTCACCTAGGTGAATACAGTTCATTATCTTAGTATCTGGGTAAATCTTGAGGTGCAAATTGACTCAGACCTATTCAAATTTAATATCAGACTTTAGACAAATCCTTTCATAACAAAAAATAAATGGATAACATATGATGGCTTAGGTCTTTTATATATAATTATATGGTTCCCAGAGGGGAGTTATAATTGAATTATAAGCTGCCTCATGAGTATTCTAGCCGGTGTTTAGAGAACCGCGAAGCAGAGCTGAGCAATTTTTTTTCACCAGCTAGAATGTGAACAAGACACCCTATAATTCAATTATAACTAGCCTCCAGGAACCATATAATTATATTATAAAGTAGTTTGGGCAAACTAGAAAACTGAATGTTTTTCAACACATTGTATATGTTTAAATGATAATATAATTTTACTTTACCTCTTATACCTTTCCCAGTCACACAGGTATAGGGACACTTTTTGTGACCTTATTCCCATATACTTTTCACAACTTTCAGAATAAATTACCATCCTAGGAAGTCCTTAGTTTATTTTCCTTTGATTATAGGACTATCTGTACATACCTACACATCACTTAAACTTTTGGGTCTTCAATTATTTCAACTATAAACTGATAAGATTTCATTTGGATGATCAGTAAAGTGCTTTCTAACAGTAACACTTGCTGAGTCTTGTATTAGTCTAGATTATTCCGGGAAGCAAAACCAAGAGGATCTATCTATCTCTCTGTGATGTGGGTGGATATGTGTGTGTATATATCCATATATTTGTATATATAGGATGTATATCTATCAACCTGTCTATCTGTCTATATATGTTGAGAGAGATTTGTTTTAAGGAATGGGCTCACATGATTTTGGGGGCTGGCAAACCCCAATCTGCAGCGTAGTCCGGCAGCCTGGAGACCCTGGGAAGAGGTAGTGTTGCAACTTGAGTCTGAAAGGAGAATACCTTGTCTCCCAGGGAAGCTCCTTTTTCTCTTAAGGCTTTCAACTGACTGGATGAGAACTACTCACATTATGGAAGGTAATCTGCTTTACTCAGAGCCTGCTGATTTAAATGTTAATCATATCCAAAAAAATTACTTTTATAACAACAGTTAAGCTGGTGTTTTACCAATACATGAGTACCATGGCCTACCTAAGTTTACGCACAAAATGAACAATCACAAGTCACCATAACAAGAGAATTTGTACTATTCAGGGTCTACTTCTCTAGACTGTAGATTATCTTTTGGGGATAAATTTACATTTATGTAAATTGGGAAGGTGAAACTTTAGCTCTGAAGCTTTGGTACAATTCAGCATTGTCATGGGTATGATATATGAAGAAAGCAGATGCTATTATTTGTAACAAACTCATCGTAAGAAATATTCTTTCAAGAAAGGAAAATGACATGTTTAAATCTATTTCCTATTGAAAACTTTCTCAGAATTTCCACTCTGTAAATAACTGATGGAACAGTAACTCTCCATAGAAAACCCACCCTATCCACTTTGCCACCATCTTATCATCTTCTGGAGGTGAAACCTCATCTTCTTGAGGTTTCCTCTGAACAACTAACAGCTATATTAATTTTTAAAATTTGGACTAGTTTTTATTAAAAAGTAATGCATACACATGAGTGTACATGTACATGAATGCTCATAGTAGCACTATTCAGCCCAGATGTCTATCAACTGGTGAATGAATAAAGCAAATGTGGTATATACACACAGTAGAATGTTATTCAGCCATAAAAGGGAATGGAGTTCTGATTCATGTTACAGTAATGATGAACATTGAAAACATTATGCTAAGTGCAGCAGGACAATCACAAAATGTCACATACTATATGATTCCATTTATATGAAGTATCATGAATAGGTAAATCCATAGAGCAGAAAGTAGGTTGGCAACTCTCAGGGACTTAGGGCAAGAGTGGGAAATGGGGAGTGACCACTGATGGGTACAGAGTTTCTTTTTGAGGTGATGAAAATGCTTTAAAATCAATTATGATGATTGCACAACTCTGCCTAGACTCAAAACCATTGAATTATACACATTAAATAGGTGACTTACATGGCATGTTAAGTGTATCAATAAGGCTGTCAAAAAGTAAAATACATATGGGAGAAGATTCAGACAACATTGAAGACTATATGTTGGAATTTTAAAGTCTTCCTCTCACTTGTACCCCAATCTGTATTCACCCCCTATTCCTTACCAGCAACCACAGTTAATGTGTGTTCCAAACACTCTTTTTGTCCCTTGATTTTTTTTACTCAGTGATGTTTCAAAACTCTTTCTGTATCATCATATATGTATCTTTGACATTCTTTTGAACAGCTGTCTAATACTCCATGTGAATGTATCAGAATGTATTTAAACATTGCCCTTCTGAGGAATTCCGAGTTCTTTCCAGTGCCTGTGACAATGCTGCATAAACATTCCTCCATATCTATTCACAAGACAGTGCACAAATACATCTGTAGGTTTTATTCTAACCCAGGAAATTGTTGAGTCTAAAGGAATGTGCATTTTAGATTTTGATAGGTATTGATTGCTACATTGCCCTATACAATAGCTAGGCCAATTTAGACTCCCATTGACAGTGCTTGAGAGTGCTTGTTCCTCCAAATTAACACTAGATATTATCAGACTCATTAATCTTTTTCAATATGATGGGTAAAAAATTTTCTCATGTCAGTGTTTAATTGTGAACAAAGTCAAACATCTTATATCTTGTCATATATATTTTTTTCTTTGAGTTTTCTGTGCGTTGTTCACATTTCTATTGGGTATTGGTTTTTTTTATTATTGATTTGGAAGCACTCTCATACATTAAGGAAATTAGTCCCTTGTCTGTCATAAATGCTGCCAAGATTCCACACTTTTTCATTTGTCTTTATCTTGTGTTTATGGCATTTTTTGGATGGATACTTTTTTAAAGCATTCTTTTTATTGCTTTCAAATAGAGTGGAATGTACAATGGAAAATATAGTACAAACTGAAAACGTACTTTTATGTGACTTAGTTTTTTTAATCAGGCCATGAAGTCCCCTCTAGAGGAAACCCTGAAGTTACCAGTGGTGTCAGTACTTTACAGACCCTTACCCTCATGGATATCAGATATTCCTTAATTCTCATCCTGAAGTTTGCTTTTAGATAAGGGTATTTTTTTGTTGTTTATTTTTTAATTGGTCACAGCTTGATCAATAAAAACATGATAACATTGAACAGATTTCAGATCTTTTTTCCTTTACCAGGGCATTCTCACTTCACTCAATGGAACAGCTGCCACAGTGCTTACATTATTTGCTAATTTAACGCTATTACTCTTTTCCCATATACCACATCAGAGTCTTTACAACATGTGATTTTAACACGGAGACAAAAAGACACATAAAATCGTTTAAAGTAAAAAATGCCATTAAAAATATAAAAGACCTGACAATAGGGCATTAACTATTAGGACTGCTTTCCTTTTCTCTTCCCTTCCTCCCTCCTTCCCTCCCTTCTATTCTTCATTTCTATTTTAGTTTTTTCATTTTTTGGTTCCTTCCTTTCTTTGTTCTTTCCTTCTTTCTTCCTTCTTCCCTCCCTCCCTTGTTATAAAAGCAATACACTCTCACAATAAGACAAATGTGTATAGATAGATACAGACATATCATTATAAACAGTGTGTAGGGGCCCCCGGGTGGCTCAGTAGGTTAAGCATTATAAACAGGGTGTATAAAGTAAAACCTCCCTCACTCGTCTGCATCAAATTGCCATTCACATGCCCCAGAAAATACAAGTTTTTTAATGTATTGGCTTTTGGAATTTTCTATGGGAATACGAATGGGTGTGTATGTATGTGTGCATGTGCATGTGTGTGCACACGTGCAATTTAATATATTATCTTGCAAGAAGATATGCATACAAATGAGTGTGATTCCCATGGCAATAACCATCTCAGGCTATACACTGATGCCATGACTATCATTGCTAAAAATTTTTCTTAGGGTTTCTTTCTGGCTATTGCTTTTAGACCCTGGGAATTATCATAAATTGTTCTCACTTGTGGGGGCGTCTGGGTAACTCACTTGGTTAAGTGTCTGACTCTCGATTTTTGTCTGAAGTCATCATCTCAGGTTCCTGAGATGGAGCCCTGCCACGGCCTCTGTGCTCAGTGGGGAGTCTGCTTGAGATTCTCTCTCTCTCTCTTTCTCTGCACCCCCACGCTGCAATGCTGGCTCATGCACTTTCTCTCTCTCTCTCAAGAAAATCTTTTAAAAAATGTTCTCACTTGTGGGATGCCTGAGTGGCTCAGTTGGTTAAGCGGCTGCCTTTGCCTCAGGTCGTGATCCCAGCATCCTGGGATCGAGTCCTGC
The DNA here is from genome assembly GCF_010015895.1 of Lontra canadensis. Lineage (NCBI taxonomy): Eukaryota > Metazoa > Chordata > Mammalia > Carnivora > Mustelidae > Lontra > Lontra canadensis. Next base: position 4,534,561 of record NW_022631075.1, on the reverse strand, counting down.
ATCGGGCTCCTTGCTCAGCGGGGGGCCTGCTTCTCTCTCTGCCTCTGCCTGCCACTCTGTCTGCCTGTGCTCGCTCTCCCTCTCTCTCTTTCTGACTAATAAATAAATGAAATCTTTAAAAAAAAGTTCTCACTTGTGGACTTTGTTTTCTTTAAAGGTGGATTTCATTTTTGGAAATAACCAAATGCTATTTAGAGTCTTTTCAATGTAGGTGTTCAAAATACCTACTATGACCTTTGATCAAAAACTCTAGAGTAGTAAAGCCAATTTTTTAAAACAGCTTATAAACCAACACTAAAGATATTATCAATAAATAATTCTAAAAATGTTTTGAGTAATGACAACATTGTATGTTTATGGCCTCACAAGGTGACATAATCAATGAAAGAGCCAAGACTCATTTGGGTGTATGAATTCTGCTTTTCTGGTTTTTGGACATCAGAGTTTTGCTTACAAAATTTGCCTTAGTTCCCCTCCTTAAGAGCCTAAGGAGCCTCATTCTAGGTCAATGGTTTGGTACATCCAGAACAGACTTCTGCTTCTGACAGTAGCCCTGATGGGGTACAATGACAATCTCAAAGGTGAGGAGAGATCTCCCTGGATATTTTTGGTGGTCTTTACAAACCCATGGTATAATGGCTCTTTCTTTTCTTTTAAAAAAAAAGGTTTTATTTATTTATTTATTAGAGAGAGAGAGAGAGAGAGAGAGAGTGCACAAGCAGGGCTGAGGGAGAGGGAGAAGCAGACTCCCCACCCAGCAGGGAACCCAACACGGGGCTCATTCCCAGGACCCTGAGATCATGACCTGACCTGAAGGCAGAAGCTTAACTGACTGAATGGCTCCTTCTTTCTAATATATATATATATATATATATATATATATATATTAGAAATATATATATATATATATATTTCTAATATATATATATATATATATATCTCAAACATTATATATAATGTTTGATTATAGTCTTTCAGGAATAGATATGTTGTTTGAGTTCAGCTGAAATTCATTTATTATCTCTTTAAGAGAAGCAAGATAGACAGGACATCTTCTATCATCTTTTATATTGAGACACTTTTTTTAAAAACTTTTTAAAAGCTGTCACTTAATGAAACCATTATCATGTTCTAATGTTCAAGAAGTCCTTGCTTAAACTTGTATTAAACTTGTATTTTCATTGGCTTTGATAGCTAGTTTGGTAGCTTAGAACTTAAACTAATGAAGTATACAACAATGATCTATGGTAATCTGGCCTAGTTTGGGTAGGAATTGTGGCACAAATGATTTTTGATTTAAATATAGTTGATACAGTGTTACATTGGTTTCAGGTACACAACACAGCAATTAGACAAACGACTCTCTTTTTCATTCTGTAACATGTGCAAACACTAGATGCAACAGAACTAGGAAAAACATTGCACTGTGATTATAAAGAGGATTTGTGGTACTAGGTGTGGGGCATGAAAGAAAGTAATTATAAAAGCCATTCATGAGAAGTGAGCCTTGGTTTCTAAGCATAATAGGGTAGACAGGAGGACTCCAGTGATTTGGACTCTTAAGAGCCCTGATTTTCAAAATGAACAACAGTGTTCTAAATTAACTGCATATTTCCTTCAACATTTTTTTCAGATTAAATGTGAAACAGCAACCCTTTGTTGATTAATTATTTTAAATATATAACTGTTCAAGTTTACAATGAAGCCCTTTGTCAGGCAGCCGTAGCTCTTGTTAAATAAGGACAGCCATATTCCCACTCATTGGTTTGTCCTTTTCAAAACATGGCCTGTCACTGCAAATGAATGAGTAAAAATGTGGGTGAAAGTGTCTTCAAAATGTTTTATTGCATTTATGTTGACAAAATGTCATTCCTTTATTTCATGTGTTGAATACCCACTATGTGATAGTTACTGTGATGGTTACTGAGAATATATAAACCAGGAAGATAGCATCTTCCCTTGAAGAACTCATAGGCTGAGGATAGAAGCTGAAATAGAGGTAGATCTGATCATCTAGGTATAAAGTATAAAAGGTGCTGGGAAAGAAGTATTTTTGTGGTGTTGATTGACTATACTAAAGGCTTTCTCAATCTTCTCTTCCATTATAAAAGTAAATAAAAGGCAAACCTGAATTCAAATTACAGCCCTGTCACTTGACTAGCTGCTAAACCTTGTGCAAGTTCTCCAGATTCTGTGAGCCTATGTTTTCTCTTTGTCTAATCGAGATAATACTAATAATTACCTCACAGAATTTGGGTGAGCTTTATAATTTATATATATAGTATGACAATTCTTTTGTAAATGCTCACTAAATGGCAGCTAGGATCATGCATATTAATACATAATTTGCTTATACAGATTACATAATGTGTGACTGGGTTTTTTTTTTCCTTTTCAGAAACAAGATTTTTCCAATTTAAAAAGTGGCAAACATTAGAAAAGAAAATTGCTGTATTTCCCCAATGCCCTACAAGTACTTGTAGATCACATCAAACATGCTTTTATGGTTACACATTTTGTATCTGTCCAGCATGGAATACATATTATGCTTGCCTTAAACACAGTAATTTCATTTGCCATTTAATTGCTGCCTCACACTTTTTTTTTCTTTGTATTTCCCTTGTAGAGGTCATGCCAAGAAAGGCTGTACACAGAAGAATGTTAGCTGCCCTTCCCCCCACATCTACTTTCTATTCTCTGCTATCTTTCCTGTCAAATTAAAGCCTTAAAATTGGGCTTAGTTTAGGACATAAAAAGCCATCACTGAATAAAGAAACAAAAATACACGACCGTGACTTATGGCAGAAACTTACATGTGCTGTTTTCCTCTCTCTGTCCTTTAGGTTGCTGGCTTCAAGCTTTCCCCACTTAATGTTGAAATATTCAGTCATTGGGAAAAAATCAGCCAAACTAGATGGCCATTTATAGATGGATTTTTTTTTAACTGACTGCACTTCTGGAGCTTTTTGACTTTATGATATGTTGTTGCAGACTTACACGTATCTTGCAAATGAGAGATAATATTTGTTTTGGAAAGGAGTGTCAACTTAATCACTTTTTTTGGATTAACTATTAAGCTTAAGTTCATTTTTAGTTTATTACTATCTAAAAGCCCAATAAGTAATTTTACTTCCTTAGTAAATTCAATAAAGGCATGGATAGCACATCGCATATGTGTAAATTAAGAAATATGTGCCAGTTATTATGGTACCTACTGAGGAAGCTAATAAGATGTTACTTCTTTCTTCCATCTTGGAAAAAGAAGAGTCACAGTATAAACAGAAACTTACTATAGAAATCTCATGTGTGCTATGATAGAAAAATGAACAGATGATAGGGTAATTACCTATCATTCATTCACTTAAGAAGTATTTCTTGAGCACCTATTATATGTTAGTTACTATGGAAAGCATTAGGTATTTAACAATGAAATAGGCATAGTCTCTGCCTTTATGGAATCTAAAGTTGAGACAGATAAGAAATAGCTGTAAAATTAAAATTGTGATAAATGTGGTGAATGATAATTATCAAATGCTATAAGAAAATTTATCAAAGGGGCGCCTGGGTGGCTCAATGGGTTAAAGCCTCTGCCTTCGGCTCAGGTCATGATCCCAGGGTCCTGGGATCGAGCCCCGCATTGGGCTCTCTGCACGGCAGGGAGCCTGCTTCCCTTCCTCTCTCTCTTTGGGTGCCTCTCTGCCTACTTGTGATCTCTGTCTATCAAATAAATAGATAAAATCTAAAAAAAAAAACTCATCAGGGGCCTTAATTTCAGTCTGGTGGGGAGGGAAGTCTTCCTTAAGTGACATTGAAGGTTGAAGGAACAGCGGTAGTGATCATTGCAAAGAAAATGGGACAAGAATTTATGCATTAGTATAGTAGTTCTCGGGGTGCCTGGGTGGCTCAATTGGTTAAGTGACTACCTTTGGCCCAGGTCATGATCCCAGAGTCCTGGGATAGAGTCCTGCATTGGGCTCCCTACTCAGCGGGGAGTCTGCTTCTCCCTCTGACCCTCACCCCTCTCATGCTCTCTCTTACTCTCTCTTTCTCAAATAAATAAATAAAATCTTAAAGAAAAAAAAAAAGAACAGTAACTCTCAAGTAGGCGTGATTTTGCCACCTTTTCCAGGAAACATTTGCATATTTCTGGAGATATGTTTATTGCGTACTAGGTATAGGGGTGGGAGACATCATTCTCGTTCTTAATGGAGTTACTCTAGTAGGGAAAACGTAGGTAAACTCTAGAAATAATGGAAGTGATATAAATAATCATTCTGTGCTAAGGAAGCACAGAAGGGATATCTGTCATATCTGGAAAAGGTCAGAAAAAACTTCCCCACAGATAGGATACTTGAATAGATTTTAAGTTGTGAGTAGGAATTCATCTTTCTGAAACTTCTGGAATCATTGATGGAAGAGAGTTGGAAATGAACTGTAGAAAGTTAGAAATGGACTAGGGAAATGAAGACTTGGGAACACAAGACAAAGGTATGACATTCCATAAACTAGCAAGCAGGTTCCCTGGAAGTGGTCCCTGGGACAAAAGTAGAAATAGAGACTCAGGCCTGCAGCTTGACCCCCACCCTTCCCTGTCATCCTTATTCCTGCACACACCATTTGGGCAAGGAATTGTAGGGTACAACATGGTATGGATGGAGGGGAATGGCAGGCTTGGTGTGGGCATGGCTCCCTGGCTGTGCAAAATTCCCCTTCTGTGAGCAGGGGAGTGTCTAGATAAGAGCCAAATCAGGGTCCTCTAATGTGGGATTCAGGGCAGGGGATTTGGTAACCCCAATCCAGAAAATGGAGGTAGAGATTTGGAGTCCAATGAGTAGTCAAAAGTTAGGGCACAGAAAACACAAGATCAAGTTTTTGTTTTTTAACACAAGATTAATTTTAGGTAATGGATGTATTCTGGATTTAGGATAGCTTCAGGATAGTAAAATGAGATAGCCCTAGCACAGACATCTTGTTCCTGAGACTCCAACCTCTGAAACACCTGTCTCACCAGAAGCTTCTTGTATTATCTCCTACTAGTGAAGGAACCAATGTAAAAGTATAAGCGCGCAAAGGGTATTTCTTCAAATTAATTCAAAATGTTGGATAGCTAATGTTCATTCTTTTTTTTCTGTACAGGATTGTAGCTAGAGATTTAGTTGATTTTATCTTGGCCCTTGGGATTAGGCTGTGACTAAATTGTGGTATTAGTTTAATTACCTCATTGTAGAACTATGAGATTTTTTAAAGCAAAGAGATCCTTAGAACTTATATAGTCTGATGGGTTTCAAGATTTTATATCTTATTTTTTAAGCATCAGAAACATTTATTTTTGAAAAGACATTGCATAATGGTTAAGTGGGTGGATAGTGGAGCCAGCCTGCCTGGGTTCAAATTCTGCATCTTTTATTTGCTAACTTCAGAACACGGCCAAGTAAGTTACCTTCTCTTTGTCTGTTTTCTTCTGAAAAATCACAGTCATGTAATGATCAAGTCAGCTAATGCATAAAAAGTACATAGAACACTGCTTGGCACAAGAATGTATCATTTAAATACTTAGTACTTTTCCAAAAAGTAATCTTTTATAGAATCTAAACTTTTATAGCAGGCAAAAGAAGATCCGCTCTGGTTGAAGGGGAAAGGGTGGCAGAAGTAAAATTGGTGGCTGGCCACACCCCACCCTGATTCATTCCTTCTTTGCCCCATAAAGGCATCCTGGAAACACTTGGAAAACCTGAAAATATTTGGAAAACCAGTGATCTGAGCCAGTCATCTCTTTTTGCAAATGAGAAAATTGTGTTAGGCATGTGAACTCATTTAATCCTCACAAAAGTTTCCATGCTTTTGAGGTTCAATAACTTGCTTAAGGTCAGGCTGCTAGTAAACTGCACAGATGGAATTTGAAGCCATATAAGAAAGCTAGTCAAAGAATATGGATATGTTGGCTGTCATATCTACCAACTGCAAAGACTGTGGCACCTTCCCCAAAGAGGACTTTGTCAGCCATAGATTAGATACCTGATTTTGGAGTCATCTCTTAACTTCATTTAATCTCAGTTAAGTTAGAACATAGTGAATTAGAATATAGTAAATTTTCTATCAATATTAGCTATTTTTTCTTCCCAAAGATTTTCACAGTCATCTTCTACTGTGTTTTTTTTTTAAATAATAGTCTTAGCAACTAATTATGTTAACATACTACCTTAAAATTTTCTTAATTAAATTTGTGCCACTTTTGGAAATTGTATTTGGGGGAACAACCATTATCTCTGCTTCTGTTTTTTGTTGGCAAAGCCGTAACATTTGTCTTCTTCTCATAAAAATACTTGGTGCTGTTGAGTAGGGGTGTGGGAGTTATATTATGTTTGATTTTATGGATCTGTCCATTGGATTGCAATTTTTTATATTTTAATAATATTACTCTTCATGTACATAATGAACTAAATGTTCCTTTCACATTATTATTATTATTTTGTTTTTAAAGGAGATGAGACATCTGGTTGCTTCCTTTGATTTGATGTTGTTAGATATTTGACTGTGTGGGCCACTATAGTGTAGGGGTTGAGCTTGCTCCTGCAGGAAGGCAAACAAGGTTTTGGTGACTTGGGTTGGGCTCTTTCCAGTATAAAGTGTCTTCAGTTAAAATCGAATACATTAAATTTCTCTGCTGCATCCAATTACTCCAGTAATTGAAAAGGACAGCATTCTAGTTTAATTACGTGTTCTCATTTCTGCATTTCTTTTAATTTATGGAACTATAAAAAGTAAAGCAATGCAAAAAACAACCATTTGAAGAGCCATTTGGTAATGTTCCTCTTTGACCCTGTCCATTTGAGATTTCCAGATTTTCTGTGATTTTGGTCTGTTTCCCTAAGCATGGTTTGTTAGCTTCACTGGTTATTTTCAATAGCACATTAAATGTCCCCTGGAACCCTGTTTTCTGGCTGACATTTGATACTGTTTCTGCTATCACCCTTAAGATTCTGTACTTCTCCAGCTATCGGGTTCTCTAGTAATGTGCCTGTGTTGCTTACATCAGAATTGTTTAGAAATTACAAGGAAACATGAATGGGGATGTGATTGCATCAGTATTTCTGATGAGCACTTTACTTCCTATAGTTAATAAATAATAATCATCATCATCATCATAAAAAGGAGGGGGAAGGCCGAGGTGGGGGGAAGAGGAAGACACCATCAAGAAAGTGAAATGACACCCCATAAAATGGGAGAAAGTACTTGTAAACTCTGTATCTCATAAGGGACTTGTATACGTAATATATAAGGAACTCTTGTAAGTTCATAATATAAAAGTAAATTACCCCAATTAAAAAATGGTGGACATCAGCAAGATTGTGGAATAGAAGATATCAATACTCATGTGCTGTCCGCCTCAGCAATAGTACGATGATAGCCATCCATAGACATAAATACCTTTCTTAGACCTTTGAACTCCTAGTAGGAGATTGTGAAACCCCAGTGGAGCCCAGGACTGAGGAGGGCCATTTTGAGAAGTTAGGCCTCTGCCCAGGTGGCAGATTTCCCATCCATGGTCCCCACAAACAGCTCTGTCTCCTTATAGACTCAGCAACAACCCTATTTGGATTTAGTCCTGCCACCAGCATCATCTGCCGAAGGACCTGGCTGGAGCCATGCCTGTCCATGCCCCAGATAACAGGCCTGTTGAACTCGGCCCTGGCTGTGGACCATGAAGTGACTGTGACCAGTCTCCAGCCCCTCTTAGCATCCAGTCCTTCCTGCCCAGGAGTTGGGCAGGAGATGTGCCTGACCGTGTCCCTGAGATAGTCCTTCCAACCTTGGTCCTGTTGCACATACTGAAATCATCCTGTCACTCAGTCAGTCCAACCATGGATGGGCAGCACTCCTGCCTACACATTGGACTACGTGGGACACAAACTCATCCATGTCTCTGAAGCAACGTCAGTCCAGCTGCCGAACTGGCCCTGTGACTCAGCTCATGCCCTTCTCAATCATGGGCCAGGAACACGCCTGCCTATCCAGGAACATGCTGAGAAACCTGCCTGTCTGTGCCTCTGGAGACCACCAAACTTGGTTTGGCTATGGACCTTGAAGCAACTATAACCTGGCTCTAGCCCTTCGCAGTTGTTGGCCAAGGAATGGTTCTCTTTCCCAGGGACCTGGAGGGAGCTTTGCCTGTCTGTGTCTCCTGAGGCAAGACTACTGACATTAGTCCAACTGCAGATCCTTAAGCAACCCTGTGACCCAACTTCTCCCCATGCATTCACACTCTGTGGGCAGTCCCACCCACTCAGGAACCTGATGCAAAGCATTCTAGTCTATGCCCCTGGAGGCCAGCCTGTAATCCGAGGTCCCAACTGTGGACCATGAAGTAACCCTCTTCCTGGGATCCAGCCCCTCTTGACTGTGGTCCAGGGCCAATCCCACCTGCCCAGGGATCTTCCCCAACTTCCTGACCTGTTGGGAGTTTTCCCAGGGACTGGAGGGAGCCACAACTATCTGCATACCTAGTAAGAGGCCCACTGTCTGCAGACACTGAAGAGAACTCTTGTCACATTGCCAGCCCTGCTGGCCAAGGTCCTGGAGGCAGTCCCATCCACCCAGGGATCAGGCAGAATCCACCCCCACCTGAGACCAGGGTGACAGGCCTGCCACCTACATACTTCACTGCGGACCCAATAACTGTCACACAGTCTAACTCTTAATACCTTACCCTCAATCCCAGAGACAATACCATTAGACTATGGACTCTTTAGGACATGGATATTACCAGCCGTAACCACTCTTTAGAGACTGGAAGAGTTATTTGCTCCTTCAAGCACACCAACACCAATGCAGAGCTACACAGAGCAAGAACCAGGCAAACGTGACACCACCAAAGGAAATTAATTAAGGTTCAGTAACCATCCCCAAAGAAATGGGGATCTGTGAATTGCTGGACATTCAGATAATCCTCCTAAAGAAATTATGAGATGCAAGAGAACACAGATTAGCTACTAAAAAAAAATCAGGAAAACTATGAATTAACAAAATATGTTTAATAAAGAAACAGATCAAACAGATAAAGAAACCATCAAAAAGCAGAACAAAAATCCTGGAGCTGAAGAATACAGTGACAGAACAGAAAAATTCAATAGTTTCAGCAGCAGACTTGAAGGAAGAATCACCGAACTCCAAAAGAGGTCACTTGAAATTAGCCAGTTAGAGGAGCAAAAAGGAGAATGAATGAAAATCCACACTTATGGGGAGCCTGGGTGGCTCAGTCATTTAAGCAACTGCCTTCATCTCATGTCATGATCCCAGGGTCTTGGGATCCAGCCCAGAGTCGGGCTCCTTGAACCTGCTTCTCTCTCTGCCTCAGTTGCTCCTTCTGCTTCTGTTCTCTCTCTCTCTCTCTCTGTCTCTCAAATAAATAAATAAAAACTTCAAAAAAATAAATAAAAAGAAAAAGAAAATCCACACTTATATGGTCAACTAAGTTTTACAGATATCTTGAGCAAAGGACAGTCTCTTCAATAAATGGTGCTGGGAAAACTGGATATCCACATGCTAGAGAATGAAGTTGGTCCCTTATCTTACACGATACACAAAAATTAATGTGAAATAGATTAAAGACTTAAATGTAAGACCTGAAACCATAAAACTTCTTGAAGAAACATAGGGAGAAAGCTTCTTGATACTGGTCTTGGCAATGACTTTTTTTGAATGTATAGGTAATGCTTTTGGGTATGATGCCAAAAGCACAGGCAACAAAAACAAAAATAAACATGTGGGCCTGCATCAAAACTAAGAAGCTTTTTACAACAAAGGTAACAATTGACAAAATTCAAAGGCAACCCAGGGAATGGGAGAAAATATCTGCAAATTGTATATCTGATAAAGGGTTAATATCCAAAATAGCAAGCATTTCCTACAATTAAATAGCAAAAAATCCCCCAAATAACCTAATTTTTAAAATGGGTAAAGGACCCGAATGGACATTTTTCCTAGACACTCAAATGGCCAATAGTGTGAAAAGGTGTTCAATATCAGTAATCATCAGGGAAATGCAAATCAAAACCACAGGGAGATAATCACTTCACACCTGTTAAGATGGCTATTATTAAATAGACAAGAGATATCAATTATTAATAAGAATGTGGAGAAAAGTGGTAGGAATGTAAATTGGCATAACCATTATGTAAAACACTATGGAGTTTTCTCAAAAAATTTAAAATAAAACTACAATACGATCCAGCAATTCCACTTCTGGATATTTATCTAAAGGAAACGAAAACACAAATTGAAAAAGACATATGCATCCTCATGTTCATTGTAACATTATTTACAGTTGCTAAGACAGGAAAAAACGTGGGTGACCAAAGGATGACTGGATAAAGAAAATATGGTATATGTGTATATATAATGGAATATTTTTTCACCATAAAAAAGAATGCAATCTTGTCATTTGCAACAACATGGATGGACTTGAAGGGCATTATGTTAAATGAAGTTAAACAAAGGAACATACTTACTCTATGATCTCACTTATATGAGATGGAGGTGAAGGATAGTGGGTAGGGAAAATGGGTGCAGGGGTCAAAAGGCACATACTTCCAGTTATAAAAGTAATCATTATTACTGCAGTTAATAACACTGTATTGCATATTTGAAAGTTGTAAGAGAATAAATTGTAAAAGTTCTCATCACAAGAAAATAAATTTTCATAACTATATATGATGATGGATGTTAACCAGACTTATTGTGGTGACCATTTTGCAATATATACAGATAGTGAATCATGTTGCACATCTGAAACTAATATGTTGGATGTCAATTATGACAATAAAAATACATAATAAAATATAAGTAGATATTTTCCTTCATAATTAAAAAAGGTGCTTTCATATACTTTCATATTCAGTTATCAATATTTAAAATGATTTTATTCTACACACATATCTTGGACACCAAGACTTTCTGTTATGATATGGAATTGTGGGTAGGAAGATACACTGGAGTTTTGATTTCCCGTTTTGATGGAAAAAAAAAATCAAACAACCCCCCCAAATATGTCCAATTTACTCTAGTATTCAAAGCATTATTCGTAATAACAAAAAATAGAAATCCACAAATGTTCATCATGTGATGAATGGATAAACAAAATGTAAAACATCATTACAAGGGAATATTATTCATCTGTAAAAAAGGACAAAGTTCTTATTTCTGCTACAACATAGATATACCTTGAAAACATGAAACCAAGTGAAAAAGCCATACACAAAAGGCTGCCTACTGTACAATTCCATTTATAGTAAATGTCCTGAATGGCCCAATCCATAGAGCTAGAAAGGAGATTAGTAGTTGCCACTGGGGGGAGAGGAGAACTGGGAGTGACTGTTAATGACTATGGGGTTTCTTTTTGCAGCGCTGGAAATATTTTGGATTAGGAAGTGGTGATGGCTTTACAATTTTGTGGTTATACTAAAAACAACTGAATTATACACTTGAAAAGGGTGAATTCTACACTATGTGAGTTAAATCCAATAAGGCTAATACTTTTTTAAGGAGAATAATAGCCAACACCAGGCACTTATATTCTAGGCATTAAGCTAAGTACTTTTCTAGCCATGGTCATATTTAATGGTCACAATAGCTGTATATGCATAGGTACTGTATTATTTCCTCCATTTTACAGATGTGAAAATTGAAGCTTAATAACATTACTCAAGTTACTTCGTAATTTGCCCAAGGTCCCAAAGCCTAAAAACCCAAAACTAGAATTTAGAATCTAGATAGCCATTCTGTACTCTTTGAGTAATACATGTTCTTCCTGCCCATATACATACATACATATATACATACATATATATATTTTTTTGAGAGATAGAGACAGAGAAAATAGCAGTGGTGGGGGGCTAGAGGGAGAGGGAGAGAAACTCAAGCAGACTACATTCAGTGATGAACCCAGCACAGGGCTCAATCTAAAAACCCTAAGATCACTACCTGGGCCAAAATGAGGAGTTGCTGCTCAACTGAATGAGCAAGCCAGGCACCCCCTGCCTACATTTTTAATATTAGCTTTAAGATATTGTTAACATGCCACGTAATTTCCCAATGTAAATGGACCACCCATTCAGATTTTTATTTTTAGTATATTTATATACTTTATATATTTATATATATTTATATATATGTATATATATAAAATATATATATATTTATATACTTTATAATTTATATATTTATTTTTAGTATATTTGCAGATATATGCAACCACCACAATAGTCAATTTTAGGACTTTCTTATTATAAACAACCCTTCTTTCCCAGCCCTAGGCAACCACTAGTCCGTCACTGTGGTGATAGATGGATAATGACACCTATAGCCATTTGCATCGTTGTGTTATCTATTAAAATTGTGTTAGTCAATTATGAGAATTATGAGATGGTAGGATTCCTTTAAAAAGTGGCTTGGAAACCTCCATTGTTAGGAGAGAGAATAACTGAATATGATACTTCTAAAGGCAAAGGAGAGACATTACATGTGTTGATTTGCCTGTTTCTGGAGTTCTGTGCATTGTTTTACTGAGGAGGTGGGTCTGCTCAATAAATAAGTAAAATAAATAAGAAGAAGAAGAAAAAAATCCTGATTGATAAAAGTATATTTTGCTTCTGAGAGAGAATGCAGAAATTGTCAGGAACTTTCTTTGCCTTTGAAATTGGCACCATGCCCTCTAGCTAAATGGTTTTGCTAAGTGGCTTTGCTAGAAACCTTTCCTACCCTCCATGTCCCGAAGCTACTGCTTTTCTTCCTGACCCTCTTGACTTCAGTTTGAGTATATGTCTTCCAGTTAACAAGTAATTTGGGGGAGTGTCAAAAGGTAACTAGCGTCCCCTGGGTTACAATTAACCTAAAAATTAAAAGGTGGAGTTTAAAATCCTCATTAAGTATAACAAAAACATAAAAGGGAGTTTCTGAGTTGGAGCTGGATTTAGAAAGTCACCCTTGAATTAATGAAACTGACTGTACTTGACCATGTACCAGGCTAGGTATTTGAGACAGGATATATATTTGAGAAAGGATATATAGTAAGTTCAGTGGCGATTAATGGTTTAAGCAAAATGAGTTGAAAAAAAAAATATTTCTAAGAGGTTTTTTCTGTGATTCTACCCACACACAGTGTAAATGCTAATGCCCTTCAGTTTTAATTGCCACTAATTTCTGAAATATATGAGTGTTGTATTATTTGAATTAAAAATTAGTGTTTTCTTATTTAACCTGGCTGGATATTTGGCAACATCATGTTTCCCTAAGAAATTTTGTTGATTTATTTTTAAAGGTAACATAATAAAAACAGCTGGGGTCTCTAAAAATGATTGATAGTGAATTCTTATGGCTTAGTAATAAATTCTATCTAATATGTATTATTCATAGTGGATGCCTATATCTTGTTAACTCTGAGTTTAAGAGTGGGAAACAACATTATGGTTCTTACTATATAAACCTCAAATACCCTTTTTGTGCTTAATAAACTCAAAGTATAATGAATGCTTAAAATATTTAGTAGTTCAGATATGCCAATGTTGATTTTTAAATACTTCTAAAAATTGATTCTAAAAGCAATGAGGTTCTGGGTGGCTCAGTTGGTTAAGTGCCCAACTCTCAGTTCCAGCTCAGTTCACGATCTTTGGGTCGTGACATGGAGCCCTGCATTGGGTTCCACACTCTGCGTGGAGTCTGCTGGAAATTCTCTCCCTATCTCTCTGCCTCTCCCCCTGCTTGTACACTCTATTTCTAAAATAAATAAATAAAATCTTTTTTAAAAGCAAAATGGTTTGTACTCTAAAATAGCATTTAGAATTCCATTTTATAGAAATCAGTTTGTGATCTCTAGAAGCAGAAGTGTATAAATATTATAATCATCTGCTGAATAGAAAACACTGGGGAAGGATTAAAAAACACTGCTTTTTTTGAATATTCAAAACTGAATTGTTCCTGTTGGTGTGCATGCCCTTTCTTCATATATTTCTATTAAATGATGCTTCAGTAGTAATAAGCCTCATTTATTTATTTAAATGTATTCCTCTTACCCCATTCTTTAACTTGAACACAGACACAGACACACAGATACACACACACACACGTGCATGTGCTTACGAGTGAGCAAATATGCTGTGGGTTCCATTGTCTACAACTTCTCAAGTTGCTTTGCTTTTAGGGAAGTTCATTTGGGAACATGGAAAGATTTAGAGGTGAAATGAAGGTGACCCTACTGACCCAAAGTCAGCGGGACATGTCTCTTGAGTTTAGAATGCATATGGCCTTGCCACTTGCTTTGTAATCAGTAAAATACATTTCTGCAGCAGTTGGTTGGGGTTAAGCTTTCCTCTGTATCTATGATACAGAGAAAAGATGAGGGGCCCATTTGAAGATGAACCCCCCCTTTGTCTCATTAGTGTTGGGCATTAACCAACAGATATGGAATTATAAAGAAGAGAATAAGTAACAAAGAACAACTAGGAATTTTATGGCTGACAGAGAGATAGTGTAGGTATCTAGGACATTTTCTTCTTCATTAGGAATGCCTCTGAAGGCTCACACACTTGAGTTCTTTGGAGAGCCATTTAAGATTTCTCACATGTAAGGTTGCTACTGGATTCAAACAGACTGTGGGTTTCTTGACTGAGGTCAAAGAAAGGTTTTTAGTTGGTGTGAGTGCATGAGCAAGCTTGACTCTTTTTAAAATACATGCTGTGTACAGATAAAAATAATACCTAAAAAGTAGAGTGCTTTGTACTTATTTCCTTCATCTTCAATACATCTGTAAAAAGTGAACAGATTTGGTTACCTAGTAGACCTCTTCTCAATTTAGTTCATATCACCAGAAATGGCAATATTTAGAATTTGCATTTTCTGTTTTTAGTACTACTCTTTCAATATTTTGTTTTTTCCAAAGTACCTCCAAATCAGGAGTGCAATGTAGGAGTTGGTTGCCTGCTTCTTCAAGAGGGGAAAAAAAGTTCTTCAAGAGAAAAAAATTTCTAGTGTTTGTAAGTGAAAATGGTATATTAATGAATATACAGGGGGTCTTTTAATTAAAATTAAATTGAAATTAATAGGTGAAACTGGCTTCAGCTGAATGAGCCATTGATGTGCTTTAAACTCTTCCAATAAACAAATACTTTTGTTGGGGAGAAAGAAATTTGTTCAGCCCTTCAGAGTCTTTGTAGCTGGACTAAATCAAATTGACATGAGATAGATTAAGAGGATAAACTCAAATTTGGTTTTGTATGTAAGGGAATATACATAGGTATGAAATTCCATAGACATTCAGGCAACATGAAGTTTATGACATCCTGAGCTAAGGAGAGGGGTAGGGGTCAGAGGATCCAAAGGGGAGGAAGACCTTTAATAGTAGAGTGAGAGGAGATGTTTGCAAAACAAAAGGTTACCCTGTTATGCAGTTAAGTTTTTTAGGTAAAGAAGAATCTGTTAATATTTCTTTTAATGGTATGGGCTGTTCTTTCCAATGTAAATTTAGTCACTTGAAGAGGAATCAAATATTTTCCTGAATCTACTGGATTTTGATTTCTTTTAACTCAAAATAGTTTTCATGCCAAAGTGGTCCATCTTGAGGCAGCTTGCCTTTGGCTCCTACAATTTGATGGTAGAATATCTGGAGCTGGCTGGTGATAATTTACTGTCTTGTCTGTTGGGAAATGACTATTTTCTACTTGCACTGAATTCACAGTGATGGTCAGAATTTCTATTGACAGGCTTGTGCTCATGAACTCAGTAAACTGGTTTTCTGTCCCATACTTTATTTGATTAGTTTGTGCAGGTCATTTTCATGATTACTAACTGGCATAATGATTAAGAAATGTGGCTTTTCTGAATCCTGAATGTGGATTTCATAATGTCCCTGGCATTTAATATTGATCAGCTTAAAGCCACAAGTGGTAAGGCATCCAGGAGGAAATGAAAAAGGAAAAACAGACTCGGTTCCAACTTTCTCCATGGGCATATACATAGGAATGGAATGTCTTAATATAGCTAGTTTACTTAAAACCAGCAACTAAACAAAAATTCTCCATAGCTTTGGGATTAAGTTAAATATCATAACTTTTAGGTGTTTTTCAGAAAGAAATTATTATTATATCATTAAGAAATAAATCACTTATAGAATACTAACACTAGTGTTAATATAATAAAAAATTATCATATCTTTTATCAAATTTGAAGTTATTCACCAAGTTACAAGATTGGGTAGTATGCTTAAGCTCCCATCCCCCAGATGTGTGTTTTTTTTTCCATCTAATAGAGAAGAATATCCTTATATAAGGACTTGGATTTAATGGAAAGATGTGAATATTTTCTAGGCTGATAATACACCACAACTTAGAAATTATATGGTCTCCTTGGTGGTTAGTGATGAAAACTTAGGCTAAAGAGATGTATTTTTGTTTTAATTTAAGTTTATTGAGGGAAGTATGATTTTATAGGTTTTATGTTTTTTATTTTTTTTGATTCTGTAATTTTTAATTCTGTAATTTGATAGGTACCTACTCATCTTCAAAGCTGAAGGTCTAATTAACCTGTTCCTAAGCTTTCTACCCAAATGTGATTTCTTACTTGTAATACTCTAATTTGTAGAATGTGCTGACCAACGTGTTATTTAACTCTATGTCTGAATCTTACATTTGGCACCTCTCATCCCTCCAGATGTTTCAAGTATCAGCTTCTAATCAGAGTTTTGAACGTTGTAACTTAGTGATAGCCTCTTGAAATTGTTCAATCACATTTCTTTTAACAGTCCCACTTGATAAATAGTATAAAAGAAGAGGATTTCCCAGCAGTGCCCTTTCCGATGTATCTCTGTATTTTTCTTTTCTCTTTCCCCCAAACAACTCCCACCTATCCCACTATGGTGCCTGAAATTCCTTCTTTAGAGTTAAGGCATTATTGCCAGACTAACTTGCAGTTACATGTAGTGGCATATTTTGATTGATTAGTTTATCCAGGTCATTTTCAGATTTCTCATTTGGGAGCAGAGTCCTAAAGGGAAGGAAGTTTAAGTTGTAGCTTGGTTCAGGGTTGAGAAGAACAAGTCTGAAGATCATACTATTGTCCATTCTGCTCTTCAGTCAGAAGACTGTGTAAAATTACCAGTGTTATCTTCTAAGATCAACAAGGGGTGAGATACAGAAATAGGAAAAAAGGACTTAGAAGGAAAAGCAGATCTACATTATCTTCTTTATCTAAGCCTGCTTCAAAAATCTAAAGGTAACTCAGCTCCTTACTGGCATTCACTTAAAGGTGTATTGCTGGTTTTAAACTTAAACTGTGTCTAATTCTGTGATGAAGAGAAATTAATGAACAACCTCAGCTTTCAAGTATTTTTTTTTTCCTCTAAGTGCACTGAAGTCATACTTAAAGCTGTTGAACAGAAAGTGCCCATTAATTGAAGTATGGGATATGTCCAGTAACGAGAGGTTTTTTATCTTATGAAAAGTGCAATGAGTAATATAATCTTCATTATAGACACATATAATCTTCATTAAATATAGACACATATAATCTTCATTAAAGACACACATTATACTTGACCTGCTATATTTATGTAGGCTTTGCCAGCATTTACCCATGTGGTTATATCCTCTTCAGTTTTTTTCTTGTACTTTGCCTCCTTTTTATCCTCCTTACTATTCATACATGCTTCCTTCGGCTCTTCTGGGCATTGCCAAGCTAAAGGAATATATAATCCCATAAGTGGTACCATTGAGTGGTACCATTTGACGGATGTCACAAGATCTGCTTGCTAAAGAGGATCTTCTGCTGTGTCCTGCACTGGTGCCTGAAATTTCTAACGTTTGGTTATGGTTTGTGGCTAAAGCACTAGGTCCCTCTGTCCCCCCCAAAAAAACCCACAAAAAACTCCATAAGGGTAGTGTATATGCCCCAAACATGTACATTCACATTTATTCCTTAGAAGGCAGAGAGAAGATAAAATGTCCCATTTACTTAGGACTTCGTAGCCTAGCATGTTAGACTCAGGAAGGATCTTTGAGGTCATCTCCAGTTTTTAATTAAAGTCGGATTTTTTTGGTCTCCTTTATGTTTTGTTTTAGAATCTTTTCATTAAATGAGATTTGATACAAAAGTTCAATGAGTAAAATAGATGAATGGGAGAATATTAGGGCTCACCTCCTCTGCTTATTATCAGTTATGTAAGCTTAGTGGTTCTATGGAGTTTAAAATGAACTCAGTCCCAGAGACATTCTGTGGAGACAGAGTTACTAGAAGCCAAATCTTCTGATTCTTAATCTAAGGCCCTTTCCATCCATTGAACTAGTCCCAGTAATTACTTCATTCTTTAAATCACCCAAATTTCTTCTGCTCCATGGAAACATTCTTAATTAACATGCTACATAATAATATTGCAGGAGTATATTGCAGTAGTACTAAAGAGTGAAATGACAGCTATAGGGAAAATAATCCTAAGGGGAAGGAAGAAGGATGATTCTGAAACAAATCTTACTGGCAGGGTCTATAGTGTCTAAGAGAATCTCTGAAATACATAGCTGACTATGGAGATTGGGCAAGGGTATTGTATTATTGGTAATTTTATTCCTTTAATGACTCCCCAGGTGACATGAAGGCAATATCCAAGTGAAGTGGCCTTTAATAGGAAGGGGAATGAACTGTAGGTCCAATTCTCCCAACTCCAGAAGATTACTTTCTAAAAACAAATAGCAATATCTGGTAGAAACCAGTTTACTGAGGTCATGAGCCTAAATTTTATTGCAAAGCTCCAAATGATGAATAGTGTCAATTTTTTCCCCTTCGGGTCAGACTTTTAACATGAGAGAAAGGAATTTTATATATGTCAAAATAGATGTAATCAATGAATACAAGTAGAACCGTTATTGGGCACTGAAAAACTGGCTCCAATTAGAATTGTATTAATCAGAACATGCTGTACTAATTAAGATGACAATGAATATCATAACCTACATCTAGTGATGTCTTAAAAGATTGTAATTGATGAGAGTTGCCCATATTAAACATATGAATGGGTTTTTTTTGCAGTGGATGGACCTTAGCAGTTTCCCACTTTGTGGGCATGGCAATCTGAGTGTTTCAGAGGTGCTCACCACGACACAGAGAAACAAATGCCACATTCTGACATTTTATGGTCCTAAATTCCATAGAGTTCCAATTATTTGGTTTTTGTTATCCTAAGTTTCTACAGCTCTTCCTTCAGAGACACTTCTCTTTCTGGAAGACGTGCAGGCAGATGACGATATATATTTTGTTGGGGCCTGAGGTTTATATAATTTGTGGTCCTCTCTTTAAAAAACAATACAAGATCACAAATGCAAAATTTGGTATAAAAGTGAATATTTAGAAGGCCTATGGAAGTGAGGTGCCCTGAGGCTTAAGCTTCAAGGTAAATCCACTTGTGCATGCAGAACACACCACTAAATAATTTAGTAGTTGATCAGTGAAGGAGAGGGAAATTTTTCAAAAGCCACAACTCTTTGATATTAGAAGGATTTTTGATATGTTAATGACATGTATAAATACAAGTGACAAGATTGCAATCATTTGGTCAAGAAAGACAATTATAATGCACAGTTTGATAAGATGAGATCTAAATTAGATCAATTAAACTTTGATAGTGCTGAGAACAATCTGGTAAGTCTTTATGCAGTACATCTTGAGGAATTTAGTTACAATTATTTTAAATCACTGATAGTACATTTTATACCAATACAATGGGAATTACCAAGAAATACATTCAGTTTGTTCAAGGTTAATAAGAAAAGGCTCAACATTTTCATAAATGCCCTCTTAAACAGATGTTCTTGTGTAACATGTAAAATGAAATCTAGGACTAAAGTAATGATTCATTTTTTAATTTGTGATATAAACCAATTTAATCTAGAATCACTATACTTTTAGGGATCTGATTCTATCATATGGGTTGTTCACTAAATAACAACATCTAGTTATCTTCAGTCTCTCTAAGAAGCTTTGTGTACATATTATTTTTTATCAGTTTTAGGTTTAGCTATGTTTTTTAATTCACTGGAAGCTTAATTTAAGGTCTATCTATATAATTACTAGCAGGAAAATTAGAATATATACTAATGGTTACTAGTGGTGGATGAACGTGATTGACTCCTGCTTTGGGGACCATATAGGCTAGAGAAGCATCTGGCTCCCAGAGCGGTACCATTTGAAGGGGTACCTCAAGATCTACTTGCAAGAATGTCTCTGTGTCCTTCACGGATACCTGAAATTTGCACTATTTTGGTTATTTTTTGGGGTTAAAATACTGGCCTGAAAACACAAATCATCAGAAAAATTAAACTTGCCTGATGAAAAGAAAACTCACCTGATATCTATCCATGTCAAATACAAAACTAATCAGAGCTTAGCTATAAATACAGTAAATAATGTATAGTCAAGAGGAAGATAATGAGTGTTATTGGAAGTATTTATAGTTACACAACTTGAATTTAGGGACAGTATAGGTATGACAAATTGGCTTATTGCTAAAGAGACCTTAGTCATACTCCTTCCTGACCTGGTTATTACGTGTGATTTCAGGAATCATTTGAATACCATAAGTTGTCCATCACTGTAACATGTAGTAATTGGTACCCTCCAGTGACAAAAATTCTTTTTACTTAAATACATGTTGAGAATCAACATTTTTTTAGCTTGATGCTCTGGAATATTAATCCAGAATTAATTAAATTGAGGTCGATAAATCACTTGCCACTGATGATCCTAGCAGTTAACATTTGGTGCTGTTCTACCAAATTCATACTCACTTTTTCCCTTTTCTAGTATTGACTTTTGGTGTTAAGGTCTTGGTCAATTATAATGGTTTTGTGAGATGAAAAATAAATTGAAAATGATAATTTTATAGGCTGATTTTATTTTATTTGTTTATTTTTTGTAAGATTTATTTATTTATTCGAGAGAGACAGAGAGTGCATGCTCACGCACACACAGTGGGGAGGAGCAGAGAGTCTCAAGGAGATTCTGTGCTAAGCACAGGGCCAGACCCAGGGCTCAATCCCATAACCCCAAGACCTCGACCAGAGCCAAAACCAAGAGTCAGGCATTTACCCGACGGTGCCACACAGGCGCCCCTAAAGGCTGATTTTAAATTCTAACTGGAAAATTGCCTGCTATAGACATGTAGTCATAATTCAAAACAGGTGTGAATGTCCATGTGCCCGTGATATCTATTGCATGTATTTGGATGCGGCCCTCAGAGAAAACCACAGTAGAGTATCAGTTTAAAGAGCAGAGTGTGCCATTTGCCCATAATAGTCATCATAAACAAGAGTGATTTTATAAAGCAAATACATTTATGTAGCACTACTTATGAATCAGGCCCTGTTTTGAGCACTGTAATATTTACTGATTTAATCTTTACACTATTATTATCTCCATTTTACAGATGATCAAATTGAGACACAGAGATGCTAAGTAAACCTGCCTAAGCTCAGAGCTCAGAGCGGCAGATGGGAGGGTTGAACTGTCTGATGCTGGAGTCATACTGAATAAAGTAGGTATAGTAAGGAACACAAAAGAAGGCTAAAATGTCAAAGGCCATAGAAACATGTCTGTAAGTAGCCAAGCAGAACTATTTCACACCTAGAAAAATATATTCTAAAACACATATAGTTATTAGGAGCCACTTACAACAATAAACTGCAAGAGTAGCTAGCATGAGACAAAGAGGACACAGCTGGACAGATGTGAAAAATGGGACCACGAAGCTCTGTTTTCTTTTCTTTTCTTTTCTTTTTTTTTATTGACTCTGTCTTGCTGCCTTTGTGTAATGAAGTATACCCATAAATGTGGCATTCCACAGGCCAGTTTGAAACTGTTAAAGTTCTTTCCCACTCGATTCTGTTGGAATGACATGTGGAATGCAGGGTGCCTTATTTAAAAAGTCTGGGAAAATGTAGTGCACACTACTGAGAACATTCTAAGAACCTAGAGAGACTAATTTATGAGGAAAGATTAAAAGGATTAATTATATACAGCTTGGCTAAGTAATGACTAATGAGAAACATGAGAACTGTCTATGTGTATCTGAAGAACAAATACACCAAGGAGAGAAGGGATTTACTTAGTTAGGCACAAATGATGAAACTAGAAACATTGGTTGAAATTACAGAAAAGATCATTTTGGCACAATAGTTTATGAAACTTCTTGACAGGTGATATCTACTGGTCTGTAAAATAGATTCAGGAAATAAAACAAAGTACAAAAGGGCCCAGTATGACCTTTAAGTATATCAGCATGGTTTTGGGAAGGTGCAGTGATGTATATTAAACAGTATAGTCTAGGTTGAATCCTCTGGTCTTACAGTATGATAGCCCTTAGAGTTGGGAAGGTCACTTCCCATCCTTTGCATAACTGTTCTCGTGCAAATTAAGGTTGTTAACGTTTTACTCACCTTGCCCAGTGTTATGTCCAGTAGTGTTTATGCCTGGTTGTCAGAATGGTTGTTGCAACAGGAAGAGAGGGGACACCACTGAGAACCAAAACCTGTTCTCCTGTGGGAGGAAGTGTTTCAAGCAGACACCAGATGCTGGATCCCAAGAGATTACATTATACATTGGGCATTTTATTTAACATAGTAGATGTTCATTTATTGTTTACAGAATGAACAAACAGATGGATGAACAAGCCTCACTGAATTGGAATATGCTTAGCTATAAAATACAGTTAGCAAAAAGTGCATACCCATTAGCCAAATTAAAGGAACTAACTAATGTATGTGAAGCCTGACAAAAGGTATATATTCAATAAATGGTAGCTATTATCATCTGGTGCTCAGTGAACTGGTATAGAATGATACTTAAGATCTTCCCTCAACTATTCCCTGCCCTTGTACCCCTGATTATGCCTACCTCGTCAGGAGGGTGTTGACAGGGGTCATAATACTTAAACTCTTTGGAAGAATTCAGGACTACAAAATGAGCCACTATTGAAGCTTTCACTTTTGGATTCAGATTAAGTCATTCTGCACAAAGCAGAGGCGTGATGGTGCCACTGAAAAGAAAAATAAATTACCATGCTTCACAGTGTTGTTCTGGTAGAAGAGATTAAGATTATTTTATACCATAGGTTGCCCTACTGTTTTCCTATCCTTTTGATTCTTTGTCACCAGAAATCACCTGTGTTAAATAAGCTGAAAGTCCCCACTGGCCATTGGAATAGTCTCAGAAACACTTAATTTTGGTGAGCAAGGCAATATAGGAATCCCCTGCTTTTTGAAAGTTCCTGTTACACCACTTCGTTTTTATGAATGACAGGCATGAATACCTGTTTTCGCTAACTGAAAGGAATCTAGGGAGGATTTTTGCTTTTGTGGAAAAAAGCAAAAATAGCATTCAGCGTTGGTTTTGCAGCTAGCTGTTATAAAGGCAGCTGGCACGTTGAGCAGTGAGAATGGCCCCACCAAGCTCCTTCCCCAGGAACTACACTGAGCATCTCCTCAAGCCACCATAGCTTTGAACTGTGTCTGTGAACATCTGTGCTTCATCTGGATTTATTTTGTGCATCTTTTAGCATGATGTATCCTAAGGTATCAGAAAAGTGTAAGAGAGCTATTTTTCAGGTCTGGGAATGCTCAAAAATGTTTTCATATAAATTAATGGTAATTGATTCTTCATGTTACACCATTTGGCTTATGAAAGGTTTCATAGGAATGTTTTCCTTTCAGACAGTGAGGGAATCCTATACTTTTCAATACAAATGTATTATGTCCTAACCTCTCCCCAGCACCCTGTATTATAGCTGAAATCTATGTAGTCTTTGTCTTTATGATTCTCTTTTACAATTCTTTGTGCATTTTGACACCTTAACTCACAAGCATTTCAAACTTAAATGTGTTTTTTTAATTCTCAGATGTTTAAAATCAACACAAGTGTGTTGCAAAACCACGATGCTTTATTTAGGGTGAAAAATCATTCTTTTTAAAGATACAGTGGTTGAGCTTTCAACAAATGAATCCTTAAAATGAATATAACAAAAGCAACACCAGGCTTAAATTATATTCAAAGATAAATCAGGTGGAAATAGGAAATTTTGACTAAGTGCCAACTGCTACATAATGTTGCTAAGACTTAAAGAATACATTTACATTTATTTAGTGAAGATTAAAGGCATCTCTGTTTGCAAAATGTCAATTAATAAGGACCTGCAGTTTTAGAGTGAGCATGCATTTTAATTGTTTCTGTGGAATTTTAATAATGCTTCAACTGTCCTTGTAACCCGATTACTAGCCCTCAGTCTCTAGAGTAGCCTGAGAGATAATACATAAAATAGTTTCTGCAATATTTTTTAATAAACTTACCCATTGAGAGTGACATGCTATTGTTTCTAATGGAGCACCATAATGGGAGGACAGCACACCTTCTCCATTCACAAGGGATAGGCCCTGAGACCTTCTTGACTCCCCATATCCTCAAATATCACTCTAGCATATAATTTCCCTCATAAAATGCAGTAAAGTATAACTGAAAAATTTAACAGACCCTTTTTAGACCATTAATGATTCTATAAATACAAGACTAAAGTCATTTACAAAGCCATTCTCTAAGAACTAGCACTTTCTTTTCACTGCCAGTATTAGCACTAGCAGTTGTTTTTCTTTTCAGGGTTATTTTTAACATAGAAATCAAGTTATCTTTTATCATTATAGTAGAGATGCTGCATATATCCCAATATATATAGAAAGGCATAGAGTTTTGGATGCCGGGCAGTTGGCCATCTTGCTCACTAGCTATGGTATACCAGCCTCTCAACTCCAAAGATTCAAATTCACGTGTCAGCAACATTATAGGTTAACTACAGGTCATGGGCCTGTGGAGTCATCTCATGAAGAGTTAAAATTACAAATGTTAAATCCATACATTCCAAGGATCTACCATATTTACCAGCTTAATGAGCTTGGAAGTTGCTTTTCACTGGTTATAGCCAAGTATCAAAAGCATTGGAGTCTTACTGGTGCTATCACCAACCCTACTAAGAAATCTAGAAAAATGTTTTATGTCATAGGTGTTAGACACCAACACTGGCCTTTGTGCTGCTATCCATGCTTAGTTTTTGGCATTCCCAAATGTAATATACCATTTCCAGTAAATTTCATTTATTTTACTATTAAAAATGTAGAGAGCATTCTCTTTGTCTGAAAATTAGATGCTAAATAGTATGTATAAGCACTTACTACCTGCAATATTCAAATACTGTGCCGGACAAGAGAGTGAATAAAAACATTACTATAAATGCTTTCATTTGGTGGTTACTCATCTTGTGTCAGACATTGGGTAATCCCTTTACCCTCCTTATCTCATTATTCCTAATGATGAGCGTATGAGGAATTCTCTTTGCCCCTTAAGGAGTCTGTAATCTATTTGAAGTGATTAGTCATAAATGTTACATCTGATTGATTCCTTAGGGTGGCCCAACAGGCATGAGGGGTTTTACCCCCAAAATATATTAGAAGTCCAACATCCAATTTTCCAAGTCAACTGCATTTTTCCTGCTGCAAACCAACTAACTTAGAATTTCTGTTAATTCAAGTAGGTATCTCTGAAGTATAGATACCTTTGTATATCTAATTTTTAAAAAGATTTTATTTATTTATTTACTTAAGATAGAGCAAGTGAGAGAGAGCATGAGTAGGGGGAAGGGCAGAGGGAAAGGGAGTATGTCTAATTTTTAAGAATTTTTCGGGAATATTAATAGGAAGACATTATAGTGAACACTTAGTCTTCATTGGACCAATTTGCTTTTGTGCTTTTTATTCCAAAAATTTCCATTGCATGTACAACAGAATCTTTATTTTCTATTAAAGTAGATTCTACAGCCTATTGGACTTATGGTAGTTTGTAAAATACTATAATTCTATCCATGATCAAAATGTTATTATTTTCCATGAGAGTTGCAGGCATGAGACAGTTCAAACATTGTTCCTTTAGAGCAAGCTCAACTTACTGAGTTAGAATTTGTTGATCAGTGCAGATTGACGCCAACTTTCGCAAATGACAAATTTTGGTCTCCCGCCTGCTCTGGTGTAGAGTTAACTAAGAACAGTGTAACATAGAAAATCCTGCAAAACCAAACAGATTGCAGAAGTCTAGCATCTCGGATGGTATGTAGATCTGTTGCTTTTCCTGGAGGGCTCTTCTTATCTGTGAAGCAATAAAGACAGATAAATAAAGTCTCCTGAGTAATATATTGTCTAGGGAGTCAAGAGCTCTGGCTTCTCGTCCAGGCCTCAACACAGACTATGACTTCTAGCAATTTACTTTATTTCTGGGGACCATAGTTTCTGCAGAAAAATAAAATGGGATGATAATTTCATAGTGCTATTTTAAGGGCAAATGCAAAAAAAATGTGTTCCTTTCAGAAGAAAGGCACAATGTACATTCAAAGTAGTGTTCTTAAATATGCATGTATGTGTTTTTTTCATTGTTGACATGTATAATGAAAACTATTTGTCATTTTATTTAACTGTTGCATCCCAACAAGAGGTACAGATGAATAAAATTTGGTTATAAACAAAGGAAAAATATTGTATAGATGAGCTGAGTAAATTTTTCTTTGGCAATGTATGCAGTTTATGATTATTATAGTCAAGAAGAGGGATATGAAAAAAGAAAGCAAATCTGCAGTTATTCAGCACCAATCTGGATAAGGTAAAGTGTTCTACAGCAAACCCATGGTTTAAGAGAAGAAACTGAGGCTTCTGGTGTTTTACCAACCCTTTATTCCCAGTCTCCTACTACATATTGCCAGAGGCTGCTTTTTGCACTCCAGAAACTTCACAGCTGGCCCTGAGGAGGTTTAGCAAAGTCTATTGTCACAGCTTTGTCTTCTTTATTGATTTCGAAATGCAGTGAGGATGACATGATAATCTGTACAACTATCCTTCCCCTGGATGACATAATAAACATAGAGTTTTAGGATTTTCAAAAAATATATTTTGGGGTACCTGGGTGGCTCAGTGGGTTAAGCCTCTGCCTTCGGCTCAGGTCATGATCTTAGGGTCCTGGGATCGAGCCTTGCATCAGGGAACCTGCTTCCCCCCCTCTCTCTGCCTACCTCTCTGCCTACTTGTGATCTCTCTGTCAAATAAATAAAATCTTTAAGGAAAAAATATATTTCAACTCAGTAAGCTTTATCTAGTACCTACCATGTATCCAGCCTAGTATTAGATACTGTGAACGACTGATGGAAAATAACCAACATAGTCCTGACACCAAATAGTTTAAGTGCTGAGATATAA
This sequence comes from Lontra canadensis, assembly GCF_010015895.1. NCBI lineage: Eukaryota > Metazoa > Chordata > Mammalia > Carnivora > Mustelidae > Lontra > Lontra canadensis. The sequence goes on along the minus strand of NW_022631075.1, from coordinate 4,507,253 downwards.
CATTTTTATGCATGACACTCATACCATCTTTCCTTTGAACCAATAAACTCATTGAGTCCATGAGCTTTGTATGGTTAATTTTGGGGCCTTATATAGTAACTTTTTGGGAGAGAGAATTCTTTATACTATGGGACTGCCCCACACCATGGCTTGATAAATATTATGCCTGGTTTCTCTAACTAAATGCCAACAGCATCTCTCTATCACTGTAAGAACCAAAAGCACCCCTCCACACAGACATTTTCAAACTTGGGGCATCTGTCCCCCTAGTTGAGAGACACTTTTTATAGTTTTATAGATATTACTTATACACGATAAAAGCTCTGTTATATTTTCTGGAGGGATGAATTCATGAAACATAACAATTGGAGAAGAATACAGCAGAACATAAAATCACATGCAAGAATCTTTGGAACAGAATACTAGTATATTAGGGCTCTGGAAAGTAAGACTCCGTTATGTTGAATTATCTGTATGAATTATCTTGGGCTGTGTCTTAAAGCATAGGTAGGCTTTCAAAACTGGGAAAGCAGCAGCCCCTGTAAGTAAGTCAAATTTAAATAAGCACGGTTGTTGGAAGAAACCATGCTGACTGGGTTGGAAGATTGCTTTGGGGATAGTATAAAGAATGTTTGGATATGTAGGAGTGGACCAGATTATAGACAGCTGAAAAGTCTGGACTTGATCCTGTAACCAACAGTTTGCCCCCAAAGGCTTTTGTACAAGGTTATAAGGGTGGAAGTCTTATTTTATGAAGATGAATTTGGTTATTTGGATGTGAGTTGGATTTAAGAAAGCCCATACTGGGGCCTGGGGACAAGTTAGGAAGTTACTGCCATAATCTAGTTGGAGAATATGTAGTTTCTTCTTGTTTGTTTGTTTGTTTTCCCATCCACATTTTTCTTATATTATTTCTTATCTCTTTTAGGTAGTGGAATTTTCTTTTGAAACCAAAACTCATTAATGTTTTCTTTCACTTCTCCTTATCTTTCTAATACCAATGGAACATATTCTATACTTTTATAATTTAAAAACATCTGCTTAGCTTTATCTTGTAGCCCTGATTTTACAATTTAAAACCCTGAAACTTAAAGTACTGGAAGATGGAAACAAGAAGGAACTCACTGATCAATCTGCTTTCCTCCTAGAAGAACTGGAAAGCTTTAAATCCAGAGGTTTTTAAATATGAATGGATGAAGTTCACAGAGTGGCAATGCTTTCTAGTTTCTGAAAAGAAAAACTTGATGAATTTGATTATATTAACTCATATTTTTGTTTGCAGATCCTTTTATTCATTTGCCAGTAGTTTAAAGTTTGGGTTGGAACTGGGTTAGAAGAGGGGAATGATGTATGTCCTTCTCAAATCAATTATCTACTTAAGATAACAAGAAAAGTGGCAATATAGTTAACATAGCAACAATCCACTAATTTATATTCATAAAAATGATTAAAATTAATATACTAATACAAGATACCTAGGCTAGTTGTTTAAACTTTTAGAGGAATACATTTCCAAAACGTGTTTTTACTCAAGCATCCATTTATATACAAGCAATCAATACAGTAGTTTCAAATTATTTTTATCTACTCATTAAATGTCCTAAGGGACCACTACTAGTAACACTTAGGAGTTAGCAAGAATCATTGTTTGCAAATGAAAGTAATGAAGCTATTGCATTAATTAAAGTATTTTAGAATTTAGACTTTGTAAAAGAATCACAATTTTCTCACACCACCAAGATTTTATTCTCTGTATAATATATGTGTTAACATATAACATTAAGTAAAACAACTGTTAGACTTTAGGTAGAGATAAATGAACTTTGGGCATCTGTCATATATAGTTTGAAAGAGCATTCTGGGGAATAGAACAGATAAGATTGAACATTTTTCGTGAACAGATAGTTAAGAAAGTCTGGAATATAAAATCTGAGATGCTATAGGAAGCTATTCTGGTGACTCAAAACTAGAGAAAATAGAGCTGTGGCTTTTTACCTTGATGATTAAATTTCCTTTGACATCTTTTCTGAACTAAAGTTTTTTGGTAGGCCAACAAAAGAACATCTAGAGTAGATACATTTATGGGGCAAAGAAAACAATAGTTAAGAATGAGAGATGTATTTTTCCTGTAAGTAAGAGTCCAGCTGAGCTTCCTGGGTTTCCAAATGCTAACCTTTTTGAGTTTTTCAGGATTTAAGTTTAATGCCTAGCCAATTGTGATTCTGTGATTTGGGGCGAGGGGAAGGCCTCATGCTGCCTGCGAACTCTTTCAGACATTAATTTGATTAACCAAATGATGTGCAACATAATTATATTTAAAATGCCTTGAAGTACATATTAGTTAAAAAGTAGAAGGTACAATATAGATAGTCAGTGATCAACTTCAATCACTTAGAGATACAGATAACGTGGGTTGCATCCTTAGGCAGATCTCTTTCAGTTGTACCAGTAAGTGGACCAGAATGGTCATTTCCAATCTCATTCTAAGTAGCTACCATTGCCAAAGTCCCCCTGCTTGGTAATCTTGGTCTTCCCTTCTGATCACTGCCTGACCCTGATGAACTGGGTTGAACTATGCGTCAACTGCAAGGACCCTTTTTGCCTTAGCCATGGGCAGGCTACAGGGATGTGGAGCACCACTGGTTTCCTCTTGGCTTTCTAGAAAAGGCCTGTAGTGAACTTGATCCTGTGTTCCCTATTTTTCTTATTGTACTAGCTGCATGAGCTCCCCACCGGCAATAAATAAATAAATAAATAAATAAATAAATAAAAGAGAGCAGTGTAATTTATTATACCTCCAAGGTTTACTAAGTTATCTTAAACATAGGAGAAGTGCATGGACTTTGTAAGCAGACCACCCTAAATTCCAGTCCTAGGTTTGACAAACATGTGCTTTGTCATGTGATTGCAGACATGTTGCCATATCACTCTGAGTCTGGGCTCCTCATCTATAAAATGGCCAAAATGCTTAGTACCTGCTAGGATGTTTTGACTTTAAAGTGAGGAGAGGCATGAGAAGGGTTGGGGTATCTTCTTCTGGATATTTGAAAGAGTTGGTATCATATAAACTGGTTCCAAGCAAGGGTGATTAATACCTGTTGTTGAGGTTTAGACTGAGGATAAATAAGAACTATTATTTTTTTTTAAATAAGAACTGTTCTTAACATCTGGCTTATGAATAAGTTTAAGGAACATCAAGTAGGACATAGATCAGGATAAAAGTAAGACTCCAAGGGACTGGAGATAGAGAGCTCTCCAGAAGAAGGATAAAAGAACTACCTATAAATTCAGTGTTGAGCAGTCTAAAGACCTACCCTAAGCCAAGTGCCTTCATTACTTAGTGTGCATCAAGGTGGGATCAGAAGTGCCCAAGGTATCCACAGAGCAGAAATTCAGACTATTTCATGGCCAACATGTATAAAATGGAAGACTATGCCAGAAAAACAAAATGTGCAATGTCTTTTGTCTAATGCCGACTGGCCTCATAGCCTTTTTGCATCCATTAAGTCAATTAAGTCTCACCACAACTCTGTGAGGTAGGCAAGACAGTTATTTCTATCTCTATCTTTAAAACTTATTTTTAATAGACCAGTACAGAAACAAGTTTTGGAGAAGCAGGAAAAGAAAAAGATAAAAGGATAAATCCAGGCCCACCCCTAACATTTACCAAGCCTCAGAGTATGAGTACATATATATGGAGGTTGACTTACCATATCAATACAAATTTAAAAAGCTATATTTTAGACTGGCATACTTTTAAATAAAATTAATTTGACAAATATACCTTTTTAGGAGGGCCAGGTTCAAATTTAGAACACTTGGGTACCTTTAAGTGTCCTAACATACACACAGTTGGCATTCCAGCCAATGTATAAACTCGAGCCACATCTTGCAAACAGCTATTCTTGACCCTGTTGGACCTGGGGATGTGTACAGAGAAGTGACATCTGCCTTTAGGGGTAAGGACTTGGGGAAGAAACCCTTACAAATCTTGGAAATGGGTTCCAGCTCTTTGGATAGGAAATTCCAGGATCTTGGGCACCAGAATGAGGTCTCTGCCTCCGTTCCTTCCTCGCCCTCCCACTTTCCTTCTCCATCTCTCATCTATCTGTGAAATTTTAGGTAATTATTGTGTAAGATATTTGACTTCTAAAGCCAAATGTCATTAAAGCAACCTAGCAACAATTTGTAAGAAATTTTGGAATTTATCTGCAGCTCACAATTTTTAGGCTTCTTTACTTTCTCTTCTAACTACTACAATTTAGGGGTGGGGTGTAGCATTAAGTTGCATTAATATGTATTTAAATCAACTTCTCTGGCCATTACATCATTTGATGTTTTATAGAATTTAGTATTTTTAGAGTTAATATTTGGAAATCTTTAGTGGCACGTGAAGTCAACATGTAGCTGCAAAATGCCAACTTAATTCCTCAATATGAAACTTTTCATTCTGCTTGAGCTTATATTGGGTTTTCAGTGCCAGGCTGATGGCTGATTCATAAAGTGGAGAGAAATTTTTAGGAACATTGGATGAGATAGTTTTTATTTTCACCTGTATTTTTTAATGAAGAAATATGTCAAATGTACAGGGATTTCATATAGCAGATCCTTATATGCCTATTACTCTTTGACTCAACTTAAATCTAACATGTTACCATATTTTCTTTAGATTTATTTTTTAGGAATTAAAACATTACAAACAAAATTAAAACTTATTTACCCCCCCATCTTACTTCCCTTCTGCTCAAATACTATTCTTAGACGTAACCAATATCCTGAATTTGATATTTATCATTCCTGTATATACTTTGGGTTTTTTATTTTACAGTGTTCATATAGGTTTCCATTAAATACATATCCTTCTTCAATGTTCTTTTGTGTCTTGTTTCTGTGATTTAACTGCTGGTATGTGAGGTGTTGTTTCATTTTGTTAATTTATGTATGTGGTCGATTAGATGAGTATACTAATCCTCCTCTGGTAATGGACACTTCGACTATTCCCCAAATATAATTTTACAAACTGTTCTGCCAGTAAACATTTTTATGAGTACTTTTTGTGTGTATGTGTGAAAGAGTATGTTAGAGTATACACCTAGAAGTGGAAATTCTGAGTCAAAGGACATGAATATTCTCAATATCCTCCTTTACTAGCTGTTCCCAAATGGCTCTCCAAAGTACACGAGAGAGACTCCCACCATCAGTACAAGAAATTGCTAATTCTCTATATATTTATCAACATTTGTTCTTGTTAAATCTTTGCCAGTCTGCATACATATTATGAGCCCTCACTGATGTAATTTACATGCCACTGATTGTGAGGCACAGGGCTTTTTCACGTGTCTGTTCAGGTTTACTTGTCTGAGAATTGCTTGGTGATAATATTTGTTCGTTCTTCTGCCTTTTTTTAAGTTGTCTTTTTATAAAAAAAAAAAAAAAAGTAAATCCTGGATACTAATCTTTGTAGTTCTGATCTTTGCTGTTGTCTCCCAGTTTGTGACTTGTGGTTTCAATTTGCTTCTCGTGTCTTTGATTGATTGACATTGCATCAAATTTATAGATTAATTTGAGTACAATTCATGTTTTTATGATATTGAGTCTTCCAACTCATGAACATATTTTACTTCTCCATTTGTTATAATCTTTTATGTCCTTCAATAATTTTTGCTGCTTACTCTATAAAAGTTTTGCTCAGCTTCTGCTAGTTTTATTCTCAGGTTCTTTTTAGCTTTTGTTAATACTATAAATAGTATCTTAGTTCTTATTGAATTATCTAATTGGCTATTATTTGCATAGGGGTTTGCTATTGATTTTAATATATCAATTTTGTTTCCAGAAACCTTGCCAAACTTTGTTAGTTCTGATAGTTTGTACTTACTCTTGGATTTTTCTATGTTGACATTTCTGTCATTTGCAAATAATAACAGTTTTATCTCATCCTTTCCGTTTATTTAAAAGATTTTATTTATTTATTTGACAAAGAAAGACACAGCAAGAGAGGGAACAGAAGCAGGGGGAGTGGGAGAGGGAGAAGCAGGCTTCCTGTAGAGCAGGGAGCCCCACGCAGGGCTCTATCCCAGGACCCTGAGATCATGACCTGAGCTGAAGGCAGACGCTTAATGACTGAGGCACCCAGGCGCCCCTCATCCCTTCCATTTTTATATCTGCTTTATTTTCCGTGTTTTATTGTACTGTCTAGGACTTTGATTAAAACGTTAAATAGAAGTGGTGAGAATGGGTATCTTTGTCCTGACTTTTATGGGAACACTTCTAAAATCATAGAATTATTATGTTTAAGTTGTTAAAAGATAATCTTCAAGAAGTTAAGGAACTTACTGATGTATTCCTAATTTGCTATATAAAAATAGGATTTTAAACACAAAAAATGCTGATTTTTGTTAAATTCTATTTCTGCATCTATTCAGGTCACATATGTTTTTGTTGTTTTATTTTGTTAATTGGGTTAATCACACTGGTTAATTCTTCCAGTGTTGAACCTGCCCTTCATTTCTTGGATAAATTCAGTTTGGCCATGATATATTTTCTTTTTTACACATTCCTGGATTTGATTCGCTATTCTTTAAGAGATTTTTGCATAAGTAAGATTAGTCTGGAATTCTCCTCTCTCAAATTTTCCTTGTCAGATTTTCGTGTTGTAGTTATATGAGCTACAGTGAATGAGTTGGATAGCATTAGCATTTGCTCTTTTCTTTTTTTAGTCTCTAAAATAGTTTATATACAGAAATTATGTATTTCTTGAAAGTCTGATAAATTTTGCATCGGAAATTGTGTGAACCTGTTATATCTTCAAGTGGGACACTTTTGATTACACATTGCATTTGTTTAATGATTATTGTTTGGTTTTCATTTTTAGTTTTTTAGGTCTTCCTTAGACTGTTTTGGTTTTTTATATTTTCCTAAAAAATAGTCCTTTTATCTAATTTTTCTGTTTATCAGTTTTGCCAAATGATTGTTTATTTTATACTTTTTTAAATGAACCAGATTTTCACTTTTTTGTTCCTTTCTCTGCTTTCTACTTTCTATTGTAATAATTCCTAGTGCTTATTTTTATTTTCCTTCCTTTTAACTTTAAGTTCATTCTGATGTTCTTTTTCTAACTTCTTGAAATATTTTACTTACTTATTTTTTCACCTTTCTGGTTGGTTAATAAAGCCACTGAATGCTGTCTGTTTACCCATTGTATACCTTTAGGTGTATCCCGCGAATGTTGCCATGTAGTACTTTTGCTGTCTCTAATTTCTAAATATATATATTTTAAACTTCTACTGTGATTTCATTTTTAACTCATTTAATATTTAACAGGGCTTTTAAAGTTCCCATACATCTAGGGGTTGAGGCCTGTCATTTTAGTGTTGATTCCTTAGTGCTCATTATGTTTTAGGGATCTCACTAATTCTGTCCTTGAGGCAGTACTTAGCTCCAGGCTGGAGTATGAGCCTGTGCCTTGTTCTTTCTCTCTAGGTCAGCCTTTGATTATAGATCTGTAACCTTGTTCAAGAAGCCTTTGTTATTCACCTTGCCTGCCTCAGAGTACTTATACCTGACACCCCTCTGGAGCTGAAGTCCTGGGTAGCATTTCGTATTTCTGGGCTCAGAACCCAGCACATCATTTGTTTCACACTGCTTTGCAGTTTCTCTTCTGTTCCCCCTCCAAGGAGATGTTAATCTTGTCTTTGAACACAGCTGTGTGTTGTTGTTGTTGTTGTTTTGCTTTTATCTTTTTTATGAATAATCTATCATTTCTATGTATTTAGAGTAGAGGGATTTTGACTTTCAATATCTTTCGTAGTGTTAAAGCATTTAATCCTCTGTAAAGATGAAGAACTGACATAACATCCTCACTTCCCTCTTCTCAACATCAAATTACACTATATGTACTTACAGTCTAAATTTTTTATTTTGACTAAGTACCTCTCTTCATACAATTTTGAAAATTTCTCTTTGCTTTATGGTCATGCAGAACAATATTTTTATAGGAACATTGCTCCTTTTTCTTTTGGACCCTTCAGAAGTCCTAAATTCCTAAATAAAATAACACTTTTGCATTGTGTTAGATATTCTCAATATAACTTTTAAAAAATTTTAATTTTCATATAAAATTGAAGGTCATGTTGCCTACTGAGAACCAGCTCACTCAAGTAACAATGAATCATAAGGCCAAACAGAATTGATTGGGAATTCTTAGGACTCTGCATTCTCAGGGCTTATCGGGAGATTTAGTGGAAGCTAATCACCTCACTGCAAAAACAACTAGAAATGTAAAGCTTCCTCTTGCATTTAGTAAAGCATATTGATAGTACTTAGATGATAATAAGCTAACTAAGTGCATTATTCCAAGCATACTAAATGAATAGTGAGAATATAGGTCTTGGTTTAAGGGAGATATTAAAGAATTTATGTCTTCTATCAGCAGCATTCATGACTGAGAGTTGTGGCTACATGCTTTAAAACAATTTTTAATAATTTTTTTTAGGTAAGCTCTATGCCAAATGTGGGGCTTGAACTCACGCCCCTGAGATCAAGAGTCATATGCTCTTACCAAGTGAGTCAGCCAGGCACCCCAAGTGGCTACATGTTTTATACAGAGCTAGCCAGGAACATTATTTATTCCATGACCCATCCACTGAATTTTTTTAGATCCTTATTGATGAGGCACAAGCTACTCAGTAAAATTGTATGCATGTCATCATCTATCATCATCCAACATTACTCTTCTGGAGCATTACCCTCTCCAGGATGATGAAGAGCCATAAGACTTTGGTCAGTCTTCTAAATATAATGTTAGTACATGTTCAGGTCTAAAACCTAGCCAAATAGGGAATTCTACAGCCTGATTCTTGCGGCTTTCAGAACTGATGTGGCCCAAAGCTTAGTGGACCACCTTGTTCTTTGAATACTGCAAATTCTATTCATTCAGTATGCAGAATATGTGATTTATATAAATCTACACGAAAATGAATGATAACTGAATGCAAGAAAGAAATAAAGTTTATAAAACTAAGTTGTGTTGCTTGGGGGTTCCACAGAGAATATATACACATTTAATGTAGACCTATGTTTTCCAAATAGAGGATATCAGTTGTACTTTAAACTCATACCTCAGAGGGAAAAAGATCTGTTTTAGTAGGAACTGCCTTTCTCTAAATTAATTAGACCCCTTGATGTTTGGGATGCTAAACAGAAATTAAAAAAAAAAAATTTTGTAGTCATGGAAATGATCTTAGAAAGGTTCATTATATATCATATTTGAGACTGGAGATTTTAGAGCACTGGGCTATTATTTGAGTTCCCAAAACCAAGGATCAAACTCTGTTTACAGTAGTAATTTTGCTATTTGGTCCTCATATCACAATGCTATCTGAATCTTTGAGGAGTTAACTTAAAAGTAGATCACATATTTTATACATTTTGACTTGGAAGTTTTCATGTTGTTTTCAGCTTAATTTTATTGAATCCTGAGTACCATTTCTGTTTGTGCCTTATTGCTCCTGTAGTTTTAGTTTCTTTGAAAAATCTGTATGGGTCTTTCAGCTACTGGGTGTAGAGTCACTAAGCTCTAAAACAAGACCTTTTTTCTTGTGGAGAAACTTGTATGGCCTGTGGAGGTGAAGCACGTAATAATATTTGAATATTGGGGGACCCTTGCTGTTATATACAAGGAGATAGCAACGTTTGTTTCAAGCCAGCTAGGCACCCAACGAATAATTTGCTGAGTGAATGAATGGTCATAAATTCTTCTAGAACTTGCTACAACTTTTTTAACTTTTTAGTGCCGTATCTGTCATTATCAGAGGTAAAAAGGAAAATATTTTCTGCCATGTACAAATGTCAAGGGACAACTCAGCAGGGGTTGGCAAATTACGACCCTCAGCCAAATATAGCCTGCCTTCTGTTTTTGTATGATTTGTGAGCTAAAAATTATTTTTACATTTTTGAATGGTCAAAACAGAACATCAAAAGAAGGATAATATTTTGTGACATGAAAATTATTTGAAATTCCAGTTTCTGTGCCCATAAACAAAGATTTATTGAAACATAGCCATGTTCATTTATTTACATATCACTTTTGCACTATAAGGGATGAGCGCTGCATAATTCAGACATATTCTATATAAACTGCAAAGCCTAAAAAATTTACTCTGCGGCTCTTTGAAGGAAAAAAAAATGTTTGCCAACCCCTGACTTAGAGGATTGATGAAATGGTTTTCATAAAGATGTCTACTAGGGGAAAAACAGTGCTATATAAGCACAAAAGCGTTATGACTATTTCATTTCTAAATCTGTTGCTATTATTTCTGAGCCATTTGCTTGTGGGCTTTATAATGGTAACAGGTGCTAATGCACAAGAATAGAACAATAACTCCTACCATAATTGTCCACATTCATAGAAAACTGCAGGTATAGCTGCAGCCAGATGTTTAAAGAATGGGAACTGAAATGAAAATGTAAAAGTCTTTACTGGGGGATAAAAAAGGAAAAATGATATCAGAATTGTACCTAAGACCTGCTAAGAAGCACAGGCAAAAGAATTATATGTCTTTAATTCAGGTGTATAATCCCTGGGATGGATTTTTAATTGACAATCTCATAGAAATTTTATGAGACTATAAACTGGTTTTCTCTTCTAAGGCAAAAACTTTAATTTTCATGAAGTTTATGTAACATCAACCTGTTTGGGTAAAGTTACATTTGATTTTATAAACAATGAGTCATTTAGAAAAAATTGGAAATTTATTTATAATTCTAATATAAAACCTTGACGAGATGTTTATATCTCTATGGGGTAAGTGTACAGGGTTTTAATTCAATGGTGGGGGGGGAAGAATGAGGTATCAATTTTGGAATAATATACGGAAAATTGAGCCAATTTTAGGACTATAGCTAGCCATATTTAAGGCTAAAAGCTTACAACAGGTTATCTTAAAACAGTACAAATGGAAGTGTAGTTTAACTAATGGAGTTCATTTAACTAAGTAGACAATAAAGCCAGATATTTCACTCCTCAAATGAGATTCCATTTTGGAAGTTATCTAGTTAATTTGATTCATGGGGATTTGTGAATTGGATCATTCAAAGTCTGCAGTGAAATGGTGATTTGAATGCAGCCCAGTGGTATCTGGAGAAATAATCAATTCTTTGGAATTCGTCTGAAGAATTAAGTTTTATTCTAATTACTCACCTAGAGAATTGACTTGAGTCTTCAGTCATTTGACTAGGTAAAAATTAAACCTGGGCCTACATTTAGAAAAACCCTCCATGGAACAACTTTGGAAAATTTTGAGTTCAGTAATGACAGACCTAAAGCCTATGTACTTGATCAAAAACAAAAAATCAATTATATTGCTTCATGGGATTAGGAGATCTGTTCACTTGTTTATTTAGTAAATATTTATGAAATTCTTCTATATACCAAGACTTTGTGTAATCACTAGGAATACAGAAGTAAACATGTAGATGAGACAATAGGTTCTCTGCCTTCTCGGAGCTCATGTTCTTGTCAGGCAAGAAAGATAACTATGTTTAAAAAGATAATTTCAAAAAAACTAAGAAGATAATTGCAGGTGACAACACATTCCATGTCATAAAACAAGGTAATTCAATAGAGATTGAGATATGAGGCAGTGCTGTAGCAGGTGTGGTCAGGGAAGTCCTTCCCTAGGAGGAAGTCTGGAGCCAAAGCCTGAAAGGCAACAAGGAGTGAGCGGGTCATGCGGAATAGAGAAGATCTACCCAAAGATGTGAAAATAACCCGAGTATGGAAGCCAGTTTCATTCTGTAGACTATTTGGTTTTGTTCAACAGTGAAGCACATCCCATCTTTTTAAAATTTTTTTTTTAAATGAATACTAATGAAACACCTTCGAAGGACAGTTATGACATGGACTTACTACTATCATTAGTTTTGTTACAATTAACATTTTGTAACTAAGAAGTTAGATCTTTTCATGCACATAATTCCAATTTGAGCCTCATGTGGCATGGGTACTAACAATCACCCTATTTCATAGAAAAGAAGACTTGGGGTACAGGAAGATCAAGTATCTTGCTCAAAGCTGCCACACAGGAGAAGAGTTTCATAATTGTGGAAGTAGGGCCTTAAAGTCAGATTTTTTTGTTCCAAATTTCCAAATTGCTCATTTTATTACACCATTTCTACCTTAAGCTACACTTGTAATCATGAGAGTCTGGGTACTAATTAATAGCCACTGCAGACAACATATTTCTGTCTGATAAAGATTGCTACTATGTGCTACTTTAAGAAAAGTGATCCGAAAAAATTTTCCATCTGAAACTTCATGATGGTTTATGATCAAACTAAAGGGTGTGGTGGTATGATTAATTTTATATACTATCACACATGATTACCCATTTTTAGATTTTTGGCTCTTTCTTTTCAAAATAACTCAACTTGGGAAAATATCAACAGTGTCACAGGTTTATTTTTAAAGGGAGAATTGTTCTTCGAACATCAAATCAGTCATAGTATAAATTTGCAATCTGGTGGGGGTTGGTTTGGTTTATTTTTTGTTTTGTTTTTGTTTTTGAGCTGCCCTGACACTAACGTTAAAATGCCCATCTGCTCTGGCTTGGGTTTGTGGGTTTGTGGGACATTGACTTAATGTCCATAGTAAAGTAGTGTACATCGTCTTATGTGCAAAACACTTTTGGCTATGGTTGACAGGATTTTCATTTTCCATTCACAGATGTAAAGCATTTTCAATATAACACAAACCTCAGCATAACAAAGTCAGCAATTTATGAGAGGCTCACAGCTCTGCTTACCTTTCATTTGTCAAAGGTTGATGGGAAACATCTATATTGCTTGTTCAATCTGTTAATTGTATGTTTTCATCCAAGCTGAACCGACAAGCTAAGATCTGTCCACTCATATTAGTCTGTAGGGATGTGCTTGTCAATAAGGCCTTTAAACTGCTTTACATGTGACCTCTAACTCAAGTAATTCTTAATAAAACAACATTCAAAAGGTTATCTACACTTTAACATTACATTTATGGCATACTCTAAAGAATAGGATATAAACCTCAAGCAGTTTCGTCATTGCTAAGGTTTAGAATTTAGTTAATTTGAGATTGGTTACCATGAACTTTGAGGAAGGAATTAGGAAGTTAACCATTAAAAATACTATATTTTTAAACTACTCAAACTTTTACAAGGAATTTGGAGAAGTTTGGATAAGTAACATAGTGAGTTTTAGATATTTTTCTCCCCAAATAAGACCTGAAAAAATTGTTTCAAAATCCAAAGTGTAGAATCTTTGAACTAGAAGCACAGTGGACTGTAAGCCCCTTGAGAGGAGTATCGCAACTCCTTAGCTCTGTGTCTAGTGTATAAAAGGTGCTTAGTAAACGATTGATGAGTAAATCACCAGTGTAAGTTACTAATTTTACTATTTTTGAATTTGAGGCCCAAAGAGGTGAAATGACTTTTACATGGTCACACAGCAGTTTAATGGTAGAAGAAGAGAGAACTCTGGTCTCTTGAATTCCATTCTGCTCACCAACCTTTCCTCTGTGATCTCCTGTTTCTTCTAGTTTGTTTATTTTATTTCCTCAATCCTAATTTCCAGTGACTTAGATTTGGTAGGCGAATGGCTATGTAGGCTAAGTCCCAATATAAGGCTGCACTCTCAAAACAAAGAAAGCTTAGATACTCGATCACAGCCTATGTATGGAGCTTGTAAGGTTAATAATGATTCCTCCATAAAGGGGTCAGTTTTAATTTGCTCTGCCTACCATAGGTTGAATCTCAGCAATGACAGCTGAAACTAATGCACAGCACAGCTTTTTCTCATTAAAGAGCTGTTGGGAAACACTAGGAGAAGAACAGTTTCTGAATAAATGATCAAGTTGAATTGCTTGCTCTGATATATTACATATATGCTCCTATGATATATTGCATAATCCTTTGGGAAGTGTTATCTTATTTATGTGCTGGAGGGAAAGTTTCACTAAGCATTGCCAGATAAAACACAAGACGCCCAGCTGAATTTCAACTTCAGATAAACAATTAATATTTCGTTTTCGTATAAATATGTCCCAAATGGGATTTATTTGCTAAATCTGGCAATCCGAGATTATTGGTCATGCAAAAATACCCAAGGATGTCTCTATTTGCTTTTTGACAGCCTGCTCTTCATTGCTTGGTTTTAATAGTTGTAGTGATTGCTTTGCTTACCATCTTTACCGTGTTTTTAGAGAATCTTTAGGGCATTACGTCAAGCGAGTTGCTAGAGTGCTGGCTATTTACATGACCTGTTAACAGATTAGCAATCCAGCATAATGGAAACCTCTCCCCAGAGCCCTTCGGGAACTGGGACTAAACCCCTGAAATTCTTTTGTAACCTATGCAAACACATACCTTCTTTTAAGAAATATAAAAACAGTCTCCCCCTGAACACCACTGAGAATGTAATTCTCTATAGATTCTTTAAGAAACTATTTTATCTTTTCTATTTTACAAATATAAAATTGCATTATGATAGTAAGTAGGATTTTTCAAGTTACACTCCATATAACATTGCTCTAGAGATTTTGAAATCCACCCCTAGAGAACAAGGCCACCAGTCGAGAATCAGTGCTCTGTGAGAGAGTAAAACCAATCAGTGAAAAGTCAACTATTCTCTCAAGCTCTATTCATTTAAAATTTGGGGAGTACCTGGGGACTCGGTTGAGCGACTGCCTTCGGCACAGGTCATAATCCGGAGTCCGGGGATGGAGTCCCACATCAGGCTCCCTGCTCCCTCTGACCTTCTCCCCTCTCATGCTTTCTCACTCTCTCTCTCTCAAATAAATAAACTCTTTAAAAAAATCTAAAAAAAAATTTTTGTTTAATTTTTTGGTAAGTCATTGTTTCTCAGAGGGTAACTTCAGCAAAGGTTAAATAATAATTACATAATTATTCTAGTGTGAATTAGAAAATAATGGTTTCCATTCTGTTATAGAGATAGAAAGCTTCAATTTGGAAACCACTGACCCATATAAAAGCAAAGAAATAGTTTGTCTTTTAAAAAATTCTATTACCTTCCAATTTTTTCCTCCTAAATTGATCAGCTGGGTTGGGCTTTTGTAGGTAAGCAGAAGACTGCTGCCTTTAAAGATGGCAGACCACATACATACTTGAAAATCCTTTTATTGTTTACACTTGTGTAACATTATAATACCTTGCATTTGTTCTTATTTATCTTTTCAACCCAGGGATATAATGATATTATTCCCATTTTGCAGATAAAGAGACTAAAATTCAGACTGAAGAGATGCCTGGTTAAACTATTGAAGGTTGGATCATAATCTTTATTACAAACCATAGCTTTTTAAATTTCTATTAAATTAGTTTTAAAAATTACATTATTGCCAAAAAAATTACATTATTGCACATTTCTGTGCTTCAAGTGTCTATTGATATATGAACTATTAGATTTAAAGGAAAAAGTTTTATGAGAAGATTACTATCTAGGCAATTATAGCACTAGGAAAGAAGCTTAGAGCCATGTATTAATTCTCTTCATAGATGTTTGTTTTATTTTCATCCAATGGATAGTGTTAGCATACATAAGAAATACATAATAGCAGTGTTCTGTATTGTCTCATCCACTTGTGGATTAAGTTTGCTGAGCCACTGTAGCAGTCCCAGGGTTCTCACACTTAATCTGGTTAGGCTGTTGCCTGCCGATTAACTAGGATTTATTGATTTTTTTCAAGTTGGAGAGCACTGTGATTCAGAAATCTTTACCCTCTGATTTAATCAACCTAAAATAAATACCAAACTTAGACTGATTTCTGAGTTTATCACATAATATCACTCAAGCGCGGACCATCATTTATCATTGTGGCATATCCTGGCCTGCTAAAAAAAAGGAAAACACAAATTACCTAGTGTAATTTTTTGGTGGAAAGGTATGAAAACACCATTTTGTTAATTAATTAGAGATCCAATATTAGTTCTTCATGCTACCAAAAGTCAGAAATGAATAATCAGGGTCTTTAGTGGTTTCTGTAATATGAATTATGTATTTTAAGGTATTGCAGATTAAAGTATTAAGCACTGATTACTATTAAAATTAAATACTTAGATATTTATCAGGCTAACTTTATAATGCATAGTCTGTCTTATAGCAAAATTTCTACAGCATTAAAATTTAGATAAAATGTCTAAAATCCTACCCTAAAGCAATCATTATATAGTTACTCTTCTTTTATGACTGCCCGCCCTCATTTGCCTAGACATTTTGATTTTTGATACAATCAGTTTCGTCCTTTCTGTTTATCATCATAGAACATAAAAAGCTATCAGCTGCTTTAGAGAGGAGGACAATGGGGTGTAGGAAGATTAAGTAACTTCACAAAGGACTTTTCTAAAACTTTTTCCTCAGCGAGCACTAGATAGAACTGTAAATATTGAACATTTTGGGGCTCTGTTTTCCTGATGAAAAAAATCATTCCTAAAAATGTGAAATATTGCTTGTTAACTAAGTAGCCAATCTGCACAGTGCCCAACTTTTAGGTACTTTGAAGATATCTGGTTGATTATTTTCACCGGTAAATCAGATGCGCTTGACAACTATGTTGACCTAGCTATCTTCTATATACTTACCTAAAGCTAAAATACCATTTTAGTCAATCAACTAGATACTAAATGACCTCAACTAATATCCATGAATTGTTTTGATCTTATGCACACCCATCGTAGGTCTTGTACTATATCACTGTTTTCATATTTCCTTCCTTTACCATCTATTTGATTTTAGGGATAACAAAGTACATTTCACGTTAAATATAGTTCTCATGTGATTCAGAGTGTTTTCTTACAAATCCGATTTTTATAGTATTGTGTATATTTAAGTCACTTCCAATTGACTATAATGAGATTATCAAGATATATATCAAAGAGAATACTTTAATTAAAGTAATAGAATCTAAAAAACTGGCTCTGGGTATGAGGATATGATTAAATTATTATAATTATATGATGCCTTTATTTTAAAGTACAGTTGTAAATATATTAAATTTGAAAATTTGATACTTAAAAATTTTAAGGAGCCAATTCCTTTCTACACAGGTAGTCTCATTTTAATATTTGAAAGTGGACAGGAATCTGTTCTTACTTTCTATCACTGGAATGTGGTATCAGTTTTTTACCAGAGTTTTCTTGAACACTTAAAGTAAACCTTAGATTCTATTAGTGGAACATTTATCAAAATATGTTTTCTAGAGATAATCCTTAAACAACACATGCACATGTACACACACAGCAGCAGCAAAAACAACAATAGAAAGTTTATCATTTAATATGATGGAGAGATATTGCATACTTACTGTCCTTTCATCTTGGAGATTCCCAGCACATCTTAGTTTACTAGAAACTCCAAAAAGTTCTGCAATTAAAAAATATGTTTATTTAACCCAGGATTTCCTAAACTCATTTGACCATAGAACTCTTTTTGTGGATGTGTATAATCATTATTAGCTCCTGAAGAATCGATATTATGGGGAACACACTTTGGCTAATGCTGGCCTCATCTAATTTCTTTCATTATTCTTTTGGACTAAATTTTGAAGAGCAACTTCATTCCCTGGAAAGAGCATTGGTCTAAGAGGCAGGAAACTTTTCATTACCATATTCCTAGTGCCCAGCACCATTTCTGACACAGAAAAGGGACATGTCTCCTCAGTTGTTACAAACTTGCTCTAGTATGTGGGACTAGCCTTTGAATATTTGATTCTTAAATATTTTTGTCTTAAAGAAGGAAAGATCACTTGGCCCATATACTAATAGATGTTGACAAAATAATAGAAATGAAACTAATTTGAAAGTAAAAGTAAAATATAAAATTATGTTCTTTTATGCAGAAATATTCAGGGGAGAAAATATTACGATATCTGGAATTTACTTTAAAATACTCCAGCTAAAAAAATAAATGAAGCACATTTAGCAAAATATTAGTAATTATTCAATCTAGGTGATGGGTATATGTGTGTTTATTATAATATTATCTATTTCTAAATATGTTTCAAAATTTTCAGAATAAAAAGTCTTAAAAATTCAAAAAATAGTATGCTTTTTTGTATACAAAGCTACAATTACAAATTCAGACATGTTTGCATGATTTTATAGAACAAGGTGTAAGATTGCAGAGACACATGCCTATTTTGTCATCTTGCTCTCCCTGCAACCAAGGGCAGACATTTGTTGAACTGTCAAGTCTTATTAGGGTGGTCACATCAGAATTTTCCAACTGACTGAAAGGAGATTTGAACTTAAAACCCTATCCTCATTATGACTATGCTTTAACATAGTAATTCCCAAAATGTGTTCCTTGAACCACCAACAGCAGTGTGGACAAAGCCTGGGAATGTTCTGGAAATGCAAATCTACAGGTCCTATCAGAAGCTCTGGGGGTGGAGTCTAGAAATCTATATTGTAACAAGCCTCCCAAATGATTTTGATGCATGTGCGGTTTTTAAAAATCACTGCGGCAACCTATTGTGTTGATCTCTATAGACTGAAGTGCAATATGAAAACTCCATTTTTATAATTGGCATTGTGTGAATTCTCCCTTAATTCTAAATAGAAAAAAGTTAACAGGGATTGTATCATGGGTTGACTTAACATGCTGCTTCTCTATCTTTAGGGTACTGCTTACACAGGTTGAGTAGATTGAGTGAGGAGCTAAGAATGTTCTACCATTTTAATTACCTGAGAGCCTTGCTGCATGCCACAGTGGTCCCATCCACACAAGGCATGCTTGTGGGATGAGAACCTTTCATTCTGCAGGTATATTTAGACCCATCATTCATGTTGTTGATGGCTTATTATCTTGGTTTTGTGACAAGGATATTATCTAGCAGGGTCTGCTTATCTGTGGATAGTAGATAGCAGCCTATCTCCATCTCTGCAGCATATATAAAAGCACATGAGTTACTGGATCCTAAAGTTTGGGCTCAGTTGCTATTTAACTATGAACTTGTCACTGAAGTGGAAACATTCTTCTCAGTTTTGGTAAAAAGCAAAAGGGACCCATAGTCATCAGACTGAGGCTTCCAGAAGTTATAAAGTGGTCCAAACTGTTCTCCTTGAGGCTTTCTGGTAGAGGTGGCAAATGTTTTATATCTTGAAAATAAAATTCTAAATCAGGCTTCTTCAGAGGAATTTGTAAAGCTTTGCATTTCACTATTAACTTGTTGAATTGGAGAGGAGGGTAATTATTTCCATACAGGGGGAAATTGATGAGGAAATGGAAATTTGGGAACTTTCCTCTAATTGCATAGTTGGCATTATATATGTATTCTAAATGCAAAGCAATATAGCCCTCTTTTCTTACAGTTTTTAATAAGGAAGTCCATTTTGTTGGTCATATTTCACTTTTTATGATAACACTTGGCAAAAGTTCTTCCCTAATGTTCATGGAAACCCAGGACTCAGGCATAGCACCACAGGAAATTTCCTGAAACCATCTCATTATTTTTGTTGCCCCATCAAAAAATGGCAAAAGCTTTTGGCTTCATAGGGACCATGGCCATTTCTGATCATGACAGCTACAGTGTGAGATTTACTGGCACTTTCTTGCTGGCAAATTGAGGGCATGTTCTCACTTTGTACATTGAATTAGTATTGCAATAGGTTTTACCATTTACAGTGTTTCCTTCTCTGCCTACTCTTAATTTATTCAATTCTAGAGCAATGAGGACTGTGAAAAATTTCCAGTCCCATTTAACAAATCTCTTGGGTCAGTCAGAAATTCAGTGAATTTATGAAAAAGTGAGTTATGGAAACCAGAGTGTCTTTTAATTAGTCAATAGAATTACATAGGTTTGTAAAGGAAGGACCCAATTTTTTTGGTCTTTATCTTGCAGTTACTACAGTAGAGTCTAGTAAGAAGGGAAAAAATGAGGGAGTAAGTCTTACGGAAGTGGTCCATTTTCTCCTTTTGCTTGATTTTCACCTAAATCTATAGGAAATGTTTTTAATCAAAACCCATTTGGAGAGGGCTTAATTTTGTGAGTCAGATGTACAGCATTAAATATTGAAGTGATTTTCAGCTTTATTGAGGTATAATTGACAAGTAACGTTGTATGTATTTAAGGTGTACAACATTTGATTTGGTATACATTGAAAGTTGAGTGCCACAATCAAGCTAATTAACACATCCATCACCTCACATAGTTACCTTTATTGCATGTGGTGAGAACACTTAAGATTTACTCTCTTAGCAAATTTCAAGTACAGAGTAGAGTATTGTTAACAATCATCACCATGCTGTACCTTATATCTCCAGAGTTTGTTTCTCTTGTAACTGAAATTTTGTATTCTTTGACCAACATCTCCCCCCATTTCCCTCAACCCCCAGTCCCTGGCCACCACTATTCTTGTGATATTGGGGACTCTAGCAGGAAACCAGGCTTTCAGTCTAGGACGGGTTAAAGGCAAGTTTGTGATTAGAAGTGTTCAAACGATTCAGGGATACCAAGAAACTTTTGTGCTTTGACTTAAGCAGGAAAGGACTCTCAATCACTCAGGAGAAGAGCAAGTGACTTAGAGGACAGGTCTGACTGAAAGCTTTTATGTACATAATTCAATAACTATTTTGTTGGCCCTAGAAGGCATTCTCCATTTACAGAATTAAAAGAAATTCACCAAGTCCCAACTTTGATTGAACAAATATTGAGCACCTTGCTCTCTGAAGGAGACAGACAATGTATAGCAATTATAAAGTAATAGGTTAATGGTAGTGCAAGGACGGGGTGCTGTAAGAGTCAAGGTGAGAAGCACTATGTAATTTAAGCCCTGCTCATTCATCAAACAAATATTTACTGGAAACCTACTATGTTCCAGGCACTAGGTGCTGAGAATGCAGTGGTGAATAAAAAAGACTTAGCTCCTGCCTTCCAGGGGCCATATAGTATAGGAAGGAAGAAAATTAAACAGCTATATTCCTTAAGTATGATCAATTTAGTCATTCCAGGGTCATAGGTACCTTCATGATAGGCAATGGAACCTCATCTTTGGCCTGAAGTAAGTGTGTGTGTGTGTGTGTGTGTGTGTGTGTGTGTGTGTTTAAAATCTCTCTAGACAGACAGAGGTGTAAGTAAAAGTAGCGGTAGGGGTAGAAATAGATATATGCCAATGAAGTTAGGGTAAGTAATAATTATTGCTATAACAACTCTCAAATCCCAGTGGTTAAACACAATGAAAGTTAATTTTTTTTTTTGCTTACTTTGTCATCCAGCGTGCATTGGTGGGATAGGAGCTTAGGGATTCCACCCTATGCTCCCATGTCTCTTATTTCAGTACATAGCCTTTTCCTACCCTGTAGTGCATCCTTACATGGACATATCTTAACACCCTAACTAGGTTTCTAGCCTCCTTTAGAATCTTACCTCTTAGTTTCCCCAGTGCTGATCATATGCTTGTTGAAAATAATTTTCTAGAGATGTGTAGATTACTAAATAATGGAGTGGTTTCAAAGTGAGTTGAATCATAGATGGTGAAAGCAGGGAAAATAACTTGGAGATCACTGAGTTCCAACTACCTCACTTTACAGATAAGGAAAGTGAGGTCTGCAAAATAGTTCTAAGGCTATCATTTCTCTCAGTGAGTCTCACTTGACATAGTCAGCCAAGGGGAAACCCTGTCTTTTATGGAAAGGGTATTGTGGAACCAGAGGTGGTGATAAAAGGTAGTTAACCATGGTGTTCCCTGCTTCCCATTACTTTGCAAGGCAGGCTACAGCAGTGCTTTAGCTAACAGTTTTTAGTCCTTGGACCCCCTTTGTCATCCCATAAATTTATATGTACAATGATTCTTTTGAATATATAGCAGAATATGAAAAGAAATGAAAAATAATAAAAAATAAGGTCATCATATATGCACTTACTGGATGACTGAAGTACACTCATACTGGGCATGCCCTTGGCAGGCTTGTAAGCAAAAATTCCTCTGGAATTTAATCAAGATTCTAGTTTGAATTGAAATAGTTGGGGAGCAGAGGGAAGTGAGCTCATTCAACTACAGTAAATTTAATTCCAGAGAAGTCAGTTCCTGATTGTGTTTAGAAGTCTTTGGAAGCTGCAAAAACTAGGAACAAGAGCCTCAACCTCATAGAGTTAGCTGCTCAAGATGAATTTAGGAAGGGTTTTAGCTCAGAATATACAGGCATGCTTCATTTTATTGTGCTCCACAGATATTGTAAGTTCATGAAAGGCCTACATTGAGCAAATCTACGGGCACAATTCTCCCCACACCACATGTCTACTTTGTGTCTCTGTGTCACATTTTGGTAATTCTTGCAAATATTTCAAACTTCATTATTTTTTAAAGATTTTATTTGTTTGAGAGAGAGAGAGAGCAAGAGAGCGAGCAAGCACGCATGTGTGAGCTAGGGGCGGAGCAGAAGGGGAGAGAGAGAGGGGCAAGAAGACTCTGTGCTGAGTGAAGTCTGTCCTGGAGCTCTATCCTAGGACCTTGAGATCATGACCTGAGTGGAAACCAAGAGATAGATGGATGTTCAACTGACTGAGCCACCCAGGTGCCCCCAAACCTTTTCATTATTATTATTATATTTGTTTCACTGATCTCTGATCAGTGATCCTTGGTGTTACTACCAATTTGGGGGGGGGGTGCGTGAACCGTGTCCATATAAGACAGTGAATTAATTGATAAATGTTCTTTGTTCTGACTGCTTCCTTATGGGCTGTTTCTCTGCCTTTCTCCCTCTCCTGGGGCGAGGCACAACAATATTGAAATTAGGCCAATTAACAACTCTATAGTGACCTCTTGACTGTTTAAGTGAAAGAAAGAGACCCAGGTCTCTCACTTTAAAACAAAAGCTAAGTCATTAAGCTTAGTGAGGAAGATATGTTGAAAGCCAAGATAGGCTGAAAGCTAGCCTCTTGTGCCAAACAGCTAAATTGTGACTACAAAGGAAAGTTCCTGAAGTAAATTAAAAGTGCTACTTCAGTGAACACACAAATGATAAGAAAGCAAAACAGCCTTATTGCTGATAGGGAGGAAGTTTGAGTGGTCTGGGTAGAAGATCAAACCCGCTACAGTATTGCCTTAAGCCAAAGCCTGATCCAGAGCAAGGCCTTAACTCCCTTCAATTCTGTGAAGGCTGAGAGAGGTGAGGAGGCTTGCAGAAGTAAAGTTGGAAGCTAGCAGTGGTTGTTCAATGAGGTGTAAGGAAAGAAGCCATCCCCATAACAAAGAATGCAAAGGGGAAGCAGCAGTTCTGATGTAGAAGCTGCAGCAAGTCATCCAGAAGATCTAGCTAAGATCATCAGTGAAGGTGGCTACACTAAACAGCAGATTTTCATTGTAGACAAACAGGCTTTTATTGGAAGAAGATGCCAGCTAGGACTTCAGTAGCTAGAGAGGAGAAGTCAGTGCCTGGCTTCAAAGCCTCAAAGGAGCTGACACTTGTTAGAAATAAATGCAGGTGGTGACTCTAAATTGAAGCCAGTGCTCTTTGACCATTCTGAAAATTCTAGTGCCCTTAAGAATTATGCTACATCTACTCGGTTCTCTGTAAATGGAACAACAAAGCCTGGATAACAGCACAGCTGTTTACAACATGCTTAACTGAATATTGTAAGACCTACTGCTCAGAAAAAAAATTCTTCCAAAATATAACTGCTCGTTGACAATGCACCTGGTCACCCTAGAGCTCTGATGGAGATGTACAATGAGATTCGTGTTGTTTTCATGCCTGCTAACACAACATCCGTTTTGTAGCTCATGGATCAAGGAAGAATTTTAACTTTCAAGTCTCATTTAAGAAATACATTTCCTAACACTCTAGCTGCCATAGTGATTCCTCTCATGGATTTGGACAAAGTAAATTGAAAACCTTCTGGAGGGAGTCACCATTCTAGATGCCATTAAGAACATTCATGATTCACGGGAAGTGGTCAAAATATCAACATGAACAGGAGTTTGGAAGATGTTGATTCCAACCCTCAGGGGTAACTTTGAAGTGCACAAAAGGAGGGAGTAACTGCAGATGTCGTGGAAATAGCAAGATAACTAGAATTAGAAGTGGAGCCTGAAGATAAGACTGAGTTGCCGCAATCTCCTGATAAAACTTGAACTGATGAGTTGCTTCTTATGGATGAGCAAAGAAAGTGGTTTCTTGAGATGGAATCTATTCCAGGTGAAGATGCCATGAAGATTGTTGAAATGACAACAAAGGATTTAGAATATTGCATCAAGTTAGTTGATAAAGCAGTGTCAGGGTTTCAGAGGATTGGCTCCAATTTTGAAGGTTCTACTGTGGGTAAAAGTCAACCTAAAAGCATTGCATGCTACAGAGAAGTCATTTGTGAAAGGAAGAGTCAATGGATGAAGCAAACTTCATTATTGTCCCATTTTAAGAAATTGCCACCAACCCAATTTTCAGCAACCACCACCTTGATCAGTCAGCACCCATCAACCTAGAGGGAAGAACCTGCAGTGGCAAAAAGATTATGATTCACTGACAGCTCAGATGATGGTTAATATATTTTTTAAGATTTTATTTATTTATTTGACAGAGAGAGACACAGTGAGAGAGGGAACATAAGCAGGAGGAGCAGCAGAGGGAGAGGGAGAAGCAGGCTTCCTGCGGAGCAGGGAGCCTGATGTGGGGCTTGATCCCAGGACCCTGGGGTCATGACCTGAGCCGAAGGCAGACACTTAATGACTGAGCCACCCAGGTGCCCCTGATGGTTAATATTTTTTAGCAATAAAGTATTTTTTAATTAAGGTACATACATTGTCTTTTTAGACATAATGTTATTGCATACATAATAGGCTACAGTATAGTGTACACATAACTTTTATATGCACTGGGAAGCCAGAAAATTCATTTGACTTGCTTTATTGTGACATTTGCTTTATTGTCGTGGTCTGGAACCAAACTCTCAATGTCTCCAAAGTATGCCTGTATCCCTCAAAGGGCTGGGCTTGCTGGCCAGCAAAAATACCCATTTGTTTGCAACGAATATAACATGTACCTGGTCATTCTCCTTTTATGGTAAAAGCAGACTCAAATAATGTCTAGAAGTTTTCATACAGTTTATTACTCAGTTAAAAAAAAACAAAGCGGGGTGCCTGGTTGGCCCACTCAGTTAAGCATCCTACTCTTGATTTCAGTTTAGGTCATGATCTCATGGTTGTGAGATCAAGTCCTACGTTGGGCTCCACACTGAGCAGGGAGCTTGTTGGGATTCTTTCTCTCCCTTTTCCTCTGCCCCTCCCGTATGCTCACACGAGTACTCTCTCTCTCTCTCTCTCTCTCAAGAAAATAAATAAATAAACTTATCGTTTTTTAAAAATAGTTTATTTATTCATCTGACAGAGAGAGAGATCACAAGCAGGCAGAGAGGCAGGCAGAGAGAGAGGGAGGAAGCAGGCTCCCTGCTAAGCAGAGAGCCCGACAGGGGGCTCGATCCCAGGACCCCGAGATCATGACCTGAGCCAAAGGCAGAGGCTTTAACCCACTGAGCCACCCAGGCACCCCAAGTTATCATTTTGATATTAAGACAAACAACTTCTGTTCATGCCAGAATTTCACCCGAGTACAGTAACATGTCTCCTCTCATATTTGTAACATTTGCGTTTTGGGAATGTTATGTTTTTAAAAGAATTCTGGAAATATAAATCCCACAAAACAATGTAACTTTCCTTTGTTCATTTACTAGTCTTTGTATCCTGACATAAACAAGAAGATGGCCCCAGTGTTCAGAGACTTCTGTTATTCTCAACCATGAATTTCAGATGAACTTTGAAGTTTCAACATTTTCCTTGCTCTAGGTCAGATAGTATTTTCAATTATTAAAACCATAATCTTGAAGACAAGCATAATTTTTGTAGCTTACTTGTAAATTTGTAATTTTAATGACTTAGTTTATGCTGAACATGAATAATAAACTATCACCTATTAAACCTGGAGAGCACCAGAAGTTACTGATATGATTTACAATGCACTGCAAAATGAGATTCATTATTATCTTGCATTTTTAGATTTGCAATAGAGTAGTGTAAACACGTATTTACTTTAATTAAGGAAATAGCAAGTATTTTTTTAGGGCTGTATTTTATGTAGAAAATCGTTATCCAAGAACCAGAAAGCTCACACTTGGTAAAAAGAAATCTCTGCATTTACTGAATTCTACCAGAAAATCTGTTCATCCTTTTGAAACACAATATCTACGCGTTCCTGATGGCTCCTTTCAGTTCTTGCCAGCTCACCCTGTCTTTAAAGCAAGGTCAGTGGGGAGGGCCTTTATTCAAGGGAGAGAGAATTTGAAGTATCCATGTTACTTTTCTTTTCGTTTCTTAAATTACCTTTGTAGAAGAAGACATTTATTAGTAGGCCTTGACAGATTTTTGAGACTTACAAAATCACAGGTGGAGGGATAATAGGCTAACTTTAGATCATGTTCAGACTCCTCAACTAACGTTCCTTCAGCAAAGCGCCGCCCAAGCCTGTAAACTGGGCCCACCATTCTGTGTCTGTCTCTTTTTGCTCTCTAACATTAACATCTGCTTCTATTGATGTTTCATTTAAAGATGGGTTTTAGAAGGCTGCTATTTCATATGGAGATGAGTGTTTTTCAAGTCCTCTTTTGTTAGGAAATCAAGTTCGATTCCTCTGTCCTCCATGGAAGATCATTTCCCTTGCTTGTTGAAATTTAACCCACTGGTCAAGCCCAGGTTTTCCTCACTGCTCTCCATGAAGTCCTTGTCAACTAATCTAGTTAATGATCATCGCCACATAATTTGAATACCCCTAGGACTTATAATGTATCTGTGCTTGGATATCTCCCATGGGATCATTGTTATTCTCCATGGGTCTTACATAAAATGTGTGATGTAAAATGTGTAACCTATTAATACAAACAAGATTTACATTTTTATATGAACATACATAACTAGAAACAAGAGTTTCTATGGTTAAGTTTTCTTCCAGGGGAGTTAATAGTGAGTTTAGAGATGCCGCCACTGCTCCTGAATTTTGGCCAGGGAGTGCTTTCAGAGAAAAAGTCCGTCTCATTTCTTCATGTCACATTTTGTTCTTGACCCCAAATGAAATTATCCAGCTTGATAACTCATTTCATTTGACAGACTTCCTTCAACTTATTATTTTAGGTATTTCTAAAATTTAAATTGAACCTCAAAGATAGAGTATTTCCACTAAGGAATAGGACGAGTGTGTTTCAGGTTTAGAACACAGTCAGTAAAGAAGAGTTCCAGAAGTGTTTGGAGCAGTGTAAATAAGTGTGTGGCTCCCAAAGGTGACTATTTTGAATAACGCAACCCTCATTTGTTAGTATAAATCCTGCTCTTTTGTTAAAAATAAATCCATGATTGCTCTGTTCTCAGGAGGCATATATTAAAGTGTATAGCTAAGTCTTATTGCCTCAACCAGAAGGTAACCTAATGCTTCAGTGAGGCATTTCACCTCAGGAAAGTTACTGAAGTTCTCTGTGTCTCATGTTTCGCCTAAGTCATGTGGTTATAATAAGGCCTGTCTCATAGGATGCTATAAAAACGAAATGAGAATATGTAGAAAGCAGTTACACATCAAGCCTGCCATGCAATAAATACTCAGTATATGTTAGCCACTATTGTTGTTACAATTATTGGTTCTTTGGAAATCCTTGTTTACATATATTCTCTTTTTACAAATCCTGTGGTTGGGTTTTATATTTTGGATCCCAGTCATGTTATATTAAGTCACCATGCATAGCATTCCTGCTTAAATATCTGTTTCTGAATTTACTCCTTTTCTTGAAATCACTTAGTGGCTTCCTATTTACTTCTGTTCCAACATCAAACCCCTTGAAACCAGTTTCCATGCTTATATCCTATTACCCTCATTGAAGACAGAGACTAGACTTCTTTATGGTATCTAGTTCATGTAAATTACATTAATAAATAATGATAATACTATAATGAGCTACATTGAAGGACTAGAAAACCTGAAAGGCACTTAGGGGAAATAGCTGGTAGGATATTTATTTTTTTTTCTAAAATGAAACTCTCCAGTTTGAGGCCACAGTGATTGGCCATAATGCAGGATCACATGTGAAGCAATTGAAAAACTCACCCCTTCTAAAGCGAACATGGACAACTGATGCTGTTAATAAACAAACTCAGGGATCACTGCCTTGACCTTGTACACAGATGAAAACAGAGTGGTTTAGGAGATGGAGGCTTTCCCCGGTGGTTTAAAAAATGGTCAGAGGTTGTTCTACTTGAACAACCTTACTATCCATGTTGAAAATGGGACAAGGGAGCAATCAGATCTAAAGTAGAAAATTATAGCCCAATTTGTGTTCAGTTCTCCTTTGTGTCTCCTTTTGGTGTCCAGAGCCACTGCCTCAGACCCTGCACTAAATGTACCAGGGAATGCAAGACTTTGGCATTTGACAGAGCACATTGTCAAAGTTCTTATCATTCCCTTGACCTAAATTAGTGGAAGCATTCATGACAAGAGCACACCAGTAATGTTAAACCACATTAAACTCAGACCTTTTTTCTCTGCAGAATAATGTTCTGTTTTGAGATTTCTCATTACACAAAGTAATGAAACAGCCAAATCACTATGTACATCTGTGTTTGTTGATACTTGACATTTGGTTTTAAAGTGAGATTTAGGAGGACCCTTATTTAATCTGGGTTGGACTCTCCTGTGATCCAATTTATTTGCTGCCATTTGGACTTCATTTCTATGTTGAGCATCCAGTTGCCCTAACATAAAATTAAAAGGCCCTCTTCCTTTAATTAATTATATTTACCATATTCAGAACCATTATTCAGTTCATTCACCTTGAAGAGTTGGAATTAACCCTATCACAGGGCCATAGACAAATGGCAGTCTCAGCTAAAACTGCACTTTGGAGAGATTTTAGAATACAGTTGTAATTGCTGTTGGCTCACATTCAAACTCCTTAATCTAGCATTTGAGGCCTTCCATAATCTGGCCTCAATTTATCTCATCCTCTCATAAAACCCCTTGCATGGTCCCTGCACAAGGTAGTTGCTTAATGAATCAGTTATGCTCTACCTTCTCCCCGGCTTTCCTTGTTATGCTGTAATCGAACTGGTCTCTTAATGTTTTCTCTGCTTTTCAAACCACCCATCCTTTAAAGTCCACTGAAATCCCACCCTTTCTTAAAAGTTTTCCTTATAGCCTCCATTTCTCTTTCTCTTGTTTCTTTAATTTCTTTGGGGCTAGGTGCTCAATGCTGGTGGCTAGTTGATAAAGGTTTCACATAGGTAGATCTCTTCAACAGGATTATAATGGCCAAGTGGGCGTAAGGACTGCATCTCATTCACTTGTCTGTCCTCCAAAGTGCCCACCACAGTGCTAAGCTTATAACCAACACTTATTTAATGATCTATGACAGAGTAATGGATTGGCCTGCTGTGTACCTTTTAATTGTTTATTTGATGAGTATATATTGCTTCCATTGAGTATATATTGCTTATGAGGGGGATTATGAGAAGGTAGAATTTTATGTTGAATGACATATGGGGTTGATTTTCATTTGAAAGTGCAATTATATTATTCTGGAAGGATAGAAGTGGGGTATTTTTTGTTTATTTTGTTTTTTTTTGTTGTTGTTGTTATTTGCCTTTTGGCTGTAATGGAATCAGTAAATCCCCTCCTGGTTTAACATGGAATCTGTTGGTAAGCAGCTGTTAGGTTTCTAATCCTGAAATGCAGAAAATAAAATTGGACTTTGAACTGGAATATCTATTTTTAGGAGTGCTGTATTAGACATATGTTTTCATAGGGACTACTCAGAACCCAACTACATCTGTAAGATAGTTGCTAACAAGGGGCAGCCTGAATAAATTAGGTTTTTGTGTCACTAAAATATTTTCAGGGACTTAACAGTGTTTGCAAAAAGCTAGGTCAAAAAGTTAATACGGAGACGGATTAAGGAATTTGAAAGATCAAGCACCTATTAGATGATTATAGTACTTCAGGATTATAACTTGGATTTTCTAAAGAATATGCATAATTCTAAGATTTCACTATTAAAAGTCTACTTATTAGTTTAAAATAAAAACCTTCTAAAAGTAGTAGTTTCTCCAGAGTAGCATTTCATACATTTTCTTTATTATTTCACTTAGCATTAAAAGTATAAAAATACAGATATTTCAGCTTATGTGTCTTTTTTCAAAGGAATAACAGTGTTCTAGGTTTTTTTGTTTCTTTCAAATAAGTAACAACTCAATCTGTGAGTGGTTGTTTGTGATGTTTCTATAAAAACATTAGGCATTTTAAAGAAAAATGAAATTCAGAAACCCGGGTCAACAAATTGGAAGTATTAGGGAAAAATTTCAAAAAAGAATTTAAATACTTATACCAGCACTACATGTTTTCCTTTTATGATTAATGCTGAAATGCTTCCCTTTAAAATTCACATATATACTACTTTGCTGATAATAACAACACTCTGTACTCCCCTTCTTTAAAGCATGTGATTTATTGTGGGACTGAGTTGCTGATGCATTCATACACTTCCCTTGGTGAAAAATGCCATGCATATGTTTAGCAGCTGGCAGAAGTCAGGGTTTTAGTTTGTTGCCAAGAAATAGAAAAACACTGAATGTCCCAATCCTGTGTTGTTGTCCTAAATAGAAGCAGCACTGTGCCCTGTAGTGTTCTGAACTTGGACTTAGGAAACATGGATTCTAACTCTATGAACTTCTGGAAATTCATGCATTAGTTCTATTGAGCTAGGACAAAGCACTGGGCTAGGTATTGGGGCTATAGAAGACTAGAATAGGCAAGATCCCTGCCGTGATGAAACTTAAAGTCTAAGGATGGACATTATTAAAATAATCATACCTATAAATTGTTAAATCGTACCTGTGATAAGTATATGGAAGGAAAGATAGAATGCTATATAGGAGCATATAATAGGGGAACTTAAACAAGTCAGGAAGGTGAAAGCAGACATCCCTGAGGAAGTAATGGTTTAATGCCTGAAGTCACAAACTGGGCAAAGGTGGGAAGGGAAGATCATTCCAGACATAGGAAAAGCATGTGCAAAGGCCCAGTGGTGTGAGGAGGTTTGGCAAATTTAAGGGACTAAAAGCAAGTTAGAGTGGTTAAAGCAGAGAGTGAGGATGCAGGTAGTAAAAGATGAGGCTACAGAGGTCAGGACGAGCTGGGTAGTATAGGGCCTTTTAGGTCATATTAAAGAGTTTGCTATTTATCCTAAGATCAGTGGGAGGCCTCTGAAGAGTTTTAGGTAGAGATGGGATGTGCTCAGATTTGCATTTTGAAAACATCAATGACTAAGGCAAGAGGAGCAAATCGGAATGGGGCCAGAGGAAAAGCAGGGAGACCACTTAGG
Source organism: Lontra canadensis (assembly GCF_010015895.1). NCBI lineage: Eukaryota > Metazoa > Chordata > Mammalia > Carnivora > Mustelidae > Lontra > Lontra canadensis. The sequence continues at coordinate 4,475,863 of NW_022631075.1, read as the reverse complement.
AAGACAGTTGCAATACTCAAGGGAATGATGATGGCAGCTTTCATTAGGGTGGTGGCAGTGGAGAGAAGTGGAAAAATTCAACAGGGAGCATATAAAATTGGATGAGCTTAGACTGGATCTAGGGATGATGAGGAGGGGGCTGTCAAGGAAGAAAGACTTGTAGATTTCAGGCTTGTATAATTTGGGAGATGGTGTGTCATTCCTTAAAATGGGGAACACCATGGAAGAACTGTGATTGGTTTTGGGGAACCAGTAAAGTAACAAAAACCGTGCATTTTTTTTTAAATATTTTATTTTATTTATTTGACAGAGAGAGAGATTACAAGTAGGCAGAAAGACAGGCAGAGAGAGAGGGGGAAACAGGGTCCCTGCTGAGCAAAGAGCCTGATGCGGGGCTCGATCCCAGGACCCTGAGATCATGACCTGAGCCGAAGGCAGAGGCTTAACCCACTGAGCCACCCAGGTGCCCCCAACCGTGCGTTTTTTTATCAGATATATTGAGTTTGAGTCATTTAACCTGTTGGGCCTCAATTTCCTAATCTGTAAGATAAGGGCGATGTATCATTGAGGTCTCCTTTGCAGAGATCAGTAAATTTTTTTTCTGTAAAGGGCCAGATAGTATGTTTGGTTTGTGGAACTTGCAGTCTCTGTTGCAACCACTCCACTCAGCTGTTGTAGCTGGATTAAAGTTACCGGCAGTAACAGTCCTTAGGCCATGTCAACACAAACCTGCCAATTGATTGGATCAGCTGTAGTAAATAATCAGTCAATTCACTGACGAACGGATGGTATCATGATTTAATGAGTCAAATCAGTAAAATTAGGAGATATGGTAGACTTGAACAGATCTAACAATATGTATGTGTTACTGCTGCCACCTTAAGTGGTGAAAATCAGGAGAATATGGATTACCCAACAATGCAAAAACTAAGCAAAGCAAATCAGAACAATCATTGTGAAATCACTACTCTCTTGAGTAAAGTTTATGTTTTTGCTGATGTTGCTTCCTGTTCCAGTCATGGGTGTTGCCCCTGCCTCTGTCTTGGAGCTTCAGTGTAGCTAGTGGGACAGTCCAGCAATGGAGATGCTGTGTGTGTGTGTGCGTGTGTGTGCATGCACGTGCGTGTATGCAAATGCACACACTTAAGAAATACTGTATTATAATCTGCTTTTTTAAGCTAATGAATGTTTTGGACATTTGTTAATTTTATTAACTTTTGTTCCAAATATACTTATTCTTAACTTTGTGGATTGTCTGTATTTAATTCTCATTTGACTTTCTCTTAGCCACCCAAAATTTTTCTGAACCAGTGTCCTCTCATTCTCAATTGGTATATATTTTGTCCATTGGCACAGCTCAATAAACATTTGTGTAGGAAGTGTAGAAGCATCATATAATGTATTCCTAAGGTTCAGTAATTTTAGGTTTTGAATAATATACTATTGTTGATGAACTGTTTTTTCTGCTTCTTACTATTAACAAGGATGATCAAGGGTTAACTGTGTTTGAACATTATTTATACACTAGGTATGCAAAATGAGGCTTCTGAGTATATGGACTATGGCAACTGGGTGAATAATTGACTATCTCAGGAAAAAGTGAAAATTTTAATCGAATCATACCCATAATTCATCCTTATGAAATAGTAGTTCATTTCCATTCTTTACAGCTTGTTATGAATGAATATAAGAAAGCTAAGCCTAAAGCCAAAGATATTTTTCATAAAATTCTTTCTATTTGAGACAGGTAGGTTGACATTTTCATGATTTATTTAATGAGATACTTTCTCTTTCATGCTATATTATTGTTATTTAATATTTATTGAATATTCTACATTGAGATGGTTGGAGGGGGAAAAGAAGGGTGTTTGTCAAGTCTTAGTTTACACCAATAATCAGCAAAAGTTTTGCTTTAGCATTGAGTCAAAGCCACTAGCTCTAACTATCATGACTAGGATATGGCAATTAGGTAGCCCAAACTAAAGTGGCCAAAATCTGAAAGCCAGGAAGATGGAGAAGGCTAGAGAGAGCATTGCAAAGATCCAGAAAGTTCTTGGTGGTAGGTAATAAACCAGAGAAAGTCTAGACATGTAGGTAATTGTGCTCAGGGAAGCTGAGCTGTAAAATAAAATATCTAATAAGCAGATTGAACATGCATCAGAGAAGGCCAAAGGCACATGTTTAGTACTCTGCTAGTCACTAAATGTCAGGTGTAGCTCTACTGGAAGATGAAAGGACCTGAGATTTGCAGCCAGGTTTCCATTCCACAGAAGAACTGGAGTGAAGGCACTGCCCACACCTGGGGTAACTGTAGTTCTAGGCAAGGGAGTTACAGGGAGGCAAGGCAAAACATGTGGTTCCTGGAACTAGGATCAAAGATGGGGCTTAATTATAATGGAGCAATTCTGAAATACTAAGAGTTCTCAGGGTGAGAGCAAGTCCAGCAGCAAAGCTGGTTTGATGCCAGACATTTGAGTCATGTAGAGCTTTTTTTTTTTTTTTTAAATTCTTCCAGTTGTTTCACAATTGATCCCAGATTCAGGGATGGAGAGGGAATGGGGAGCCTTGAACATAAACATGGGGTCTTAGCGACACTGGCTCTTTATATTAGAAGACTATGGAGTCAAGACACATCTATGCTATCATCGTCAGAGTCAAATGATAAGTGGTATAATTTCCCTTTTTTCATCAATTATGTGATCGAAAACTGTGGTAAAAATAGTCACAAGAACCACTTTGCTACATAAATTTGAATTCTTGTACACACCACACACACACTCACACTTTCATAAATCTGTACATCCATAAGAAGAGAATGGAACTGTCCTTAAGTGCACATAGCCTTCCCTATGGGGAGGTGCTCTCTCCCAAATCTAGCCATCTCCTGCCTTGACTGGTCAGAAATCCCTCTACAGCCCACTCCTTTGGGAAGAAAAAGAGATAGTTGCTACATGGTTGCTTTGAAGGAAATATATTTCAGATATTTCAGGGAAGACACAGAAGGGGATTAAGAAATGGTACAAAAATCCCTGCTTGATTCTTTAGGTTTTATTTATTTATTTATTTATTTAAGAGAGAGAGGAAAAAAAACATAGGCAAGCGAGAGGAGGAGCAGAGGGAGAGAGAGAATCTTTTTGTTTTTTTCTAAGATTTTATTTATTTATTTGACAGAGAGAGATATCACAAGCAGGCAGAGAGGCAGGCAGAGAGAGCGAGGGAGAAGCAGGCTCCCCGCTCAGCAGAGAGCCAGATGCGGGGCTCGATCCCAGGACTCTGAGATCGTGACCTGAGCGGAAGGTAGAGGCTTAACCCACTGAGCCACCCAGGTGCCCTGGAAAGAGAGAATCTTAACCAGACTCCCTGCTGAACACAGAGGCCAATGTGGGAGGATTGTCCGGTACAAAATCCCTAAGTAGGGGCAAAACAATCTTTGCCTCTCTCCCACCTCTCTTTTCATACCTATCTCCCCAATATGTCACGTCTATCAAATTATGTTCAAACTCTTCCACCCCAAAATAAAGCTCCCAGTCATAATAGCTTCAATCTAGCTTTTCAGCCTTATCACTCCCTGCTCTCCTATACTGTCCCTCGACTTCAGACAAAGGAACCTACTCAGTATTCTGTGAATGTCAGCATCTTCCCACCACCATGCATGGGTTCATACACTTCCCTCTGCCTAGAAACCTTTCTGTGGGATCCCATATTTGCCTTTTGCAACCACCTACATTCTATGTATCTATACCACAGTTCTTCCATGTAACTGTGTGACTGTGAGCAAGTTATTTCACCTTCCTTAAACTTTGGTTTCCACACATATAAGTTGAAAATAATAGTCCCTTCCTTGTAGGGGGTTTGTGAGAATTGGATGAGATAATGAATAAAAAGCACATAGCAAAGTGCCTGATACAGAGATGCTTGCTCATGCTCTTACTTGCTCACACTCTTCCTCTCCCCACTTTCTATATATGTTTTATGATTGCATCTTAAATACCCTCTCTCTTTCATAAAATCCCTGCTTGATTCTTTAGGTTTTATATATTTGTTTATTTGAGACAGAGAGGGAAAAAAACAAAGGCAAGCAAGGGGAGGAGCAGAGGGAGAGAGAGAATCTTAACCAGATTCCCTGCTGAGCACAGAGCCCAACGTGGGGGGCTCAGTCCCATGAAGCTGAAACCGTGACCTGAGCTGAAGTCAAAAGTCAGTCACCCAGGCATCCCATACCGACCCCCTGCACTTGATATTTTTTGTGCTTTGGACGTATTTCAACATTCCTTTTCATTTCTAGAAATTCTTTAATAGTTCACTATCACTCAATGATAATAGATGATTGTGGTATTGTGATTTATAAAAAAAAATATATGTTTGGTCTTTGTCCACTGTTCCTGGCACAAGGCTCCTAACACCCTTGGAATTTCCTAAGTGGTGAGAGCAATAAAATTGTCTCTTGCTTTGATAATGAGGTGACTTTTGGACCATACCTGAGGTTGGGGCTGATTGCCACTGGAGCCAACCACGTGACTGGAAAGTTGGAACTTTCAGTCCCATCCCCTGAGTTTCTGGAAAGGGGGTGGGGGGGCTCTGGAGATTGAATTAAAATGTAAATGACCAAAGATTTAACTAACCATACCTACATAATGAAACCTCCACACAAAAAAACGAAAGGATGGGGTTTAGAGAACTTTCAGTTTGGTGAACATGTGGAGATTTGGGGAGAGTGGCACCCCTGGAGAAGGCAGGGAAGCTCTCTCTGCTCTCTTTCCCATATACCTTTAAGATGCATCTCTACCGTCTGGCTATTCCTGAGTTATACTCTTTATAATAAACTAGTGATCTAGTAAGTAAAATATTTCTCTGAGTTCTGTGAATTGCTCTATCAAATTAATTGAACTTGACAAAGGGGTTATTGGAACCTTGCCAATCAAGAAGACGTCTAGGTAACAACCAGGACTTCAAGTGGTATCTAAAGTGGGAATGGGACTGAACCTTTCACCTGTGGAATCTGCTGCCATCACTGGGTAGAGAGTGTCAGAATTGATTTGGTATCCTAAGAATTGTTTCCTGGTGTGGGGAACTCCCCCTGCTACATAAGAATTGATACCAGAATCAATTTAATAATAATAGTGATAGCAGCATCCACTTTTTTGAGCCCTTATTTCATGCCAGGTACTATATTAAGTACTTCACTTGCATTATCGCATTCCGTCCCCACCACAATTCTGTAGGGGAGGCACATTTCCTCTCTCTCCAGGCACCAAATTCTCCGTGTCTATGGGGAAGGTTGAAAATGCATTTATTATTGTCTGTAGTCTGAGAGGCTAGCACTGTGGCTGTCATGGTATAGGTATTCAATGGCAGATTACTGGTTGACTGAGTGAATGCTGTTTTTTTGCTCCTCAAAGCTTCCCATCATGATGTGTTACCTAGGCTTGAACACCTGAGCTCATTCTTAGCTCCACCTACATTAAATTGTATCTTTCCAACATTAGATACCCTCAGGGTCTTTATTTCTGCTGGACAGTTGATAAATTAATCCTGATAGGATGATAGCAGCAGATAATTACTGTGAGTATGTTAATGTGTCACCCCTCCTACATAGCTTATTTGCATTTTAATGGAGCAATTCTGGAGATAATCCCTTAAGGCAAAGGAATGAATCTTGAGGGTGAGAAAGCCATATTCAGCGCCAAGCTGCAGTTGTGGGGGTGGGGAGAAAAGTGGTGATGTACGTATTTCAGAAATGACACCAACACCATAGAGATAGCTGCCTGCTTCACCTCTATGTTTTGCCAGCTTTGCTGGATAATTTTTAAAAGCCCAGAATTATGATCTATTGCTGTCTTTTCTTAATTTTATATTAGATTTGTTGATTCTCTAGAGCAAAACCTCAAAGCCCTTTTGGGCAAAGATGAATGGCTAAGCCTAATAAGATGCATGGTGCTGTGAAATTAATTAACTCGGATTTGAGTTGAAGTTGTTTTTAAGATAAAACTTGTCCAAAATGTATTTGTATGAAATGTTCATTTGCAATGCCTACAGAATGCCACATTGAATGTAATTCTTCTCTTGATACTGGGAAGGGGAACATGTAGTCAGCCATCAGGAAAGAGGAGAAAAAAATATCTCGCTCTCTACCCTTCTCTCATCCCAAAGGTCTGTTTAACTCACCATGTATATTTGGTCAATTATATCCCTAAGAGGTCTATAAGAAATACATTACCACAGACTTTTTTTAAGTTTTAGTAATTTCACCTAAAACATGCACATAGTCAGGTTTTATACATAAATGATTCATTTTGAGGTTGATGGAGCTAGATTATTTTCATAACAAGATGATGTCATTTACCACAGAGGATTAATTAAATCTCTCCAAATGGCTTACTGACCTAGTGTGAATGTTTAAGATGCCCATTTATTCAACAAATGTTTGATGAACACCAACTATATATCAGAAACTGAAAGACACAATGGAAATGTAAAAATTATTAATAAATATATTTCATATATTTTCAAGCCAGATGTTGGGTTTCTTTTTTTAAGATACTTTATTTATTTATTTGTCAGAGAGCATAAGCCAGGGAGAGCAGGAGACATAGGGAGAAGCGGGGTCCCCACTGAGCAAGGAGCCTGATGTAGGACTCGATCCCAGGACCCTGGGATCATGACCTGAGCTGAAGGCAGATACTTAACCAATTGAGCCACCCAAAACTTTTTTCCTACAGAAGACTTCTGTTAAAAACTGCTTCCATTTGGTTTATTGATCTACGTATCTTTTCTTACAACAAATACTATACTTTCTGGATTACTGTCATTTTGTAATAAGTTTTATAATCAAGTAGCATAATTCCTTCAACATTGTTCTTTTTCAAGATTATTTTCACTAATCTGAATCCTGTGTTTTTCTACCTGAATTTTAGAATTGACTTGTCAGTTTCTACCAAAAAAGCCCTCTGTTACTTTGATTGGGAAATTTGAGGAGAATCAACATCTTAATGATATGTATCCACAAACATAATATATTTCTCCATTTATTTAGGTCTTGTTTAATTTCTCTCAGTAATGTTTCATAGTTTTACGTATAGAGGTCTTGCACATTTTTGTTAATTTTTTAAAAATATTTTGTAGAGGTGCCTAGGTGGCTCAGTTGTTAAGTGTCTACCTTTGGCTCAGGTCATGATGCTGGGACCCTGGAATAAGAGCCCTGCAACCAGCTCCCCGCTCAGCAGGAAAGCCTGCTTCTCTCTCTCCCACTCCCCCTGCTTGTGTTCCCTCTCTCTCTCACTGTCTTTCTCTGTCAAATAAATAAAATCTTTAAAAATATATATATTGTATTTTTTGATGCTACAGTAATTGGCATTTTAATTTTAATTTGCTAGTTATTGCTAGTATGTAGAAATACAACAGATTTTCATATAGTGATCAGGAATCCTGTGACCTTCATAAATTCACTTTCTAATTTCTTTCAGCTAATTTGTAATCACCTTAGGATTCTCTCTGTAGACAGTCATGTCATTTACAAATTTACAGTTTTATTTCCTTCTTTAAAATCTGAATCCTTTTTATTCATTTTGCTTACTTTATTATGTGGTCTAGGTTCTTCAGTACAATATTGATGAGAAGTGGTGAAACCAGACATCTTTTCCTTGTTCCTGATCCTAGGAGAAAAATTTCTCGTCTTTCTCTTTGAAGTACGATGCTAACTATAACTTTTTTCTTTTTTTTACATAGGTGCTCTTTATAGATTGAAGAAGTTCCTTTTTACTCAGTTTGCTAAAAGCTTTTTAAAATTATTAATGAGTATTAAGTTTTGTCAAATATTTTTCTGCACTCTTTAAGGTGATCATATGAATTTTATCTTTTTTTCTTTCAATAGTGTGAGTAACATTGGTTAACACTTGAATATTGTACCAACCTTGCATCCCTGTGATAAACTCTATGTAGGGTTTATTTGATTTATTTTCCTTCTTCATATATTTCTTAATTTCATTTGATAATTTTGTGTTTGTGATTTTGTGTTAATGTTTATAACACATAATAGTGTATAATTTTTTTTCTTGTAAGGTACTTGTCAAGTTTGTGTATCAGAGATATACTGGCCTAGTAAAATGAGTTGAGAATATTTCCTCTTCTATTTTCTGAAATAGCTTGTTTAAGATGGTCATTTTTTATTTTTAAAATGTTTGATAGAATTCACCAATAAAACTATCTGGGTCAGAAGTTCTTTTTTGAAATTGGTTTAAAAACTATAAGTTCAGGGGCACCTGGGTGGCATAGTCTGTTGAGTGTCTGACTCTTGGTTTTGGCCCAGGTTGTGATCTCAAGGCGGTGATCTCAGGGCCATGAGATCAAACCCCCTGTTGGGCTCTGTGCTCAGTGCAAGGCCTACTTGGGAGACTTTCTCCCCATCCCACTGCTCCTGGCCCCACCATGCTCTTTCTCTCTCTCTCTCTTTCGAACAAATGCACCTTAAAAAAAAAACCCTACAAATTCAATGCCCTCAATAGATATGGGGATAATTAGGTTTTCTATAGCTTTGGGGGTAAGTTTTGCCAGTTTTTAAAGGAATTTTCCGATGTCATCTGTGATATTGAATTTATTGCTATGACGTTGTCCTGAAAATTCCCTTATTATTCTCTTTAATGTCTGTAAGATCTGTGGTGATGTCCCCACTTTTCATTCTGATATGTCTTCCACCTTATTTGGTGGTGGTTAGAAGTAGTTCAATCCCAGGTAATGTTTAATTACAAATGTCCCTCTTTAGCCAATGCTTCTTAATCTCCAGGCACTTGTTTCTCTTTCTTTTCCATAACCCACCACTCACCCTTCCCAAACTACATATTTACCCAGAAAAGCCATTTTATTTTTCTGTATAAACTACTGCTAGTTTATTCCAGAGAATTTTTAATCAATGAGAAACAATAGATTATCTTGAGCCAATCAAACTTGATACCAAAAAATAGCTACTGCCTTTGAACTTTGATAATCTATAGTAGTTTTCAGATTGAAGAACAATAAAAATCTAGTGTTAGTGTAAATGCTTGGATTAATCATCCAGAGGTCATGTTCTAGAGGTATTCCTCTAAAATCCCAAGGTGTGAAACATAAAAGTAGTTAGGAAACAAAACAGATGAACATAGGGTAAAAGAGAGAGGTAAACCATAAAACAGACTCAACTATAGAGAGCAGACTAAGGGCTGTTGGAGGGGAGGTGTCTGGTGGGATGTGTTAAATAAGTGATGGGAATTAAGGAGGGCACTTGTGATGAGCACTGAGTATTATATGTAAGTGATAAATCATTAAATTCTACATCTGAAACTTAATATTGCACTATATGTTAACTAACTAGAATTTAAATAAAAACTGAAAACAAAGAAGTAGTTAGGAAGTAGAAAATCTTAGCTGAAAATTAATAAGTGTCTTTGAAGACAGACTCATACTGTCTTTTAAAATTGAAAGATAGGTGAAGAGGATTAAGATGTATAAACTCCCAGTTATAAAATAAGTAAGTCATGGAGATGGAAAGTATAGTGTAGGGAACATAGTCAGTAATGTAATAATGTTGTATGGTAACAGATGGTGACTACTCTTATTGTGGTGAGCATTGAGTAATATATAGAATTGTCAGATTACTGCATTGTACACCTAAAGCTAATATAATATTGTATGTCAACTGTACTTCAATATTAAAAAGAAAGAAAAAAGATACACACACCCATAATGCAGAGGATGTAGACAGTATATATTATCCATAGTTCCAGCATCATAACTGTTACCACTTTTATGCATTTTCATTTGGTCTTTTTAGGTGTTTCTGTGTGGTATTTTTATACATTGATTTGTTTTTAACTTAGTTATAAACAATAAAGTATATTTATCTTTCCTTCACTTAACATTATATCATAAGCATGTTTTCAAGTCTCTACATAGTTTTCTTTGCCTTTACTTATAATGATAGCATAATAATAAAGTAAGTGGCTATAAAAAAAACATAACTATTTTCCTACTTTGACCTGTTAGATTTTTCCCCAGTATTTTGAGTCTCTAAACAGTACTAAAATTGAGTATCTTCACATATATACCTTTTCCCAATATTTTGCATTTTTTAATTAGAATAGTTGCATAGAGGTGACATTATTATCAGGTGTTAAATAAGAAGGCCACAGGAGGTTTTTTTTTTTTTTTAATTTGTCGACTGCAGAGACTTTGTGATCATGAACTTCTTATTGGATTTCCTTACATGTTGAAGATGATGACTAATATTGTTATCATGAGATCTCAACTTGGCATACTGAAAAAAATTCTCGAGTGCAAAAAGAAAGGCATAGTGTAGCAGAAACATAGGAACACTTTAAGCCTTTCAAGATCATGGATTTATTGGGGAAGGAAGTGGTGAAGGGGTGTGCAGTTAATCCCACTGAAGAGCCAGAAGACATGCAGCAGCTTAAAAAGTCCCACTGCTGAGAGATCCGAGACACATTCACTGGGAAGGCCGTTGTTTCATAGAAAAGCCATTTAAATATTCTTTGTAAGAATTCAAAGCTATAAACAATATGATTGCTTCTGATGTTGTTGGGCAGTATATTGCCTTGTATTCAGAGAGAAGCATGGTACTTCATAGTAGATTGCCTCAAAGTACTTCATAGAAGATTGCCTCAAAGAGAGTTTTGTTTGATCAAGTAAACCCTAGGACAGTAGCCTCCACACTTGGAAATGTCAAGGAAGCTTTCAAATTCTTTCTCAGCATAAGGTTTAAGTAGTATATGAAAGTGACAACTTCATTTCATTTCTTAATTAAGAGGAGAAAGGTCACCCTGACCATCATGTACAGAAAAATTCATGAAAAAATTCAGAAGTATATGCTATGGATACTGTTAGGTTAGCCATTCCCAAAGAAATTTCACACCGGAGTATTTCATTTTCACTGACTAAAAGGGAATCAGGGAAAGGCAGATACCAGAAATAGAAGATGAAAGAACTTCTTATTTAATATATATCTGATTTTGAATAGAGCTATTATTAGTATTATTATTTTAAAAATAATAGTGATCATCCCTCCTTATATTTACCCCTACGTGTCAGCTTGTTTACCACTTTTTCTAACTTACGCGCTGACTGTTGGTTAGAGACTGTAAATTTTTAACGACCAGATTTCCCCCCACTGGCACTGGAGCTCACACTTGATGTGCCACATTTAATTTTCAATGCTTTTTAAAATGACGTTTGAGTTGTGATGTTGTGTAGAAATGTCAGGGCTACTGACTTGTCAACCTCATTATGCTGTGCTCTAGTGACTGCTTCCCAAACATTCATTATATTGCACAGAGACCATCTATTGTTTTTAGGGTTTTTTTCCCCCCTTAAACTATGAACTTTAAATTGCTTTAAAAATTAAATGCAGCTCGGGACGCCTGGGTGGCTCAGTTGGTTAAGCGGCTGCCTTCGGCTCAGGTCATGATCCCAGCGTCCTGGGATCGAGTCCCACATCGGGCTCCTTGCTCCACGGGGAGCCTGCTTCTCCCTCTGCCTCTGCCTGCCTCTCTGTCTGCCTGTGCTTGCTCACTCTCTCTCCCTCTGTCTCTGACAAATAAATAAATAAAATCTTTAAAAAAAATTAAATGCAGCTAATTAGTGTTTATAATATTTTCTTAATTAAACACAATGAGAAGTCTAGGCTACGTTTTATATGAAACACTCACAGCATTGCCAAAAGATAGCTCACACCCAGTTCATTTTCTGTGACAAGTAGTTCATAAATGATTACGACTCATGCCACATTTGTCAACCTATGTGTATTCTGATGTCAAGATACCTTAGAGATATAAATGACTACTTATCTTTAAACATAGTGGATGTCACCCATGTGTTAGTCACACTTGCTCATGAGTAAATACTTTAAGGTGACACTGCATCAAAGAAAGTTATAGTGGGCCTAGAGGTTGATTCAGAGGTGTGTGCCTTGAGGGTAGTGTTTTATAAATTGAGCATGTATGAAGATTCAGATGCCCTGCTTAATCAAAGAGTGTGATTTGTACCACTTTCAAGGAGTAAGAATTTAGTAAACTATATTAAATGTAAAATGATAATGAATAGCGTATAGTCATTTTTTTAATATTCAGAAGGCATTTCCAGTTTATGCTGTTCTTCAGGGTCATCATTAGAATTATCTTTTATGGTACTGGCAGAAGCCCCAATCAATAGAGTTTTCTTGCTGACAGAATGCCAGAACACAGAGTGTTGACTGTAATTCACATGCTTTGTTGAAGCAAAAGGCTCAGCGTCATTTACTGTGGGCATTTTTAACCTTAGACTTTTAAAAGAAACACCAAATGAGATGCAGTTAAGAAAAAATTTGAGAAATACCAATTCTTTTTTAGTCATTTGAGGCCGGTAGCTTTTCTAGGACTCGTATTAACATTGGCAGAGGGGAAAATAGCTCTAGCTTTGTATCACTGAATCATATTAGAAGAATTTTATATAAGCACATGGATACTACAATTCATAGGAAGTCCCAAACATTAACTTACTCAACAGTGTTCATTCACATGTTGAAGCAACTGGTAATATAACATGGAGTCCCTCTGAGGCTGTGAAGTGGAAGAAATTTATCATTATTAGTTTCTATCTAGGGATAAGCTCAATTCTTCTCACTTAATATTAAATCTACAGAAGGCATTCCATGAGGATTTAGGTTAGTCCTGTCTCTGCCCTGAGGCTCAAACAATCAGATCCTGCTAGAAATCAACCCCGTAAGATCAGTTGTTGCTAGGGTATTTTGACTTAGGAAGCACAAATGAAAGCACTTTCCAGTCACAAGATATCTTCCTCAATGGTCTACTCTGGGACCTAAATATCAAAACTGAAAATTCAGACCTTTAGTGAAAGTTGGGGAATTTTCAAATAACCTCTGTAAATTTTAACTTCTTCTGGGAGGGATAACCTATTTAGTTCTGATTAGTCATTAATCACTTTGAATAAGTTGTTGACAGGTAGACATCTGACAAAGACCTGAGAGAAAGGGATACGTAGACATACAAGTAACCTTTGATGAAGGAGAGGAAAGACGGATAGATTTGGAGTAGGGAAGAAGGGAAAGTGCTATAGGAGGGTCTTTTGTTCAGTCTGGGCACAGCAAAAAGCCACTGGGATTCTGAAAAAGTGAGGGGAAGGGATTTCCAGTGCATGTGTTGAGCACACACACATTGACATGATTGAGAGAGAAGGCAGTGGTTTTAGAGAAAAACTTTACCTACTGATTGTAATCTATAGGAATTGGTAAGCAATTATTGAAGAGCATTGTTATTCTTTAATTTTTATTATTGGAAATTCCTTTTCTTGATGTGATTTTATTTGTCTATGTCAAATCTTCATATCACTCTTGCATATACTGTCCCTTTGTCAAGATTTCCCACCACCTTAAGTAGTCTGATTCAGTGAAGGCTTATCATGGTTGCTCAAGTTTGGGTTGATAACTTTTTCAACCAAATCTATTTATTCATGATTCATGAAATGGAATGTGTCCATATATGTATGTATGTCAGACAGTATGTTAGGCATTTTATTTGCTTCTGAGATATACAGAACTAAATAAGCTATGAAACCTATCTAAGCCTCTGTTTTCCCACTTATGATAGGAAAGATGTGATACTAATGACAACAATGATGACTGCCAATGATGAGGAAGTACTTATTGTGTGTCTTACACAAGAATAGGAACTCTACATATATTATTTTAAAATAATATGTGATATTTTTTCTTTATATTAGAATGTGTTCATTGTAAGAAAACATAAGGCAATAAATGCAAAACAATAGAAGTTTGCCTTTAATCCCATCATCTAATAATCAGCCTAAAAGTTCTACCATCTAACCATTGCTGATACCTTGATGATGTATATGTTTTCAAACTTGTTGCTACAAAATACATCCAACATAGTTTTTATTTCTCACATCAACATTGCAAGGTAGATATTGTTATTCCAATTTTATAGATAAGCAAACATGAAATTAAGTGAATGGAAAAGCCGGTAATAGAACCCCAGTCTGTCTGACTCAAAAGCTTGCTTCAATATGCTGCTTCTCATTCTTCTTTAATAGAGGTACTCAAGGATACATACGCCTCCCTTTGGCCATCCAAATGTCTGCATCTGCAATGAACTCCAGAATATTTTATTTCTTCTCTTGTACAAACCACCTTCCTAGTAAGCAGTCATCTGCATGTAAGACAAGGTTTACTAGACAAGAAAGATTGATCATAGCAGTTGTGAGGACCAAGTTATCCAAAATGACAGGGATGTTTCTGGAAAAGACCCTGGTCTCACCTAGTGAATGCCTCCACTTAAACATAAGGTCTTCTTTCTGAATTGGTATTTTCCCTGAGAGTGTGTGTTGAAGTGGTAACAAAGATTCTTGTAGCAGATAAAGTAAAATTTTCTTGTTCTTAAAAATCTACAGACATGACTTCTTCAAACACCATGTGGTGCTCTGCTCTGCTCTCCAGCATCTCCCTTCCCTGTTAGAGAAGAAACAGATTCATTTGTAACAAGGATTAGATCCTTTTCACCAAACTAAGGTCTACTTGGGGATTTTACAACCCTTCCAGGCACAAAGATATCATTCCATATAAGAGCACTTAGCTGATGCATACGTTGTTTATTGTGCTTTACTTTGTTGTACCTTGTAGATACCGTGGGTTTGTTTTTTATTTATTTATTTATTTTTTACAAATTGAAGGTTTGTGGCAATGCTTTGTCAAGCAAGTCTATCAGGTGCCTTTTTTCCAAGAGCATTTGCTTACTTTGTGTCACAGTGTCACATTTTGGTAATTCTCGCAATATTTCAAACTTTTTCATTATTAATGTATTTGTTATGGTGATCTGTGATCAACAATTATGACTTGCTGAAAGCTCAGATGATGATTAACATTCTTTAGTAATATTCTTAATAAAAATATGTACATAATGTTATTGACATGATGTTATTACACAATTAATAGATTCCAGAATTATGTCAGCATAACTTTTATATGCTCTGGGAAACCAAAAGATTCATTTGATTCATTTTTACTATATTTGCTTTATTGTGGTGGTCTGGGACTGAACCCTCGATATCTACAAAGTATACCTGTATTTTTAGTGTACTTAGCTGCTTTCTGGATTAACTTTCATTTTCTCTTTTCTTTTTGGTGGGTTGTTTTTTACTCTCTGAAATTAAAAATCCTTAATCTCCAGCCCAGAGATAAACCCAAGACCCACTTGTATCCTCACTTTCTCTGAGCTGATCGGGAATCCAGATGACAATCTAGAGTCCTTCGCTACAGTGGGTAATCTGGATTGTTTGTACCCACAAATGGGTCAAGCATATTGCATTCAATGTTCCCTCAAGTCATGCCAAGTCCATGCTCTCATGGGTTTAGATTTCAAAAGAAAGGGCTAGGAGGTTGTGCATTTCCTGGCATGGGGTATACCTCTTAGTGAAATGAAAGACACTTTGCAGAACAAAAGCTGGCATGAAACATACCTTTGATTTCATCAGCAAGCATGCCATATGTCACAAAATTCTCCTGCTTCCTCCCTGTTATTTCATCTGAATGCCTCTTTCCTGCACATGGCTCTTGTTTGCAGTTAAGTAAAATGAATAGTACAGTTAATTGATGTAAGTAACTTGAATTCAATTGGCCTGAGTTAGTTATTTGCTAAATTAATAGTATTCTGAGTTGGATACTCTTTATGGGAGGAAACATAGTAAAAAGAGCACCAGACTAGGAGTCATGAAACCTGGGTTCTCATCCAGCGTTTGCTACTGCCTCACCATGTTTTGCGAATATTTGAGGCTCTGTTTTCTTATCTGAAAGTGAGAGTAATAATGTTTTCCTCTGGTGTGCTATGTTGGAGGGGTATAAGCATATAAATTGTAATATTGTATATGAAATTTAGAAGGTTTAAAATGTCTGAAATGCTTTGCCACGTGTAAGGTACTATTACTATGTACCTTATAATGAATGGCCAGATAGCTACACATCTAGATGGGCATGGATAGGAAGGGCAAAAAGGAAAGTAAAAATTTCAAGTTCTCCACATAAAACTTGTCATTCTTATTTTTCTGATGGAAAAGTAAAACATCCTCAATGTAGAGAATAGGGAATATGTAATAAGGAAATAAAAATTATTCATAATCACACAACAGAGATAATGCTCATTAGTTATTTCAATGTATTTCCTTTCAGGTTTTCAAGTTTTTTCAAATAATTGGTAATAAACCTCTATGATGAGTACTGTTTTTCTGATTAAAAATCAATAGAGATTAATTATAGAGAATTTAATAGAAAGTTAAAATTCTGTGTAATCACCCCCCTTCCCAAGAAATTAGTTTTAACAGCATTTCATTATTTATTTCAGTTTTATATCTTATTTTTTCATATAACATTGTATTCTGGTGTTTTCACAAATCATTGTTCTCCAAAACTGTTTTAACTTTTTATTATCTAAAATTTTAAACATAAACTGAAGTAGAGAGCATAATTGAATGAACCCAACTCTTAGCTATCACATAACTTCAGTAATTTTCTTTTCTTTTTAAAGTTTTTTTATTTATTTGTGAGAGAGAGAAAGAGCAGAGTGAGAGAGAAAGAGCAGAAGCTGGGGGGAGGGACAGAATGAGAGGGAGAAGCAGACTCCCTGCTGAACAGGGAGCCAGATGTGGAACTGGATCCCAGGACCTCGAGATCATGACCTGGGCTGAAGGCAGACAATTAACCAACTGAGCCACCCAGGCATCCTAATTTTCAAATCATGGACAATCTTGCTTCATCTACAATCCAACCAATTTCCTCTCTTACCTCCCTCGATTTTTTTTTAAGATTTTATTTATTTATTTGTTAGAGAGAGAGCACGCAAGCACAGGCAGACAGAGTGGCAGGCAGAGGCAGAGGGAGAAGTGGGCTCCCCGTTGAGCAAGGAGCCCAATGTGGGACTCGATACCAGGATGCTGGGATCATCACCTGAGCCGAAGGCAGCCACTCAACCAACTAAGCCACCCAGGTGTCCCCCTCCCTCGATTTTTTTGAAGTACGTCCAAGATATCCTATAACTTCATGCATTAAACTTCAGTATTTGATTATAAGATATGAAGACTCTAATTTAACTATATTACCCTATTGCACCTAAAAAACAAGAAATCTTTAGAATCATTAGATATGCTGTACATTTCCAAATTTCCCAGACTATCTCATAAATGTATGTGTCGTTTTTTTCATTTGTTTGCTCAGATGAGAATCCTAATAAGAGGTACACATTACAGGACATCTGGGTGGCTTAACTGATTAAGGAGCTGGCTCTTGACTTTGGCTCAGGTCATGATCTCAGGGTCCTGGGATTGAGCCCTGCATCGGGTTCCACGCACAGCAGGGAGTCTGCTTGATGTTCTTTCTCTTCCTCTCTTTCTGCACCTCCCCAAGCCCTCTTGCTCTCTGTCTCTCTCTATATATAAAATAAATAAAGATTTTTTAAAAGGGATACACATCACAATTTATAGCTGTATCTCTTAAGTCTCTTTTAATCCCTACATTTCCCTTTCCTCTTTTTGTTTTTTTCTCTTGTAATTTATTTGTTGAAGAAATTGGGTAATTTTTTCCTATACGGTTTCTTATGCTCTTGATTTCCCTCTTTGTATCCCTGTTACATTATTTGATATGCTTCTCTGTCTCTAGTATTTTTTATAAATAGGATATTAGATCTAGACTATAAATATAATGCTGAACATATATTTTTCATAATTCTGGGGAGTCATATTAAAAAAGAAAAAATGAACAGGTGAAATTCATTTTATTAATATATTTTACTTAACCCAGTATGCCCAAATATTTTAGTATGAATATATAATTAATGTATTTTTATTTATTTTAAGATTTTATTCATTTATTTGGATGAGAGAGAGAGCACATGTGTGAGCACAAGCAGGGGGAGCTGCAAGCAGAGGGAGAGAGAGAAACAGGCTCCCCACCAAGTAGAGAGCCTGTTGTGGGACTCAGTCCTAGGACCCTGGGACCATGACCAAACCAAAGGCAGATGCTTAACTGACTGAGCCACCCAGATGCCCTGAATATATAACCAATATAAAATTATTAATGAGACCTTTTACATTGTTTTTCTTGTATTAAATCTTTGAAGTATTGAGCAAAGCCCCCACAAATCCCTAACATATAGGATTTCTATAAAGTCTGCCATTACAAGATCAGTTGTGGGCACCTGTAGAGGATTCACAAATCCACTTCCTAAAAAACAACTATAAACCATAAGGCTTGAGAAGTTGACAAAAACAGCCCTTTAAGCATTCTGGGAATCAACAAAAGGCCTATAACAATCCAAGAAGCACTTATACTTGAATAAATTATTGGACTGTGGGTAACAAAAGTGGATATCCTCTGGTGTTTGGCCTGGGGCTGCTCATGCTCTACCAACCCGCTCTCCCAAAGACTGGTCAGTGCTCATGGTGGGGCAGGCTATAAGATTGTAGAGGCACTACCATGGTTGAAGATGGTTGACTTGATGTGGACAGGTGCATGACTCCCACATCCAGTGACAGTGTTTATAGGAGTGGTAGTCTTGGTGGCGTTTGGCGTGTGCAGAGGGTAAACAGGTCTCCTAACCTGAGTAGTGAAAAGTATATTCATGTCTTAGACTATTCATGTGTGCAGCAGACCGTGAGAATTTAAGAGGGCTCAAGCTAGCTACACTTATACAGGAGAGATATAGAAAGGCCCAATGGAAAATAAAAGTGGCAAACTTGAAAATGGCGTGAACTTCAAATGTGCTCCCTTTCCCACACAGATACCTATTGCAGAAGATAAAACACTTACAGGCTTGACATGGTTAAGCACAACCTCTGTGCATCACTGGCCACAAAGTTATAGGGACAGAGTTCAGCCTTAGGAAAGCAGGCTTAAATAATATATCAAGGTGCCTGGGCAGCTTAGTTGGTTAAATGTCTGCCTTTAGTTCAGGTCATGATTCCAGCGTCCTAGGATCCAGTCCACATTGGGCTCCCTGCTCAGCAGAGAGTCTGCTTCTTTCTCTCCCTCTGCCGCTCCCCCTGCTTGTTCTCTCTCTCTCTCAAATAAATAAATAAATAAATAAATAAAATCTTGAAAGAAGAAAGAAGGCAGTAACTTAAAAAAAAAACAATAAAAATACAACCAAATAAATCAGCAGGCACACATCATTGGGCAACACATTTCACAGATTTAGCCCAGGCAAGTTACTAAATAAAGAACAAAAAAAAATTAGCAACAATTACCTTCAGGGGAAAAATCAGAATCCAGAGTTGCTATAATATATTACCATCCAAAATGTCTAGTCTTCAACAAAAATTTATGAAATATGCAAGAATAGGGGAACATGACCTGTTCTCAGTAAAAAAAAAATCAGTCATATAAACTGTCTCTGAGTGTCTCCAGATGTTGCAATTAGCAGACACATCTTCAAAGCAGCTATTAGAAGTATATTCAAAGAAGTAAAGGAAAACGTAAATAAAGACTTAATGAAAAGTATGACAAAAAATGAACAAACTAGTGATTTTCAAGAAGGAAGTAGAAATTATAAAAAGAGCCACATGGAAATTTTATGATTGAAAAGTACAGGATTTAAAATGACAAATTCACTAGAGAGACTCAATAGCAGAGTTAGGATGGCTAAACAAACAATCAGTTAACGTGAAGACCAATCTGTACAAATTGTCCAATCTGAAGAACAGACACTAAACAAATAAAAGTAAAATGAACAGAGATATGTGAGGCAACATCAGGAATACCAGCATATACATAATATAAATCCGAGTAGGAGAGGTGAAAAGGCCAGGGGCAGAACATTCTTAACAATGATAATCACAAATTTAACACATGTCAAAAGATTATATTTGGAAATTAACTGAACATGAAATACTAATACATGCTAAATCATGAATGAACGAGAGCTAGATGCAAAAGGCCACATATTGTATGGCTTCATTTACAGAAAATGTCCAGAATAGGCAAATGTATTGAGACAAAAATTATATTAGTAGTTGCCAGGGGCTGGAGGGAGGTTGAATTGGGAGTAATTGCTTCATGGATGTGGGCATTACTTTTAGGGTGATGGAAGTGTTTTAAAACTAGATGGTAGTGATAGTTTCACAACTCTATAAATGTACCCCCACACCATTAAATTTTACACTTAAAATGATTGATATGTGTATTATATAAGTTATACCTCAATTAACCATTTTAAAAAAGAAATAGTAAACCAACAATACAAACAAAACAAAAAGATCAGTAGCATTGACAACTCCGAGTAGTATTTTTCCAAATAATAGATAACCTAGCATTGATACATTTATAGTTGCAAAAGTCAGCAATTAATAATTACAACTATATAAGTTGTTTTATAGTTTGCATGGTGCTTTCATATGTATTATTGGACTCATCTGCAAGCACTCTTAGGAAGGAAGGGCAGTTAGCCTTTATTATGCAGAAGGAAAAGAGGTTAGCTCATTTATCCAGTATCATACAGTCAATGACACAAGATGGGCCCAAACTCAGACTTCCTGACTCCAGAGTTAAGTGCCCTTCCTACATTATGCCAAACCGACTCTCTGTGGTGGCAACCCAATTGTAATTACATTGTATTACTCCCTGTAGGTGAATATGGAAATTTAGATATTAGAAGAGGGAATCACAAAGGTGAAAATTACAGTTTAATCCATGCTGTGTTCTTACTGAGTATTTGTTGTTAAGGGGGCTGAGAAAGTCTAGTAAATTTCTTGCTTGTGACTTGACATGGTATAGAGATTTGTATCAAATTCAACACACATGACTCAGCAGTACCAAGTCAATTCTTGCTTTCTCATCTGGAGTGTCTAGTAAATGCAAAGTGTGGTAGGTAGGGGAATTGAGTTGCACACTGACACCTTATAAGTAAAAGGACGAGAATCTGTGACCCTCATATAGCAAAGAGGTTAAGAGTACAGACTCTTTAAAAATAAATAATTACAGTGTTCCTGAGTGGTTCAGTGGTGTAAGCCTCTGCCTTCAGCTCAGGTCATGGTCTCAGGGTCCTGGGATGGAGCCCCACATTGGCTCTCTACTCAGCTCTCTGCCTGCTTCCCCTGCTTTCTCTCTGCCTGCTGCTCTGCCTACTTGTGATCTCTCTCTCTCTGTCTCAAATGAATAAATGAAATCTTTAAAATACATATATATGTATATATATATATAATTACATTTACCATTCTTTTTAAAAAAATTATTTATGTATTTTCAGAGAGAGAGAGAGAGAATGAGCACACAACAAGCAGGGGGAATGGCAGGCAGAGGGAGAAGCAGGCTCCCTGTGGAGCAAGAAGCCTGGTATGGGACTCGATCCCAGGGATCTGGGATCATGACCAGAGCCAAAGGCAGATGCTTAACCAACCAAGCCACCCAGGCATCCCAAGGGCATAGACTCTTGAACTGGACTTTTTGGATTAGACGTCTGTCTCCACTAGCTGTGTGATCTGAGGAAAATTACCTAACCTTTTTCTGCCTGTTTCTTTTTCTGCAAAATAAGGAAAACATATCTCATTATGAAATTTTTGAAGATTAAAAACAATCATGGATATAAATTGCTTTAAAAAGTATCTGGATTTTTTTTTTCTAGTCCTCCTACTTCTGATGATAATAATAATAGAAGAAGAAGAAGAAGAAGCATTATTATTTAAGCAAGCTGACAACTTAAACTTCTACTAGGGCCTTTCCTCTGTACTTGTTTTTTATAACTGTTAATCGTATTATTTTCATGGGCTGACGTGACCACCTTGTGAAAGTCATAGGATTAATGATATTAGGTATTTTTCCACTTTATAGTAAGAAGATGGTGCCATACTACTTTGTCATAACGCTGGGTGTAGAACCTACATTTCGAAGCCCCTTCTAATATAGGCCACTGCCTTTGGCATACCATAGTCCCCCCCACTCCCTTATCCATGGTTTTACTTTCTGTGGTTTCATTTACACGTGGTAAACTGAGGTTTGGAAGCAGATGATCCTCCTGACATTTCTCAGAAAGTCAATAATAGTCTAACACTGTCACAAGGCCTGTATCATTCCCCTCACTTCGTCTCATCCTGTAGGCACTTCATCATATCATATCGTCACAAGAAGAGTGAATGTACTACCATAAGATATTTTGAGAGAGAGACTACATACATTCCCATAACTTTTATTATAATATATTACAATTGTTCTACTTTATTAGTAGTTATAGTTGTTAATCTCTCATTGTGCCTAATTTAGACTTTCAATTAAACTGTATCATAGCTATGTATGTTTAGGAAAAAACTTAGTCTGTATAAGGTTTAGTACTATCCCTGCTTTCAGGCATTCACTGGGGATCTTGAAACGTATACCCTGCAGGTAAGGTGGGACTATTGTAGTTAGCATTTGCCTAGAAGAACCAAATACTTGGTGCAAACCCCTGCAATCGTTATTAACCCCTGCATCCACCTCTATAATTAAATCACTAAAGGGTATATATCTTTGTAGCATCTGCAATGTTAATTTGATTAGCTCCACTTCCATCTAATATTTAACATAATTGAAAACAAGGTTCAAGTTAGTAAGCTGTGAAAATATTTCTGCTTCCAATTGTTAAACATGAAATTTGAGAGACTTACTGAAAATGTATGATTTTCACTGAACTAAGGCAGAATGTGGATGGCAATAGAGAGCTATGATTAATAATTGCTATCTGTAAGCTATGGAGGAAAGTGATCTCTCTGTTCAATACCATATTTAAAGCCTATTACTTCTCAAGATACTATTAAATTTGATGCTACATTTTAGATAAGTATGTTAATACTGAAATTACCACAAAATTTACAAAATCCCAATGGATTTCATTGTAAGAAAAATGAATTGAAGATGATTGTTTACTTGGTGAAATCAGCTATTGTTCTTCTCCAAAGAATAAAAAAAGCTTTTATACATTGAGTTACCTTCAATTTTCTTGAAGATTATTCCCGTATTAAGTGTTTAGCTGATTTACATAGTCCACCACAAAGGATATTGAAAAATTATAAGAAAGATAATTTGAAATTACTTTAGGAAGTTGTTGGAGTTTGAAAAGACATGATGTGATGGAGGTAGATGTCCCTGCCATTCAGATGTAGTATTATTTTCAAATTACTAAGGGATAGAGATGTGCTTTGTAGTTAATACAGTTAAAAAAAATCTCTGCCTCAATTGGAAATAGAAACTAGAGATTCTGGGCCTTCATTTGGCAAGCACTAAGCTGTTGCCATTTTCTACTGATATACTCAACATGGGCACCTGAGTGGTTCAGTCTTTTAAGTGTCTAATTCTTGACTTCTGCTCAGGTTATGATCTAAGGGTTGTGAGATTGAGGCCCGCATGGAGCTCCGTGCTGGGCATGAAGCCTGTGTAAGATTCCCTCCTCCAGCCCCTCCCCTGCCAAACAAAAGCCAAAACAGAACAAAACAAAAAAGAAATACCTACAAATCTTCAAAATCGGGATTTGTATAGTTCCAGTCCCCAGATCTTTGTCCACATTCATGTAGGCTTGTGTGTATGTGGTGTATGGAAAGTTATGGAGTCCAGATTCCCTAAGCAGAGTAGAGAATACTAAATGAGAGAAAATATTTCAAATAACTGGTTTAAAGTTCTGGTTATTGGTTTTTCTTTCAAAACTATTTTCCAGGTTAGAGTTTCTTTGTAGAATCTGGTGACAGCACCAATTTTTCTATTCATAATTCTCTTTCTCCACTTGGCTCAAGTGATCTAGCATCAGTGTCCATAAAAATGTCCGAAAATAATGAGAAAAAATAAAGATACATGCAGCCAGGAAAAAAAAAACAACAACATCTACAGGGAGAGATGTGAGATTAATTAATCACTCTTTAGTTGTGGAATTACGAGGCTTCCATTTTTCTCTTTCAAGATGGCCTGAAGAGTCTGCCCAGGCACTGTGAGGACACCCACTGCAGCTGTTCTCAGAACTGAGTCAAATCAGTTTTGGAAGAGTATTTTTCCAGGAGGAACCTTTCAGGCTTCCATTGTAACATTTAAAAAATGCTAATAGAACAGTTAGCTTAAACAAGCACATCCGAACCAATGCAGGAAACAGAATTTCATTTCAACTTTTGAGTGTTATCTGTTTGATATAATAGGATATGTATGTAGCACAAAAGCAGTCTACTTTGAAAGTCATCATTTCCCAGATAAGAAGCCCCATATGCAGTACATAAAATCCTCAGCCTATCTCCTGAAAAATGATTTATTTCTTTTTATTTACTAAAATATTATGGTTGTGACCATGAGATAGACACCAAAATAACTGGCCAATTCCACAACAAAATGAAACTAGGCTTTAGGCTTTATGTACCTCTCTGGGCTCTCATCACGCACAAATTGATGTTTTTTTTTAAAAAACTTATATATATTAGAATTTAGTCAAACTACAGTTATTTAGTGAATAACTAAATGAAGTCAATCAAACAGCTGTCGAGGAATTAGATACTAACAAATTGTTTTCAGAATAACTCTTGGTTTTACTAAGTTTATCATATTTTTCTGAAACAGCTGCTTTCTGTCCAGCCAGTAATCATGCTTTACTTTTAGTATAAAGTCCAGTCATCTAAAAAGGACCCCCAAAAAGGGCAAACAACAAACTATGAAAGATAGTTTCAGCAAGTGTTATGGATAAAGGGTTTATTTACTTATTATATGCTACTGATATATTTTAATTAAAAAAAATACCTCAGTCAGGTCCCCAGTAGATAAATGTGCAAAGCCATAAGTAGTTCACAAGAGAGGAATTAGACCTAGCAAATGCATGTCGAAAGAATTACTCAGCCTCACTAATAATCCAGGAAATTCAAAACTAAAAGAAGATACCTTTAATTTACTTATTTTAAATAGACAATAAAAAATAATACTCAAGGTTGGCAAAGGTACAATGAAAGGAGAGTGTTTCCACACATTGCTAATGGCAGTGTAAATCATTACAATCCCCCAAAGCCACAAATATGTTCAAACCTTTTGGCTTATTAATTCAACTTCTTAGAATTTACCCTAAGGAAATAATAAAAAATGTTGAAGACATGCTTGTTATCTTCAAATGACTCCAGTTAGAATATTTATAAATGGGGAGAGAAAATGTAGAGACCTAACAATAGGGGAATGGGTATGCAAATTATGGTACATCCACTTTACATTACTATTAAAAATGACATTTACAGAAATTTTGTAGAAAAATGCAAAGATATCTAGACTGAAGGAAGCAACATGAAAAAAACGTATTTGTGTATTATGACTGGAAGGAAATGGACCAGAATGACAGCAGGTAGGATAAATGGGGCAGATTTCTCTCTCAGTCTTTGAAAGCGTCAAGTGATTATCTTGCTTTTACAGTTTTGTTTGTTCCCCACCATTCACTATTTAAGTGTTCCCTTAAGAAAAACAAAGGTGGGAGAAAAATCAGCCAAAAATTCACGTTCCATTTAAGAGCTTCCTAAGTCCAGTCTTTTCTTTTTTTCTTTTTATTTAATTGAAGTGTTGTTGACATGTTTTATTAGTTTCAGGTGTACAATATAGTGATTTGACATTTATATACATTATGTAGTGTTTACCATGTTAAGTGTAGTTACCATCTGTCACCATACAAAGTTATTACAATATTATCGACTATAGCCCCTATGCTGTACTTTATATCCCCATGACATATTTATTTTATAACTGGATGTTTGTACATCTTAATCCCCTTCACCTATTTCACTTGTCTTCCCATCCCCCTTCCCTCTGGCAAGTGCCTGTTCTCTGTATTTGTGAGTCTGTTTCTGTTTTGTTTTGCCTTTTGTTTTGTTATTTAGATTCCACATATAAGTGAAATCATATGGTATTTGTCTTTTTTTGGTCTGACTTACTTCACTTAGTATAATACCCTCTAGTTCCATCCATGTTGTCATGAATGACAAGATTTTATTTTTTTATTGCTGAGTAATATTCCCCCTCGTGTGTGTGTGTGTGTGTGTGTGTGTATGCATGCGCGCGTGTACCACATCTTTATCCATTCATCTATCAATGAACATTTAGGTTGCTTCCATGTTTTGGCTGTTGTAGATAATACTACAATAAACAGAGGAGCCTGTATCTTTTTGAATTAGTGTTTTTGTTTTCTTTGGATAAATACCCAGAAGCAGGATTGTTGGATCATACTGTATTTCTGTTGTTAATTTTTTTGAGGGACCTCCATGCTGTTTTCCATAGTGCCCGTACAAATTTACATTCTCCTCAATAAGGCGTGTGCTCCCCTTTCTCCACATTCCTCACCAACATCTGCTGTTAGTCCAGTGTTTTGTGAATGGGTCAATCTGGATTAATGTAAAAGGTCCTCATTGAAGAAAAATTAGTATAATAATCCCAAGGAGTACTATCCCCCTTTGCTAGCTATTCTCCAGGTGCTAGGTGGCCTCACTTTGTCTGTCTGCTATGTTCTGGAAAAGTCCTGTTCTCTTTGAACAATGTCCAATGTATTTTTTAATTTTTTCTGGAGTAGAGTGTGTCATTTTCGTGAAGGCTCCAATGAGTAAACAGTTGCTATAACTAGGACAAGCCAGTTTTCCATTTTGAGAGGGTGTATATATGATTATTAATAAGAAATGGAAAGAAAATAACAGAGGAACGGGAAGGGAAGTTATCCCAAGTACATAAATATATACAGATCAATGAATTCAAAAGTAATATTTTAGTTAAAGTACCCCATAATAGATTGGAATGTGTGTGAAGGGTTGGGAAGAGGGAGAGGAAAGGAACAAAAGAGAGGAGGGGAGGGGAACTGATAAATAATGTAGACTTGGCTTGGAATAACCCCACCACTTTTTCTAGTTCTTTTTAAACTTTTTATTTAAATTCCAATTGGTTAACATAGAGTATAATACTAGTTTTGGGTATACACTTCTAGTGATTCAACATATCCATATATGACCCAGTGTTCGTCACAATAAATGTACTCCTTAATCCCCATCCCCTATTTCTCCCATGTCCCCACCCACACTCCTCTAGTAACCATCAGTTTGTTTTCTATGTTTAAGAATCTGTTTCTTGGTGGGGGCACCCGGGTGGCTCAGTCATTAAGCGTCTGCCTTCAGCTCAGGTCATGATCCCAGAGTCCTGAGATTGAGCCCTACATCAGGCTCCCTACTCAGCAGGAAGCCTGCTTCTCCCTCTTCCTCTCCCCTTGCTTGCATTCCCTCTCTCTGACAAATAAATAAATAAAATCTTTAAAAAAAAAAAAAAAGAATCTGTTTCTTGGGGCACCTGGGTGGCTCAGTCTGTAAAGTGTCTGCCTTCAGCTCAGGTCATGGCCTCAGGATGGTGGGATCGAACCCGGAGCCCCATGCTCAGCAGAGAGTCTGCTTGAGATTCTTTCTCCTTCTGCACCTCCCACTGTGCACATGCTCTCTCTCTCTCAAATAAATAAAATCTCAAAAAAAAAAAAAAAAGATTTTGTTGGGGCACCTGTGTGGCTCAGTGGGTTAAAGCCTCTGCCTTTGGCTCAGGTCATGATCTCAGGGTCCTGGGATCAAGCCCCGCTTTGGGCTCTCTTCTCAGCAGGGAGCCTGCTTCCCTTCTTCTCTCTCTGCCTGCTTCTCTGCCTACTTGTGATCTCTTTTTCTCTCTGTCAAAAAAATAAATGAAGCCTTTTAAAAAAAGATTTTGTTCTATTGCTTTCTCTCTCTCTTCCTTTGTTCTTTTTGTTTGTTTCTTAAATTCTATGTAGGAGTAAAATCAAATGGACTTGGTCTTTCTCTGACTGACTGATTTCACTTAGCATAAACACACCATTTTTTTTTGATGAATCAGTCTAAGCTTCCCTTCAATTTCATATACAATTGTGAGATTTTAGAGCTAGAAGAACTCTTTGAAATAATTTAATCTCCTTGTTACATTTAGAAAAACTAGAGGTCCTAAGAGAGAGGAGGTGATATACCTTAGGTCACTCTGCCAAGTGTCCTCTAATTGACAATGTGAAGTAGCAATTAAGAGTGTGGCCTTTGGAGCATATTGTATAAATTGAGATCTTGGATCTGCAATTTACTAGGTATGTGACCTTGGTCTAGTCACTTAACTGCTCTGTTCCTTGATTTTCTTTACCTATAAAATGTACCTACTTCATCAGACACAGTAAGAATTAAAGGAGTTAATGTGCAAAAAGCACTTAGAACAGTTCCTGGTGGGCCTGCTACGTGAGACCTGCCACCTGAGCTGCTGTTGCTGTTATGGTGCTGATTCTGCCATTCCAAGGCCAATGATTTTCACTACCAAGTTGTCTCTTCATAGACTTATGGTGACTAAAGAAACATGTACCTCCCTGGGTCTTTTCCAAAGTCACCTTGGAGTTTATCGTAGTAGCAAGTAGCAAGTAAAAAACTCAAAGGTAAACCACAGGTAGTGACGTTTGAATTTATACTGTGTGACCTATCTGACTGTATCTTTTGCAGTAGAGAAGATAATTGACTTTGATTTTCACGGTTTCATAATAGCAGCATGTATTTTACCTATACAGTTCCTTTTTGTAAAGTTTATCATTATCAAAATAATAGAGAAATAAGAAAAACTGTTTTGCTGTGAATAGCACTATGTGTACATTTGGTTTTTCTATGAGTTGATAGTGTGCTCATCATGTCTAAAGAATGTATGCTAGTCAGCAGACCTCTAGGATGCCTTGTTGAGCACTGAATGAAGAAGTCAATAATGCACATATGAGCCTGTCCTTAACCTTAGAGTATTTAGAACAGCATCTTTTCAGAATTATTGTGCTTTCAAACTTTGTTAGATTTAAAGTATTAATCTTTCTCTTAATGTTGTCCAATTTATTTTATTTCCAAAAAGTGAACCATTTGTGAGTGAAGTCAAGCTCTGCCTCACAGGACTTTAGTAAATATCATAGTTTCCAAGCTCTAGGCACCAAGTAGGGTACCACCATATCATGTGCCTAAAGAGAACTGGAATGTCTCTTCTGCTGTCTGGGCCCACTGACACAAACATTAAGACAGGAAGTCATGGTTGAAACAGGTTAGGGAGCAGGGAAGGATTATTTTCTCTTGGTTTATACCAATTTGTGGTTTAAAGGAAGATTGCTTCCAAGAACCCTCAATAACCTTGAATAGATGTGACATTAGTAGCTGATTCATAGCTGTGAATAGCTGTGATTAGAACTCCAAGAATGGTTCAAAATGGATATAGGAATATTCCTCTCCCTCTCTCTCTCTTTCTCCCTTCCGCACCCCCACCCCAGGAGTTTTCAAGTTGCAAATAAACATACTGAGGGGAAAGAGAATGTCTGCATTTTCATATATAAAAATAAGGGTGATTTTAACATCATAAATCATAGTTGCCAGAACACAACATTAGGCATTAGAAGTGAGATGTTTTTCATTTTTAAATTTAACTTGTTAGGTTTGAATGGTGTTAAGATATGTGTAAATTCATAACCAACTGAGGCTTAAGAAGGAATGTTATTTTGACCATACCTCTGCTATGTTAATCCCAATCAGAGTGAACCAAACTTGATTGAAATAACAAGTGAGAGATGGGAGAGAAAATAAAAAATATATATCTCTATATTGTAACAGAAAGCATTTTATTATTTTTAATTATAAGGTTCTTGATTGATCTTCTGTTTTTAAGATTTTATTTATTTATTTGACAGAGAGAGGGAGAGAGGGAATACAGCAGGGGGAGTGAGGGAGGGAGAAGCAGACTCCCCACTGAGTAGGGAGCCTGATGTGGGGCTATCCCAGGATCCTGGGATCATGACCTGAGCCAAAGGCAGACGCTTAACTGAATGAACCACCTAGGTGCCTGATTTTGCCTGAACTGATTTTATTTTTATTTATTTTTTAAAGATTTTATTTCTTTATTCATCAGAGAGAGAGAGCACAAGCAGGGTGGGAGCTGCAGGCAGAGGAAGAAGCAGACTCCCTGCTGAGCAGGGAGCCCAATGTGGGACTGGATCCCAGGACTCTGGGATCATGACCTGAGCCGAAAGCAGACACGTAACAACTGAGCCACCTAGGTGCCCTTCTTGATTGGTATTTTTGCATCATTAGTGTCCTTATGGAAAATAGCTCTCCACCCCTACTTGGTAAACTTTCATTCTTTAATGAATGAAAACTCCTACATGTTGGCTCAAATGAAACTAGATTAATTTTATTGATGCCTCCTTTTCTGGGTGGAAGTCCAGTTCTCTGCTGCAAAGATACATTTCTAGAAGTCTGTTATTGATAGGTTTCTCACTTTGCACTATTTGTAGTAAAGTCAGGGTCTAAAATCCAGCCAGCTGTCCACCTTATGATGCACATACTATGGGAACCTAAGGAGAGAGAGATTAAAATTGGCCTTCATCACATAGATGCCCAATAGAATTTCAGTGGTTGTTATGTTGGCATTTGTGATGAACAGACAAGCTGAATCAAGTACAGTCTTTTCCAATATCCTCATCTTTGGTGCTTAAACACTGCTTTGTCTTTGTTTATGAGTCCTTTCATTTGGCTTGATGGTGGAGTTGTTTATCACTAGCATTGGACTGTGAATTCCTTGGGGGCGGAGAGAATGACCTATACATTTCCACATTCTCTCTAGCCCCTCTTGTGAATGCTGGGCAACAATGTATTCCGTTCATTCAGCAAGTATTGATCAAAGAAGCATAAGACTCAGATTCTGCCTTCATGTAGTCTACTACATGCCAGACATTGTGCTTGTTTGGGGGATATAACAGTGAATAGAAAAGATAAAAACACTTAATGGAGCTTATATTTTAGTAGGGGAGAGACAGATGACAGACAATAAACAAATAAGCAAAATATATAGTATGTCATTTGGTGATAAGTGCTACAAAAGATAGGAAGGAAGATGAGAGGTGACCCCTTTTTGGTGGTTTACAACAGGATGTTGCAAAGGCCCTGAGATGGAAACACACCTGAGATTTTCAGAAACTGTGAGAAGGCTGATGCACCTAAAGTGCATGAGATAGGTGGAAATACTGGGAGATGAGATTAGAGAGGTTAGGGTAGATAGAGGTGAACCTTGTAGGGACCTTGTTGGTCATTGTAAGGATTTTGGCTTTTCTTTTGAAGGAAATGAGACACTATTGCTGCTTCTGAGCAAAGGAGAGACATGACATGACTTAGATTTTAAAAGCTTCATTCTGGCTGTAGTGTAGGGAATGTGCTATAATGAGAGCAGTGGTAGAAGCAGCACATCAGTTAAGCTATTGCAGTAATCCAGGTGGGAGATGATGGTGTGAACAAATTGGGAGTGGGGAAGTGGAGAGGTATCATTGGATTCTGGATATATTTCAGAGGTAGCACCAACAGAATTTACTAATAGATTACTTGTGGGATGTGAAAGATAGGAGTCTATGTGTGTGGCAAGAGCAAATGAAGAGTGGAGCTGCCATTTACCAAGATGGAGAAGACCATGGGAGGAGCAGGTTTGGCAAGCCATGGGAATTGGGACTTTGGTTTTGAACATAAGTTTGAGAAGCCAGGTAGAGATATTGAGTGGGTGGTGGGATATTCACGTCTGTGGCTCAGAGGAGAGACTATGCTGAAGCTATCAGTTGGGGAGTGTATAGACAGTGTGTTTTATACGATGACGTGAGATTAGATTGTTGCCAAATCATCAGTGTATATTCACTTACAATACTTGATTTGCTTTCTCCAACTATGTTCATCTTTAGTATTAAGTGATACCAAACTCGCTGTTTCTGTAGACCATTTATGGAACTTGTAGGATAGGTGTTAGTTTCTACTATGTGTGTGCCTAGAGTAGTGCTAAGTGGCATGGGGGCTGCAAAGAAGCACAAGACTCAGATTCTGCCTTTAAGGTCCTTATCATTCTCTTAGAAAAGTAACACTTCGATTAATGAAACTTTGTTCAGACTACAAAGGATTAGGTACCACTGAATGCCTATCAGTCAATGCATAAGTTTTATTAAGTGATTTCTGTACTCCCTGTGTTTGCTATACCCACAAGAGAAATTCCAAAAAGCGAGATTCTGCACATGATTTAGGAACCACAGTCTAGATGTCTGTAGATTTCATTGAAAATACCTGTGGCTTTGGGATGCTTGGGTGGCTCAGGCAGTTAAGCGGGTGGCTCAGGCAAGCTGCCTTCGGCTTAGGTCATGATCCTGGAGTCCCAGGATAAAGTCCCACATCGGGCTCCCTGCTCAGTGGGAAGTCTGCTTCTCCCTCTGACCTTCTCCCCCTCATGCTCTCTCTCTCTTTCTCAAATAAATCAATAAAATCTTAAAAAAAAAGAAAGAAAATACCTGTGGTGAAGAACTTAAGAAAAATAAAGGAGTCCATGTCACTGCAAAGTAAAATCATCAAGTTATTTAGGTTCGAACTAGGTTTTTTAACATTGCACTTTTAGAAAAGGACCAAGTTGCAGAGTTACAGCATTTGATGAAAATGATAAAATAACGTAAGGAATGAAAATAAGTACATTTTTACAGGGCTTTAAGCTTTTCGGAGGACTTGGACATCTCAAGTGATATATGATGTTCTCAAACCTGCACAAACGTCTCTGTGGTAAGGCAGAAAATGCCTCTACTTGCCCTAAGACCCTTAGCGACTTCAAGCTCAGCATTCTGTGGGGGAAAGCGGGGTCTCTCAGTGATTTATCATGAAGTTTTAAAATTCCTATCTCTAAACCCAATTTAGAGCCTGCCGTTCCTATACCAGTATACTCACCAGAAGTGTTGTTTACATCCTCTTGGAACTATGAAGAGTAAAAATTTACCGCCACCTAACTCATTAAAAATTCTCTGCAAGCCCAAGGTTCAAAAGCCACAATATGGACACGAAGAGCTCAGTCCCCCTCAAGGACACTTTATTTCATGAGCCTCCCTCACTCACAATTCTTCCCTTCTTCAAAACCCCTTTCTTAAATGCAGTATTAAACAGGAGGCAAGACTGTGTTTTTTTTTCTGAATGTAGTTCTCTTACCAGTTTTCAATTCAAATGTGGGATCTGCTAGGCTAGTATTTGTACTCTTGGCCACTTTCAAATCTTAGAATTTTTTTTTAATCTAACCACTGACATTATCATTAAGAACACGCACACACCTTAGAAAATGCTGTCCTTTATTTGCATTCCAATACAAATATTTTTGAAGGCTGTCTCTCTTCTACCTCAAGTATTTTCTGATGCTGCAACCTCCAGTTTAATCCTAAATGCTTGCCAATGTGTGTATGTAACACAGAGTGTTATTATTGCCTCAGGCTAGCTTCATGTCATCTAGTTTGTCTTTTGCTTCACTCCTTTGATAGTATTATCAGAACCAATTGTGAATCTGCCAGATGCATTTCCTCTCAAAAGAACAAATCTAAGAAGGCTTGTGTTTTTCCCTCTCTTCCAGGACTGCTTACATTAAAGGAGTTCCTCTTCCTTCATTTCATGAAATTGAACTTGCTTAATCAGACATGGAGCAAACAGACTGCAAACCCTACCAGCCTCTCTCAAAAGTCAAACATGAAATGGATCTAGCTTATACCAGTTCTTCTGATGAAAGTGAAGATGGACGAAAACCAAGACAGTCGTACAACTCCAGAGAAACTCTGCATGAGTATAACCAAGAGCTGAGGATGAATTACAATAGCCAGAGCAGGAAGAGGAAAGAAGTGGAGAAATCTACTCAAGGTATGTTTTTACTGGATTTTTTGAACTAATAGTATTCCTCAGTAGGGAATGCTTGTGTGTGTAAACTTATGTTTCAAAAACAAATTTGCTGATGTTAACTGGTTAATAATGCTCACTGCTTACATACGCTTAGTGAATCTGTTCATATGCCAATCCAGCCGAGGTTGTAGGTTACATGTGCTTTTTATGGATTATGCATGAATTTAGATGCAACAATCCTCTTATCAGAGCATTCAAAAGTTGTCTAATCCTACAAATAGCCATTTACAGACTGAAGGATAAATAATTTATAGTAAGATGAAAAATAAACAGCTAAGTGCTTTTCAAGTCATTGCCTATATGGGACAAAAGTCTCAAATAAATATTTGGCTTCTAAAAGAGCTTTAGAAAGGTTAGGGGAGACCACCAAAGGTCTGGAAAGTCTGTCATCAGAATGTGGACACTTTGTGCAACACAGTCCTAAGGGAAAGCAAGAATTTGTTGGAACCCTTCCTACCATGGCCACTATGTAGAGCAGATCCTTTGGACAACTTTGGTTTCTCAGTTAGGAATTGAGAAGACAGTTTTTAATAAATAGAAAACAGGTAGATAGAAATACGATTGCCTTATTCTTTTTGATTGATAGTTAAGCAGTGGTAGATGCTCTTAACTACACAAAAGAAAAGACACTGACCAGTAAAGGTTAATATATACTTTTTAAAGAATACATCAGTGCTGAAATGAAAAAAAAAATAAGATTTGATTATCTAGATCAGTGGTTCTAAACTTAGGGACCCTGGAGCAGCAACAGCGGCATCACACGCAGGACTTGCTAGTGATGCAAATTCTCAGGCTCCACTGCAAACCTACTGAGTCAGAAACCCTGAGGGGGAAACCCAGCAATCTATGATTTAACAAGCCCTCCAGGGGATTCTGATGGCAACTCAAGTTTGAGGACCACTGCTCCATCCCTTTTTTTTTAAATTAGAGATTTTGTTTATTTACTTGACAGAGAGATAGGGAACACAAGCAGGGGGAGTGGGAGAAGGAGAAGCAGGCTTCTTGCTAAACAGGGAGCCTGATGCAGGGTATGCAGGCTCAATCCCAAGACCCTAGGATAATGACCTGAGCCTAAGGCACATGCTTAACAACTGAGCTACCTAGGAGCCCCTGCTCCATCCCTTTGAAATCTCTTTTACTCAGAGAGCCTCAAAGATCACATCTAGTTGGATGACTTCCAAGTATTTATCTTCAGCTCCATCATTTTTCCCAAACTCTAGCCCTACATTTTCAGTTATCTGCTAGACATTTTCGAATGAATGGACACCTCCACTGGCAGCTCTAAATTGATATGTCTAAAATGGCAGCAGTCATCTTAACATCTCTAATTGCATCCCTTTTCTTTCCATCACAGCACTTGTTAATGATGCTCCCATTCTCCCCAGCCATCTATGTATATTTTCCGTACCTAATCAATTGCCTCTTCCAGCAGATTTAATTTCTACTTGTCTCAAATCCATCTTCTTTCCATTAGCATTATCACTGCTCTCATTTTCTTTTACCTCAACTCTTTTTTTTCCTAACCGATCTCCTCATCCCTTCAGTCTTTTTGCCTTGCCATCACCTTTCTGTTGGAATGCCCTTCTCCGCCATCTCCCTTTCACCGTATTCAACCATCTTCAAGGCCTAGTCTCCCAGCAACTTTGCCACAGAGCCTTTGTTGCGCTGTCACCCTCTTTGTGCCCATTTCTGATTTTTATTATTTTTGTATATACTTGTCTAGAATGTACACTCAGTGAAGATGGAGATCGTGATTTTTTACTGATTTCTATTTTTCTATAATACTTTGCATATAATCTGTGCTCTATAATTTTTAATTCAAGGAATAAGTTGTTCTCAACCAACACACAAGTACTTACCATGCATTGAAACCTGCTTTATAATACTGACATTGACACAGGTTACTTTTTTTTTTTAAGAGTAATCCATGCTGAGATGAAAAAAAAATTCATTTGATTATCTAGATCAGTGGTTGTCAAAATGTGAGGCCTAGACCAGCAGTGAAAGCATCACCCATGAACTTGTTAGAAGGGCAAATTCTCAGCCATTGTCCTGGACCATGTAAAATGCAGTTATTATAAAAGAAAACTACTGTACTCTAATTAGTAGTAGACTCTTACATTAGAGGAATTTTAAATTGAGCCAAAGATTTTATATATTCATACTAACATTAACTATAGCTTAAATGTTTATGATATTAGCTATATTACACATTTTTAGCTCTTATCATAATTGATAAAAGTTTCATATCTGTCTTTTCAAGTAATTCATTTTAATCTTTCCTATTTGTTCTGCTAATGACTGTAAATTTGTTATAAAATAATTTTATTCTTCTATTTTTGGCTCTTTTATGCCTTAACAAATGGACAGTTCCCATTAAGTTTGTTTTTACAGAATATGAACTTGCAATTGTGAGTTGTGGGTTATGGGAATGAAGTGTAGAGTGCTTGACCTCATATGTTGTGAGTTTAAATACGAATTCACGTCTAGTGGCAGTTTGTTCTAAAAATATAAGCGATTTTGTACTGAGTCAGTGTAAAGAGCCTCTAGCCAGCCTCATATTTTGTCTCTGCACTGTGATCAAAATAAATTTTGAGAAGACGGAACTTTGTTTTCTATGATGCCATCCTAACTTTTTTTCAGTGACCTATTAGTATTCAATAAGCTTTTACTTAGCACTTGCGATGTGTCAGACCTTGAGTCAGTGCTAGGGATGGAGATGACTCCAGTAGTTTCTGCTTGCAGGAAATTCATAATGTGGTGGAGAAAAAAGATATCAAACAAATCACTGCAATTGAATGTAGTAAGTACTTTTATAAATAAAGTGGTATGGAAATACACAGGGAATTGGGGTCCATAGAAAGGTAATATTTGATCTAGGTTTTAAAATTTGAATACAATCTTACTTGGAAAAGGATATTCCAAGAGGGTGGATCAGCAGGTGCCAAAGAATAAAGCTGTGAAAAGGCCTGGGATGGTGAAAATCTCAGTGTGGCTAAGAGTAAGGTATACTGGAGCTGGATCAAAAAAGGTATTGCATGCCCAATTTAGGAGTTCTTTTTTTTCCTTGATGCATTAAAAACCACAGCTTTTAAGTGATGGAGAATTTCATGTTGAATATGATTTTTAGGGTGAGAAGTGTAGGAGAGAATTATGGATATATAAGCAGCAGTATAACAGATTGATTGCAGGTGGGAAAAATTGGATGCAGAGAGGCAATCTATGAAGCTACTGAATTAGCCCAGGCTAAGAATGGTGATGACGGTATAAACTCTGGCTGTCTCAGAAGAGGTAAAGAAACATAGTACAGAGATGTTAGTGTGGAGGAATTGATAGGAGTTGGTAATCAATTAGTTGTTGAGGTTGAAAGAGATAACAGAGTAAAGGACACCTCGATTTCAAGTTTGGGACACTGGGAAGATGACGCTCCATTTACTAAGAGAAGGAAAATAGGAAGGAGGGTAGGTTTAGAAGGGAAAAGAATGAATTTCTTTCTGGACATGTTTATGTGTAAGATGCTTGGGTGACATCCCAGTTGATTTTCCTATCAGGCACTTGGAAATGCATGTCTAGAATTCAGGAACGATCTGGACTGTTGATATAAGTAGATTTGAGTTCTTTAGTATCTTACAGTAGGAAATGCCTTGGGTGGATGATATTACCCAGGGAGAATGTGCAGAGTGAGACTAGAAAAAGGCCAAGGACAAAAACCTGAATCTATCATCTATGAACTTACATAAATACATTTTCAACCTATTTAAATTTTTAGCTAGCACTATCCTTTGGTGCACTGACTTATATATACTCAAGTATAAAGATCCAGGAGGTGAAAGTCCAGAAACTTGGCATATTATCAGTCACTGACTCGCTGATCTTTACAGACACCTAAGGGGAAAATAAGGTTTTTTTAGGGGGAGAAATGAATTATTTCTCATTAGGCAAAACCATAGACCCAATTATCATCTTCTTTGTTGAGGTCTGAAATCTACTTTGTTGTCTTATTCCATGTATTACTACCCATGAGCAAAAGAAAATATTAATAATTTTCACATATTTATGTGGTGGTAGTACTTTGCATTAACCTAGCTAGAATTGTCATTATCTTTGAGGAATAAAATTCTCAGAAAATTGTTAAGTCAGGAAGGAAGAAAGCAAATATAATCAGGCACCTGCCATAGTGGCAGACACTCTGCTAAATGCCTTTCAGGCTTACGAGCTATGCTGCCTTAAGCAAGTTACTTTGGCTCTCTGAGCCTGTTTTTCATCTGCAGAATTGACTTCATTATCATCATTAACAACGCCATAATCACAGTGGTAAGAATAAAAATAATAATAAAAATAAATCTTGACAAGTACCTACTCTGTTTCAGGACTCTGCTAGGTGCTCTACATTCGCTCCTTAAACACCTTATGAAATATGACTTGTTATCTCCAGTTTACAGATAAGGTAACTGAGACTTAGTGAGAAATAACTGGTCAGTTTCTGCAGCTAAAAACTGGTAAGAGTTGGACTGGAAGTCAAGTCTTTGGCTCTGAAGTTCCCATCACTCACTACACTCTATTCCTACCTCCATGAGGATATGATAAGTATCAGTTGTGATCGTAAGTGTGAAAATGGTTAGGAACTCCACAAACATTAATTTCCCTCCACTTCCTTCCCTGACAACCTTGCCAGCCTCTTTTTGTTTCAGTCACTAAGTGTTTACAAAGAGGTTTAACAAGACTTTTTATTCTGTTGATCTTAAGAAAAGGGCAGATGATGTGCTAATTTATTAAAGATTTTATTTATTTATTTATTTGACAGACAGAGATCACAAGTAGGCAGAGAGGCAGGCAGAGAGAGAGAGATAGGGGGAAGCAGGCTCCCCACTGAGCAGAGAGCCTGATGCAGGGCTCGATCCCAGGACCCTGGGATCATGACCTGAGCCGAAGGCAGAGGCTTTAACCCACTGAGCCACCCAGGCGCCCCCAGAGTACTGGATTCTAAAACTGATTTTCTTATCTTCCAAAAGCTTTCGAATTAAGGGATGGACACTAATCTAATATTATTCACAATTCTTTACTGATGGGTTGGATGAGCCCTAGGCAAACTTATTTTATGTGCTTTTCGGCAGGTCTGATAGCTGGCGTAGATTTCCCAGAGGCACAGAAGCTAGCGGTTTTTCGGAAGCAGACTCACTTCCATGGGAGACATCAATTAACTAAAAAAATTAGTATAAGCCAAATGAAAATATCAATATATGAATGCATGAGCCAATGATAATAATTTTAGTTATGAGAAGTGCCCTATAATTTTATAATAAGATTCATTTTGAATGTAGCCATTTTACGGATCAGTAATTATGAATGTGAAAGAGGTATGGTGACGACCTGTTACAGATCCCACAAGATCACAGACTCTTGAGATACTACATCTGACACAAACATTTTCTCTCTGCCTTCTTGCTCTTTTGTGGCTTCTTTTTCTCCTGATGTGGTTTTTGTTTGGTTGGTTGGTTTCCTCTGCCTTACAACCTAAGCTTAAATCTCACATTATCGCCATCTGGTGGAAGAAATTTAGAACTGTTGATTTGTATTTACCAAGATTACATGGAAGCAAAGGTTGGCATCCATGCATCCTTAAATCCATCCGTCCATCTGTCCATCTATCCATTTTTTTTTTCACTTACTCATCAAGCTTTCATTTAGTGTCAGCTATGTTTCAGGTACTTTGCTAGATGGATGAAGTTAATCTTCAAGTAAATGGACACAAGTGACTATTATTTCTCCCCTCCTTGCCCTAGGCAATATTCCATGAGTGGAATATTGCCCCTTCATTCCACAGAAGCTGCTCAAATACCATTGCCACCGGTGGGTTCAAGGAGCAGACAGAAGCCCAAATTTGAGAAGCACATTTTTAGATTCTTATTTCAAGCACTTAAGCAGTAGTGTAAACTATTATTTGTTTAATATATAGACATTTTGGGTAACAGTTCCTATGAAAATCTTAAAAGAACTTTTAATCTCAGAATCTATATTTACATGGTAAAGATCACAGATGGTAGGTATAATAGAAGATAGCAAGGCCTATAAAATGAAAATTTTACCAGCATTTGATCACCTCTAATGAATTCAGTGTTGTGAGCATATCGTACCTCTAGTTTTCACTAGACTAAATCTATGACTACCCAGAAAGGACCTAGACTCTAAAAGAAAACGACGTTATTTGGCAGTAACTCCACTTGGTTCATGTCTTCTAGTCAGTTTCCTTTGTTCATAAAAACTTACTTGATAAACATTTACTTACATATTATCTTAAAGTGTGATGGAATGTCGGTGGCACTTGGGCCACTGATCCCTCTAACCTGCCCCTTGGCAGACGTCCCTGATCAAATCATGACATTCTTTCTTGGTGAGCCCAACAGCAACCTCACACTTCCATCAACACAGCATTCCATGCAAGCATTGTCAGTAGGTTGTCAACAGTAATTGAGATGAACCTCCTTGAGATGAAACACTGAGATGAAACCTGCTTTCTATCTGTGCTCTGCTTATCTGTGCCAAGTTTTGTGTTAAACTCTGAAGATAAATAGATGGATAAGAAACAGTTTTTGCCCTCAGAGAATGCAGAGTATGGTAGGAAGGCAAATAAAAACCAGCAACAGTGGTGCAAAGTGACTGATGTTATAATAGTGATATATGTAAAGTACCATGGGAGTCTAGAAGCTAGAACCACAAAATTGGCTTAGAGATGATAACAATGATTATAAGAGAAAAATCTAACATCTATTAACCGCCAGGCACCAAGTAAGGCACTTTAGATGGATTATGTTATTCAGTCATCCTAATAATGCTATGAGGTTGGGATCATTTTATCCCTGTTTGCAGAAGAGTATAGTGAAGCACAGAGATCCTAAATAACTTGCCTAATATTACAGAGGTAGTAAATAACAGGAATGGGATTGGAACCCAGACAATCTGACATTAGAGTCCACTGCCATAACTACCACATAGAGATAGACAGCTCAAAATTCAGATCTCAAGTTCGAGGAAATGATGTTACTCCGTGTGTGTGTGTGTGTGTGTGTGTGGTGTGTTTGGAGTCATCTATAAATAGATGGTTCCAGAAGCAGTGGGAGTGGAAGAGATAATCTAGGGAGAATATGTACAGTTCAAAATAAAGAGAGCCAAATATGATACCCTGAGGAACAATTGCATTTAAAATAATGGGCAGAAGAAAAGAGGTGGTCTAGAGATATCAGAGAAAGACCAAAAGGAAAGGGTATCACTTAAGCCAAGGGAGGGCACTTTCTAGCAGAAGATGTGACTAATATTGTCAGATTCTTCAGAATCAACAAGAAGAATGAAAGTTGATAAAAGTCAGTAAAACAGGCAGTTTAGAAGGTCATTGCTGACATTAGACCAGAGATCCTCCACCTTGGCTGGCATTAAAATCACCTGGGGAGTTTTATGAATCCCAGAGCTAAGACTGGTCCTTAGATGAATTAAACCAGAATATCCACAGATGAGAGCTAGGCATTTAAAAGAATTCCTCAGGAGATTGCAGTGTGTATCCAAGACAGGGATTCACATCCTTGGAGCAATTTCAGTAATCTTAGAGAAAGATCCCCGATCATAAGGATTTGAGGAGTGAAGCAATTGAATGTGATGACAGGAATAAGGCTCTATTGGAGAATGTTTTAGGATCTCAGGTGGAGGGAAAGGTTTTGAAATGGTTCAGTGCCTCCTCTGAGATAGGAAATAAGTTCTGAAGTGGAGTGGCAAAAGTTGAAGTTCATGTTGTAATGATCTCAATTTTCTTGGATAGAGACAAGGTTATCTGATGAGAGTGTGGATTGAGTAGGGAGTTTCAGATGAGTGACAAGAGAGGTTCTTGACAAATACATCTGGAGGTCAGGAGAGGTGGGAGAGAAGATGGAGATGTGAAGATCGTAATGGCAATAAATGTTATTGACAGCTCTGTGTCAAACATTCTGCTGAGTGGGCTCACATATAGTTTTTATTTAGTCCTTATCATAACTGTTTGATGTAGAGATAATCATCGCGACCCTTCAATTATAGTAAATAGATGTAAAATATAAATCCATGATTTTTTTCAGACTAAAGCCTATATTCTTTTCCCAACACTGTTAGGTTTGGCTCTAGTTGGTGATGTCCACACTGTGCAATGAATAGTCATTCTCATTTGGGAAAATGGTTCCCAAACAGTATTGAGGGTCAAACTAAAGCTGGAAAGTCTGTACTTTTGGGGTGCCACTCTGTGACAGATTTAAGGAAGCTAGGATGCATAGCTGATGAGTTGAAGTTTCTTCTAAGGACAAGCAAAATCAAGACTCTCCTCTGTATGTTACCAGTGATCTTTCTGAAACACAAATCAGATCATACCATTCTTCGGAATATCCTGTAGTGTCTCCCAGTGCTCAGAGTAATGGTTTTTCACAGCAAGGGGTACAGGAGGAGAAACTACTAAATGCTTTAAGAATCTGATCAAAGCTCCAAATCTTCTGTTCAGAAGGAAATGCACATGTATACAATATCTGCCATACATTTCAAGGGGCTCAGGAAGCCCTTGAAGTCCTGCATCCATAGATCATGGGTTAGGATTCTCTGCTAAGGGAATTTGATTTCTACTTAGTTAATGCAACTTAAATCTTCCAAGATTTAGCACTAAAAGGAGCTACAAGGAGAAGCCGTTGGGGGTGGGAGCCAGCCAAGTAGTAAACTCAGCCCCTGAATTTCACCTTCCCTTGGCATTATGTCACCTTGATTTACTACTGTCATCATTAACTAGGAAGATTTCCACCCACTGCTAAATCCACAGATGGTCTGGATTTTGTTTCTAACAAGGGAGGCTATCTTTCCTTATATTGACATTTGTACAACACACCCTGACACACAAATGATATTTTTAAGTTATGCTGATATGTGCAGAGATACATATCATTCAGGTAAGTTACAAACACGATTTTGGAGAAGGGAAGGGAGCCAGAAAGGTGGAAAATTGGAGGAAGGGTATTCACAGTGATGAGTATAGAGCTTGCACCTGCAAACATCCTCCTGAACGTCATAATCTCTGTAAAACTCCCCTTTTCATCTTTATCAGATAGGTCCGAGTATTAGGTAACCACAGTCCCGTACAATTCACCACTTCCTAAATACCAATTCATTGTCAAATGAGTAGTATTCACCTAGTAGAACTAAATTTGATGGAAAAACTTCTTTCTATAGATTCTTAAACTAATTTTACGAAACAGTACATGGTTACCACTAATTACATATATATTACATGGGTGCAATTTTACCTTTGATCATCTCTCTTGCTGTTGAACATTCTTTATCCAGGCATAGGCAGGTCAGTTTCTCAATTCTTTTGCCTTGCTACTTCTGAGCCGATGTGGCCTTTTGCTCTCAGTCTGAAAATATCTGTTGCCTCTACACATCCATTTCTCTTCTGCTGTCTGTCCCTGAGCCCACTATGCCTAATACTGTGTTTAACCCTCTAATGTTTCTTCTTACATCTCTGTTAAGGCCTACACTACAGTAGGGAGAATGATAACGGTGTTCTCTTCTTAAACAACTCTTTACTCGGTGGAATTGTGTACTTTCCTTTGAAGATCTGCATAATTTCAAAACGAAAGGACTGGCTCCCTGTTGAGGTGTCACATAGATGACCAGGCCCTGGGAAACAAAGCCACTATCCTCTTTCAGGTACATAATTTGGTTCCTCTCTGTGAATTGCTTCAGCTCCAGGAGCAGGATCAAAGGGGATAGATAGCCCTGGGATTGTGGCGATGGGGGACCAAAAAAAGCTTTGTTCTTTTCCTTTTAACTCTTGGCGGCCCATTTATCATATGGTTAACACAAAGGCCAGGCAAGGGTAAGTCAGATAATTTGAATGACAAACACGAGAGGTGAGGTGGCTGAGACCCAGAGACTATTGAAGATTGGGTTCAATAGATAACAGGGAAACTGAGGCATCTTGGAGGGTTTCAGTTCAGAGTTGATTGGGACTATGTCGGTGTTACATGCTGATTCTCTTTGATTACAAAAATTTGAGCAAGATTCATAATTGGCATTTCAAGATGTAGCTTTTTATTCATGTG
Source organism: Lontra canadensis (assembly GCF_010015895.1). Classification (NCBI taxonomy): domain Eukaryota; kingdom Metazoa; phylum Chordata; class Mammalia; order Carnivora; family Mustelidae; genus Lontra; species Lontra canadensis. The sequence goes on along the minus strand of NW_022631075.1, from coordinate 4,431,995 downwards.
AACAGTCAAAAGCAGTTTTAAATATCTGCAGAGGCATGACGCTGAGGTATGCCAGCATGTCCTGTCAGGAAACCGTCCTGTCAGAAAACTGTTATTCTGTTTTTTTGGTCATCTGTGAGGCAGAACTAGCTCCATATACAAATAAGTTCTATTTATTTTCAGAACTCTTTCTTTCTCATTATAATTCTGAAAGGGTCTAGAGGTGACAGAAGATAAATCTTGAATCCCCTGGAACCTTGGAAATATTATCATTTGAAGCCTTTATATGAAAAGCTGAGGATTCTGCTGTCCTGTCAGTCTAAACTGAACCATATGCAGTGCTATTTTTGGTGCCAGTCATTCCTGTAACACATGAAGTAGTTAATTTTATTACTCTCAAGTCTTTAACTGTTTGAGCAAATGACCCTTTGTGTCTTTTATGTCATGTAAGAAAGCAGTTAGAAATGAGCTCAAAGGCAAGAAAAAATTAAAAAGGGCACGCCCAAACCTTTCATAGAATTTAAAGGTTTGAGTTAAGATTCATTTCTCTAGCTTCAGCTGAGACATTTACAAGGCTTCACTAGTAAAGTCCAATTATGTCTCCTCATTAATGGTTCAAGCCCAGAGTTTCAAGAACACTTTAAAAAAATTATCACATTGACATACAACCAGGCTAAATGCTAACGTGTCTTAAATTAATCAATAAATAGTTCCCAAATCACCTTCACTAATTGGAAGAAAAGTAATCTGTGGTTTTGAAAAATGAGAGAGTCATAAGAAATGGAGAATTATATTGTGTGTTTCATATGTATACACATACATGTTTATGTCATATATTTGGTGATGGTCATAGTTTATATATAATAAATAATTTTTCATTTTATATTTATAGGTCTAACAAATAATTACATATGATTTAAAGAAACAATGAGGTGGATCAATATCCAATGCAATCGCTTTCTTGTTTTCTATTAATTGCAGTTTCTTAAGCAAGACATAGATGTATATAACAGAGAGGCAAGACAGAAAAGAAGCTATATGGAGCAGCATCTAAAATTCATACGCGGACACTTATGTCTCCTCTTTTATAGCTTCTCACCCCAAATGCTTGAAGCCCCATGTATGCTCACAAGTGTTAGTGGCTGGCAAGCTCTGTGTTTCTCAGTTGCTTCTCTCAGACTACCTCTTGCATAGATAGCAATAAAGCTGATTTCTGAAGCATCCTCAGTGTAACACACAGCCAGGGCCAATGGTCAGCATGTGCTTTGCAGTCTGCACTATGATGAGCAGGGCCAATTTGTCTGGTCTATGGATCATGGTACATATCTGATCAATTTGACTTAAAAATGCAATCAGGCTGGCTGTGCCATCTTTCTGCCATCATGCTTTGGGAATTAACTTTAGAGCCTGGAACAATATTTGGCACATAATAGGTGTTCAGTGACTATTTATTGAACAAGTGAATTTACTAAATGTATAGCACTTAGCATTCTCTTCTGTTATGTTAAATTTGGAAAAGGCTCAAATTTGAATACTGGCCACCTTGATTGCTGTGTATCTTTTTTACTTTTTGGGGAAATCTATTTGATAGTTTTAGCATATAATGTTTTGTCTGAGTGTTTTATAGTCCTTGCCATACCATAAAAAACAAGCTGAGATAAAAATGGTTATGCAGTTGAAGTGTAAGTTCAAAACCTTCTGCAGTTAACAACAATTAGCCCAAAATCCATTGACAGAAGGCTTTCTAAAATGTATGAGTCCCCCCTTTTTTTCTCCATGCCGTAGTTTGTAGAGTTGAATTTAGATGTGGAATTAAACGGTTTAAGACTTCATGTGTATGCAGTAGGGTATTATTCTGATCAGTTACTTCGACTGTGATTATACTAGACTTTAGATGTTGAAGCCATTGAATAGGGGCCTCAGTGTACAAATAAAGAGCCCGAAAGCTTGGAGATGGCTTTGTATTGTTGATATTTGTCTCATTCTTTTCAGTGCCAACTGCCAGTGGTGAGGGGAAAGGGATGAATGAATGTCCCTATTATTTAGATTTTTAATAATTATGGTTATATTGTTCTAATATGATGACCTAAAATGTATATTTGTAAAAAATGTGTATTTTCAACTCTTATTGGCACATATGTACATATTATGGGATTGAAATTTACATTTTAATATAAAGTTTGGAGCCTATGTCATTAGAATTCTGCCTTCATAAGAACACTGTGAAAGGCTGTCCTCCTGGGATTTGAATCTTATGTGACATCCAGATCCAGCTAGAGTGCCATCAGAAAGTTACCTTTGCAACAAACTAGACTGACTCTCATAAATCATTCTCTTGGTAAAACACTTGAACTTTCGCTAAAATAATGCTTAAAAAAATAGAAGCTGTAAAAAGAACACAATTAAGCAGTTTTTATTACTCAGGTTCCAAACCAAAGTTCAAAGCACTTAAAATTGAATTACAAGACTGCCAAGGACCTTCAGAGGACATGCCTTCAGGCAGGACCACACTAAACCTACCCCTTAACAAATTATATCAAATCTGATTCTATTCCAGACCTATCACCAGGCTTTGGTGAGACTATGGTGTGTTGATTTTTCCCTCCCTGCATTAACATAGTGATTCTAATTTTTCCTCTATATACTTTTAAGTCTCACCAGAGACTCCGTAATCAATGTTTTCCAGAGGAAGCAGTCAGTATTTGTTGATTGTTTATTTTGAAGGCATCAAGAAATTTCTACCTTTTTCTGGTGTTTGACCATGTTTACTGCTAAGTGTATGTTACCAAAATTCCATAGGTAGCACCTTAAGCCCCTTTCCCCGTGTCCTGTCTTTGGAACTCGTGGACTAATAACCAGACATCATTAACCAGTAATTGGGCACTTACACATAGTGCACCATTTTGCATGTTGTGGGCCACACATTTAACAAATACTTTTAAATTGAATTAAAAAGTTGAGTACTAGGATGCCTGGGTGGCTCAGTCAGTTAAACATCTGCCTTCAGCTCAGGTCACGATTCCAGGGTCCTGGGATGGAGTTCTGAACCTGGCTCCCTGCTCAGTGGGGAGCCTGCTTCTCTCTCTGCTTGCTACTCACCCTGCTTGTGCTCTCTCTCTCTTTGACAAATAATTACATAAAATCTTTAAAAAGGGGGGTGCCTGGGTGGCTCAGTGAGTTAAGCCTCTGTTTTCAGCTCAGGTCATGATCCCAGGGTCCTGGGATCGAGCCCTGCATTGGGCCCTCTTCTCAGCGGGGAGTCTGCTTCCCCCTCTCTCTCTGCCTGCCTCTCTGCCTACTTGTGATTTCTCTGTCAAATAAATAAATAAAGTCTTTTAAAAAAATCTTTTAAAAAAAAAGTTGAGTATCATTGGGGTACTTGGGTGGCACAGTCGGTTAAGTGTTTGACTCTTGGTTTTGGCTCAGGTAATGATCTCAGGGTTGTGGGATCAAGTCCCAAGTAAGGCTCGTCACTCAGCGCAGAGTCTGCTTAAGACTCTCTCTCTCTCTCTTTCCCTCTGTCCCTTCCCCCTAAAATAAATAAATAAGTCTTAAAAACAACAGATTGAGTTCATTGTTTTGATGTATTTGTTGATTAATTTTTCAGGGTGGTATAATATAAAGAATACTGACCTAATGGCAGTTGGAGTTCATATTGTTCTTTTGCTTAATAGCCTAGCACAGTGTTATCACACAGTAAGTACTCAGTAAATATTTGCTGGAGGAATGAATGGATTGAGTTGGATGAATGAAGTCTTGGGCACCTGCCTCAAACATGACTCCTCAGAAGCCACTGTTTCTCCGTCAGCCACTCTCTTGGCACTACTCTGGCTATCCCACCCTCCACAAACTTCCGTCCTGACTGCAACAGTAGAAAACCCTTACCCTCATGTTAAATCCCAACAAACCTCAATAAAACAAAGAACATGCTCCTTTGTGGTACATGCCAACCAGCCATGACACTTTACTACTCTTACAGGTATGGTCCTTCATTTCTTTCATGGTTTTGGACTCGATAAATTTCTACCAGTTGAGTCCAAACTGTTGATATAACCCTGGGTTCCTTTGCACCAGCTTTCATTTGTGGCTGAAGCATTGAAACAAACCTGCTTTTTCCTTCACCTGGCTAAGTCCTTCTCAGCCTTTTAGTCCCCATCTGGACACTGGCTGGTCTGGAATGCCTCCCTTGATTCTGTGCAATCTTGACTGGATACCCTTCCCATGTGCTCCTATAGCACTCTGCACATACTCCTACCATAGCACCCATTGTCCTTAATTGTAATTGACAACAGACAGTTGTTTCCTTGTTTGTTTCTCCAACTAAATTGTAAAGTTCTTGAGGGCAAGGACTGGGTCATTTTTGTTCTTGTAAACTCTGCTACAAAGTAAGTGCTCAAACGATATTTTGTTTTCTTTTAATAAGAGAACTTTTTACCAGGTTTTGCTTCCTCTTATGTAAAATGAAGCTAATATTGCCTTGCAGTGGTACAGAGGATCAACTGAGATTGTATACATAAATCATTCTGAAAACTGCCAGGACACAAATATTATTCCCAGTTGTCAAATCCTTTCATAGTGCCTTCAACTCACAGAATGCCAATTACAGCTATTTTCAGAGAGTGATTTCTTGCCCATTCTTAGGATCTGGGAAATTGTGTCACTGGAAATAACATGAAAATGAATGAGGTAGAACTTTGTGCATGGGAATAGGGAGCATGCTATGTCCCCATTACCCAGTCCGATTTCATTGAAGATTCTAAGTTCCCATGCATTTGATCTTGTAGCTAAACTGTATAGAAGACCAATAGTGGAAACAGGCTTAACAAACTTTTTAGCCCTGTCATAGTGACTATAGTTTGTAAGACCTTCAATTAAACTGCTGTGAAACAGAGAATCGGTTTTGGTTCAGTTCTTCTCCAGAATGTCTCAGCTAAAAATGATATGATTAATGCCAGATAATAAAAATTTTAAATCCTGAAAGAGTATTGATGAAATCCCTGACATCCATCTTTTCAGTATTGTAGTCAAGTACATTAACCAATTGGATTAGAAGACTCTTATTCTGCCCTAATCTGCCAAAAGCATAGTGGCTTTTGTTATACTGTAGGTCTGAAAACTCTATCCAAAGTAAGTTAGCGTTAGAACATGTACTCTATCTAATACTTGCTGAGGGCATTGACCTCAAGGATGGGGTTTTTGTGACCCTTCAACAGCAGAAGAGTCTTATCCTGTCAGATCCTTCATCACTTTCTATTGACTTTGCCACAAGTCCATTTGAAAGGTTTTATGAACCAATCTCATTTCAGTTACTGTCATTGCATACCCATATTTATTCAGAATTCTGTACATACTAATGGGTCTTTATGTTGCAAATGCTCGAGAACTATTTTAAAAAATTGAACAAATTCATCTCTTCACTTTCCTTTGTTGGTAGACTATAGGTGATACATGCTATTGATGCTGTAGTTTGAATAAATGAAACATTACTATTTAGTTTGTTATCTTGATGGCCATCCTAACCAAGCATCCACTGGATTATTTTGCAATTTAGTCTACTCAGAAAATGGGAGAGTTTCTAATCTTCTAGGGTATTTTTTTTTCTTCCTTGAAAGGTTATGATAACTAGAATAGGTAGCTCATAAAAAGCCCAAATCAATATTGCCATTGACTTAATCCACATAAGAGGCTTAACTTCATAGGTGACTTCTGAGCTGCTGAAACAAAACAAAAATCAGTCTCTGGTGAGTTCCCAAGTTTAAAATAAAATTGAAAACGGTTGAAGAAAAATGCTTCTAGACTAACAAAGAGAGCAGGGTGGGACCTTGTAAGTAATTATATTTCAGCAAATAAATCCTCATTCTTTCCCATTTTCAGTAAGAGCTAATATTTATTATGTGTCAGGTACTGTGCTAAGCATGATCTCATTTAACCTTTAAAACAATCTTATGGCATTTAGATACTTGTATAATCCCCAGTTTACCTGTGATAGAGACTTACAGAAAAAAGCTTAACTTTTCTAAGATGACACATCTAGTAATTGGCCCAGTTGGCACTTGAACATATGTGTTCTAGGCACTAAAGGTCATCCTTTTAATTGATACACTATATATATATTAAATGACATTCATCTGATAGAGTAGTTGATATTCACGTGGGTCTATAATAGAAAACGATCCTCCTTACCTACCATAGAAATATCTGGATGATTTTCTTAGATATAGGAAAATACCATGAGCTTTCTGCACTTTAATGTCAGGAATTCACTGTGATTAGCATCAGGCATTAGGCCAATAACATTTGCAAGATGGCCAGCCATGCATGACTAAAGTGTATATTGTGGCCATGGGACAGTGCATGTGTGTGTGTGTGTGTGTGTGTGTGTGTATTTTGTCAGGATAGTTGTCTAGGATGAAGATCAAATTCTTGACCTTACTCTTTCTAACATTATGTACTAACTGCCTGCATTAAGTGAACCAGAGGTGATTTACTCATTTACTCATTGATAACCAATATATTCCAAGGCCTTTAATTTAATAGCCTTTCCTGTTTTGAAATTCATACCGTCTGACTTTTGTTTTCTCCTTCCTTCTACCTAATTAAAGTAGGCCACCAAGGCACCTGGGTGGCTCAGTTGGTTAAGCATCTGACTCTTGATTTTGGTTCAAGTCATGACCTCAGGGTCCTGGGATTGAGCCCCATATCAGGTTCTGTGCTCAGCGGGGAGCCTGCTTGAGATTCTCTCTCTCCTCCTTCTGCCCACCACTTCCCCCAGCTGGCTCGTGCTTTCTTTCTCAATAAATAAATAAATAAATAAATAAATAAAGTGGTCTATCAATATTCAGTCATTTTACTGACAGGCATTTTCCAGTGTCTTATTGTTGCATTGTGGTCTCCTTCATTTCATTCTCTACTAGTATGTACAAGAAAGCCGACATTCAGGTTAACAATTTTTCTTGTATCTAAGCCTTAGAGTTCCTTGTCATTCTTAGCAAATACCCTTGTGAAAATCACCAGGGCCTCCACATTCCTAAGTTCGGTGGTCTAGTCTTAGTTCTCATCTTGACCTTTCAGCAACATTGAACTTTGTTGATCACTCCTTCTTCTTTTCTTGATTTTCAGGATGTCATATTTTTCTGAGTCTCCTCCTGTGCCATGGACCATTCCTTCTGAGTCACCCTGTGATCCTCCTCATTCTCCCAACCATGAAACACAGGAGGCCCTGAGAACCTCTTCTCTTATCTTTGAGGCACTTATTCTCTCGCTCATACCATCCTGTCTTGTGTTGTTAATACCATTTATATTCTAAAAATTTTTCAACTCCAGTTTGAACCTCTCCCCTAAAATACATATTCATATCTTCAGCTGGCTATTTTTCATCTCCATTTAAATGGCTGATATGTATCTCAAACTTAACATATCTGTACCAAATACCTCTCGTTCTCTACCTCATGTTCTCTCATCCCACCTTTTTATTCCAGCTGTTGCTGCAGCTACCAGTTGTGTGCATATGTGCACTACCAATACCTCTTCTCAGCTGCACCAGATGGCTCTCATTTTCTGCCTTTTCTGTTACTTTTGTGTGGAATGCCTGTAGCAACCTGCTCAACCATTTTGAAGCAGGTGCAAAGCTGGAAGTGTGAGAGAGTTAATATACCATGGACAACTGCTTGACCTATAAGAGAAAACCAGTCATGAATGCCTCCCACTCCTGAGTTCAAGCAATCTTTCAGGCGTTTTATAAACTCCTCAGAGGGTCCCCAGTAAGATTAAGCTTTAGTTGTCCATAGCTGTGTCCAGCTCAAAAGCTCACCCTTGGATTCACTTCCTTTTCTTCTCTATTTCACTTTTTCTGGACCTCGGTTCTTGTTATGGGGATCACTTCCCAAAATTCAGTCTCTGCACACAGTCTCTTGTTTCAACTTCTGCTTTTTAAGAAACCTAATTGAGAAAATATTAAAAAGTAAACTCCTGATTGTTCCCCCAAAACTTGTTTCTCCTTTAATCTTCTCCAATTTAGATGATGACAACTCTTCTTAACTCTTCTTTCCAGGTCCTCTTATCAAAAACCTGGGTGTGGGCTTTTTCAATTTCTATGAAACAAATGTCATTGGGATTTAATGGGGATTGCAATAAATCTGGATTGCTTTGGGTAGTCTGGCCATTTTAATAATATTAAGTCTTTCAATTCATGAACATGGGGATATCTTTCCTGTTAGCATCTTCTTTAATTCCCTTTATCAATGTTTTATAGTTTTCAGTGTACAAACCTTTATTCCTTAGTTAAGTTTATACCTAAACATTTTAGTCTTTTTGATGTCACTGTAAATAAAATCGTTTTCTTAATTTCCTTTTCAGGCAATTCATTGTTAAAGCATAGAAACATAACTAATTTCCGTAGGTTAATTTTATGTCCTGTAATTTTCCTGAGGTTTTTTTATTTTAAGTTGTTTTATGGAGTCTTTGGCATTTTCTACGTATGTGATTATGTCATCTGCAAACAGGTGCAGTTTTTCTTACCTAATTGCTCTGGCTAGGACTTCTCATTCTGTGTTAAATAAAAGTGGTCACTGTGGAAAAACAAAACAAAACAAAAAAACTTAGGTATGATCTCTCACCTCATCCATTTAACCTTGTCATATCTACCTTCAAAATATATTCAGAATTTGACTAATTCTTCCTACTTCCTCTGCTACTACCCTGGTCCAGGCCACTGTCATTTCTCATTTTGGTTTTTGCAGTAGTCTTCTAACCTATCCCCCTACTTCTGCTCTTGTACCACAGATTATTCTCAATATAGTAGCTAGAGTAATACTTTTTTTTCTAGAGAGGGGGAAATAGAGAGAGAAAGAAAAAGAGAGGAGGGGCAGAGGGAGAGGGAGAGAGAGAATCCCAAGGAGGCTCCGTGCTCAGTACAGAGCCCAAGGTGGGTGGGGCTCAAACTCACAACCCTGAGATCATGACCTGAGCTAGAATCAAGAGTTGGATGCTTAGCTGACTGAACCACCCAGGCACCCCTAGAATACTTTTTTAAAGAAGATTTATTTATTTATTTATTTATTTATTTATTTGAGAAAGAGAGAGCATGAGCAGGGGTTGAGGAAGAGGGAGCAGGAGAGAGAGAACCCTCAAGGAGACTCTCCGCTGAGTGCAGAGCCCAGCTTGGGGCTCGATTCCAGGACCCTGAGATCATGATCTGAACTGAAATCAAGAGTTGGATGCTCAACTGGCTAAGCCACCCAGGTGCCCCTAGAATGATACTTTTAAAGTTGGGTGTTGGGCATTAAGGAGAGCATGTGATGTGATAAGCACTGGGTGTTATACACAAGTGATTAATTATTGATTACTACATCTGAAACTAATGATGAAACTAATGATATGTTGGCTAATGGAATTTAAATAAATTAAAAAGAGGAGGGGGAAAACCCGAAGAGAGATCATGCCTCCTACCCGCAGTCAGAACCTGCAATGGCTCCCTATCTCACTCAGGGCATAGGAGTCTACATAATGTGGTCTTCATTTATATTTGTGAACTTATCTCCTACTAGTGACTCCTTCATTCATCTTGCTAAAACCACATTGCTTCTGTGTTTCTCAAGCAGTACACACATATTTCTGTCCCAGGGCCTTTGCAATTGCTATTCTGTCTGCCCAGGATGTTCTTCCCCTTGAAATCTATAAGGCTTGTTCTCTCACCTGATGCAGGCCCTTACTCAAATGTCACCTTCTCAGTGAGCTATTGAAAATTACAGTCCTTCTCCTCAAACTTTTTTTCGTGTTTTTTCTTCCCTCCATAGTACTTATCACTTAGGTGACTATAAAATTTATAATGCACACTGAGACATTTTGTTTTTAGAGAGAGAGTGTGAGTGGGGGAGGGAATAGAGGAGCAAAGGGAGGGAGAGAGAGAATAATAAGCAGGTTCCATGCCCAGTGTGGAGCCCATGTGAGGTTCTGTCTCACTACCCTGAGATTATGACCTGAGCCAAACCAGGAGTTGGACACTTAACCAACTGAGTCACCCAGGTGTCCCCAGACTGAGACATTTTTGAGTGTGAAAGGGTACAATAAGAATAATCACTCTAGGACCACAGACAAAAACCAGGACTGTCCGAAACAGTGGAGACATTATGGTCATCTTACTTAACACCATTTAACATACTATCTTGCTCATTTTTATTTATATTTTATATATTTATGTATACTTTATGTATTATATATACTTACTATACTATAATGTTCATGTATTTATACTTATTACTTTTTTTTGTTTTACTCATTTATTTTCTGCTTTCCCCATGAGAATTAAGTTCTGTGAGAGCAGGGAGTTTTGTCCATTTTGTTCTTTGCTGCATCCCAGTACTTAAACAGTGCCTGGAACATATTAGGCATCTGATAAATGTTTATTGAATTAATGCAAACCCACTAGAATAGTGTCTGACATATAATTAGCTCTCTCTCAATGAATATTAGTTATTGTTATCAATACTTATTATCATCAAATAGAAGTGATTGCTTTTAGCTCTAAGAATGGTGTTTCTTGGGTGGTATTATTCTATTTTATTTACTCCTCAGTGATATTTTCATGTGCTACTTGTATAGAGATGCTTGCAGCTGCCAAATACCTTTTTTTGAAATTGTCTTCTCCAGTTTTTTGACTTAACATGCCTAGTATTTTGGTGACTTAGAATAATTTGCGATTCATGACATAACTGGTGAATTGTTCTTTTGTACATCAGCCAGATAAAAAAATTCACTGGTAAAACCTTGTATGAAGTTTGTGTTTTAATACATTGGATTAACTTGTTTAAAGTCCAGTTGTGAACATTTTTAAAAAATGCTTGAACTTCTAATTGTAATAACAAGTAGCACATCCCCCTCGTATACTTTATCTAGTTGGAGAGTATGGCTAAAAATATCTTAGAAGAGTGATTTTGAGTTCTTTCAGTAGAATTCTAGAAATGCAAATTCAGATAATTGTAATGATCAATCATTTACTGGTATGTTAATTTCTTAATGCATTCAATTTATCAGCAGCAGGTTTTTCCTAATTCTAAAGAAGCAGCGCTTAATTCTCTTTTTACTGATTAATTGTGGAGAATTATACTTCTGGCAGTTGACAAAGGGACTTACATGGCTTGCTTCAATACCATTCAAGACATAGGTAAATAATAAAAGTAAACAATTCATGAGAAGTGGAAACATAATTAACAGCAGTCTTATGGATGTTTGTCTCCTCTTGTAAAAATCCTGGCTTGAGCTTCCGGTTTTCTTTGGATGAGAAGTACTTGTAGCTAATCAATGTATAATCCCAAATGCTCCTTAAACATTTAAAAATTGACAGTAGCCAATTAGGTAATTCAGTTGGACAAGAATTTATGGAGAATTTACTATTCAAAGAATTTCCTTTTGGTCACAGACACAAATTAAATACAGCAGCATCCCTTTGTAAAGCTGATGTTCGGAAGCATAACTGGTAGCTTTTTTATTTTGGCTTTTGTCTTACTGAGCCTTTATATTTCAAGGCACAGGCTTTTCTCTACAGTACATCTGTAGCCTTATAATCATGGGATGTGTTATAAGAGGATTGTGCTTTATTGAGATAGAATGGATGCATTGAAAGTTCACTTGGCAAGTTCTTTTATTTTAATACCGAATTCCATGCTGAGAAGCCTTGTCTTCCAACCTTTTGTGCAGATAGTGTCCCTTATTCCCATTTGCCCCCCTTTGGATTGCCTCTACTATATTGTCTACTAGAAAGATCACATCACTGGGTCAAGACTTATGCTTTCAATTTTGCTTCATTCACTCACTGAATGACCTTAGGTCTTCTTTTAACTGCCTTTACTAGTATATTAATAGTCACCTGGGGTCTTGTGGCACAGTTAATCAAAGTCCTAAAAATAATTTGAAATGTGCAGCCCTCCCTTCTGCCTCTGGAGAGAATCTTTGAACCAAAGAAGAAAAGTAAAATGGAAAGGGAGATTTGCTAAGATAATCAACAATATCTCTGTGTGATGATTTCTTTTTTGGCACTGGCCTGTCTGATCCTTCTTAGTCTCCTAAAACTGAAACACTCATTTCTGAGATTCTTCTTTATAATTCTTCATTTGAAGAACAGACCTTAGAAAATGACAAGACTGACATCTATTTGAAATAAAAATAATCAAACTGGTTATATTTCTTTATGATGCCTATGTTGAGGTGCAAGAGTATAGAAATGACTTCCAATATATGCTAATCATATAATATAGGGCTTGATCTGCATATAGATATGGCTCAAAAGAAGTGATTGAACTCCAGCAATATCTAAGTTGTAACAAGAAGTGAGTCAAGAATTCAATTCTCCTCTAACTTGCATTGCCATCTCTTTTTCTCCACTGTTTTTTACCTCTCTATTCAGTGCTATTACCAGTATTTAGTGACTTCCTATTGATATTAATAGACTTGTACTTTACTTAATTACAGGCTTATCAAAATAAGGTACATTTTCAACTATTTAGTGAGCCCAATGTGTGTGGGGGGGGATATTATTTTCAAGATGAACTTTGGTGTTTTTTAAGTACATAACTTTCCTTGGGGACAATTTCATAATTTTTGTGATTTCTGTTGGCAATGTGGTGGATACACATTGAAAATTTACCAGTTAGGAAGACATTGCAAAAATCAAGAAAAAGAGATGATTAGGGGCCTAACTTGGGCACTGAATGTTTGAATAAAGAAAAGGAGACCTACATGAGACAAATTGGAATTGGCAGGATTTAGTGGCTGATAGGATGTGGATGATGAAAGAAAGAAGGGAGTGAAGGTTTTCATCTTTGGTAAGTTGGTGAAGATGGTTGGTAGCAATCAAGGTAGGGAAGCTGGAAATGTGGAATTTTAGAGAAAAAATATTCTCTTCTGGACATAACTTTGCAGGGGCATAGGTTGTCAAGGTAAAAAATACCTAATATGAAGTTAGATGTGTAAACTTGGATAATGGTGTTAGAAAATGGATTTGGGAGTTGTTGCAAAACTGATAGGTGAGATTGGGTGTGATCACATAGGAAGAACATGTATGGTGTAGAACACAGAAAAAAGAAGGTAAGGGACAAAATCATGGTGTACACCAACATTTAACATTGGCAGGAAGAGGAGTCCAGAAAAACTGTTTAGTTAAGAGAACCAGATGGAGAATCAAGAAAGAAGGAAAAAATCTAGAAAGAGAGGTAACAGTATCATATATAAAGAAAGTTCTAGTAAAGACTCTGAAATCTTTACCGGATTTTGTAGTTAGGCATCAATTGCTGACATCTAAGAGAGTTTTAAGGGGCAGAAGGCAAATTCCAGTGGGTTGAGGAATGAGTGGAATGAAGTGAAGACATTAAGTATAGACTTTTAATATTCTAGGCTGAGAAGGGATGGGATGGCTAAGGACAGGGGCAACAGGTTCTGGGAAAGAATTTTTTTTGTCTTGTTTTATGGATGAAAAATTAATTGCCCACATAAGCTAGCTTATGTGCTTCGCATAGTAGTAATGAATAAATAAGTATGAATGAATGAATGCATGCTTATCAAAAGAGGGAAGTGGACTAATGAAGAAAGAAATTTTTAAGCGGTAAGAAAAAGGTAATATCTGGTGGGGCAGGGGTCTGGAAAAAGCTTAAAAGGCTATGATCCAGAATACAGATGGAAGTTTTAGTCTCTGCAACATGAGAGAAGGAGGGATCATTGAAGGAGTTCATGGTATCTCATAACATAGCTCTAGTGAATCAAATATTATCAGTGGAGTCTCGAAATCTTTTTAGTGGTCTTTATATTTAAGTTTCATTTTCTTTTATGTACACAGTAAGAAATACAGCCAGTAAAGCCTCAGGAACTTCTCTTGCAGTCCTAACCACCCCAGCAGAGAATTCTGTTCTGTAAGCTTCAGTCCTAAAATAAGCAAGGACTGTGATTACCCCTGCTTGGTCCAGTGGCCCAATCCTGGATCACGACCAGGAGTGGGATCTGTGAAAGGTACCTTGATGGATAAAACTCAGGTTAGGTTTTCACACGTCAACTGATTAACTCTGACATTTCATTGCATCAGTCCACCCATATTTATTGAGTGCTTATAGTATGCCAAGTCTTATTCTAGCTGTTGGTGACATAGTGGTGAAAACACAGACATGGTTCTTACCTTGGGGAGCTTATACTTCAGTAAAGGGAGATGGATAATAAATAAAATATTTCTAGTTATTGATATAGTCTCTGAAGAAAGTAAAACAGGTTTATGATCCAGAGTAACTGGTGGTGGAGTGTACTTCAGGGAAGTCTGGAGAGCTGACACCTAGATCACAAGAAGAAGCAAGCTATTTGGAGTTTGGTGAAGAGCATTCAGGCAGAGGGAAGAACAAGTGAAAACGCCCTGGGCAGGGAATGAACTTGGCATATTTAACTGAAGGTCATGGTGGCTGGATCTTCTTGAGTAAAGGGAAGAGTAGTGTGAGATGACGTTAGGGAAGTGGGCAAGAGCCAGATCATCATAGGACCTTGTAGTTCGTAATAAGGAATGGCCTGTGGGGCTGGTCCAGTTAAACCAAATGGCAATTTTTGTAGTAGCCATTTGGATGCAGGGCAGTATTCCTAGGAAAGGGATACTTAGCACAGTAACATGAGTTTCTTTATCAGCGCATGTGCAGAAACAGTGGGAAACAAGGTAAGACCTCCTCCAGAACTGACAGGTCAAATGGAAAGATGAAGGGGAAGGGAAAGGTAGTGTTGCTGAGATACTAGTTGAAATGACTGATCCTGGATTCAAGACCACCACAGGAAAGGGCTGATTTTAGGAGGCGGTTGTCATGGTCTTCGTCAAAGCGGAATAGTAGATTCTATGGCCATGAGAAAATCCAATAGGTAGAAGTGTAGGATATCATCTTCAGAGTGAGATCTCCTAGTCAAAGTGCAGTTATAATGCCCTTTCTCATTTGGGTGAATATTTGTTTTTATATATGTAATTCTATTCAACCCAAGTCCGTGAATACCTAGTTTCCAGAAACTTGCTGATGTGGGTTCAAATTACCTTCTCTTTCACCCCTCCCTTTTTAAATTGTGATCTTTTCCATTATTAAACATTGGCTTTTTTCCCAGGGATGGCACTGAAGAAGAAAATCAATGACATATCTAGCCAGCCGCCTTGGACTGAATGGGCATTCAAATAGACTCCAAGGGCCAAGTACAGATGGTGATTTATTGTGCATACAACTTCTACAGAATGCCTTCATTTGAGCATTGATGTATATACAATTACTTACCAGAATGCCGCAGTTTTACAATTTAGCCAGGAATCTGTGGAGAGATTATATTCACTAAGAAATCCACAAATGTAGCTTCCACCCTTTTCAGTAATTCTATAAACTCTCAGTAGTCTTCTGCATGAAGAAAAGAGATTTCAAAAATAGTCCTTCCATTTTACCATATTTCTCACTATTTGCCTCCCCATGCAATTTCCATTTTGGAATCAATTTAGATTTATTAAACCATATTCCCCTCTTGACATGTGAGTAGATGGAGTTGCTAGAGGCAAATCACTCACTGTGGCTATTGTGAGACCCAAAATTGCATTAGTCATCTACACATATCACAGGCTTGCTCATTGTAAAGATCATTTTTAGGCAGTGTTTATGTGATACTGAAACAACCAATTGAAAGTTGAATGATTTAAGTAAACCAGATACTTGACATCTCACAGGCAGAAAGAAAACAATGAGGTCACTCTTAAATTCCTTTTTCTCATTGAAAATGGTTTGAATTACCAGATTGTCCTTATAATTTGAACCTCAGTTGAAGTCATAAAGGTGTTATTACCTTCAGGAGGATAACTTCCAAGTTTTGTTTTTTCTCTCTGGCCAAATATTATCTCACTGCTGTGCTATTTTGAGGATGACACCCCAGTCCAAACATTTTTATAATATTATGGAGAATGGGTTGTTTATAACTGGAATTAAATTATGATTTTCTTTGCACCAACATACACAGGGTTATATCACAATGTATTTTCTTCAATATTTTGGCTAGATTTCAGTGAAAAAATGTTAATCATTTTAATAGAAACACTTCAGACAACTCTTTAATGCAAACAATACACGGTCAAGATTAATAGAAGCTATAAATAAAAAGAAGCTGTAATAGTATTGATAAAATTCAGCTTGGCAAATGAAAATAAGGAAGTTCAATAACAAATAATATACTGCAATGACATGGCCCATCGAGTTGCTATATGAGGCAGTATGAGTAATAGCCCTTCGAATTATTTATGTACCTTATAATACAATCAGCATCTTGGATGGTAAGCTACCAGAAGGGATAAACAAACTTACTACGTATGGTGCTGAACCTAGTACCACCCCCAAATTAAATGTGAATATTCATTTGATGCTGCATGATGGTGCTTCTCCTAATGTGATTGTGCCCATCATTATTGACAAACTTTCCAGTTCTCGTTAGTATTTTTTTTAATCTGTATTTCCTCTGTCCTTTCTCAGGGATTTTCCTCATTTGAGTCTTAGGGTGAGTTTCATAATGGAAAAGCTCATGGTCTCTGTCTGTTAATCCAGGGAGAAGCACTGACATGAACATCATTTATTTGCTGAGCATTGAAATCGGTACTCTTGGAGCAATAAAAACAAAATAAAATCTATGAACGCGATTTTCCCATGTATAGAATCTAGACAGGAAGGATAAAAATATACTTGTGGAGGAGTTTAAAGGCACGTAAATACACCTTACCAAAATATAAAAACAAATCATGAAAGTTCCATTTTATTTTTAATCAGATCCATCCATTTATGATAATAGTAGTTCTATAGATAGATAATCATTGTTGATTCCATACTACCATATGATTTGTATATTATTATGAATGAGTCAATAAATGGGTGAATGTTTTCAGTGGCTGTTGCCAGTTTTTATGGTGAGGTGTCATGGATAAGTGCTAAATAGTTATAGAACATTTTAAGAGTTGTGACTAGCCACTAAAGATCAATTTATTAAGAGCAACCCTCCCTCATGATTAGCTGTATTTTGGTTTTGCACCGAGGACTGTATCATCATTATTAACACCCTCAGTCAATTATCTGTTATGCACCTGCTTTATATTACATTCCAGAAATATATAGAGAAGCAGAATAGCAATTAGGTGCTAGGCACTGTACTATGTGCTACAAGAAACAAACGTAGACTCTGCCTTCATAGAGCTTATTGTGGTCTGGTAGGGGAGATAGTAAACAATGCTGTGAAGGTAACCAACAGAGTATTTTGTTCAAAGATAACAGGATGAGGCTAGGGATCTACTTAATATGTTCAGGGAAGGGCTATCTAAAAGAACCCTCTTTAAACTGAGGTAAGAAGGGTAAGAAAAAGCCAAGCGTGTGAGGAACCAGGGGCAGAGCACTCCAAGGTGGGGGAACAGCATATGCAAATCTTTAAGGTGTGAAAGATTTCAGTAAGTTTCAGTAACTTTGAGAAGACCAGTGTGTCTATAGCATAGATAGGGAGAAGAAAGGTGGTACTTGATGAGGCTGGCCAGGTAGGAAGAGACCTAGACCTAGGGCTCTGTAGACCATGCTGAAGATTTTAGTCTTTCTCTTAAGGGTAATGAATCAGGGAGATACTGAATAATTTTAATCAGGGGTAGGAGTAGGCTTTACATATTTAAAAGATAACTTTGCAGGGGCTCCTGGGTGACTTAGTCTGTTGAATGTCAATCTTCGGCTCAGGTCACGATCTCAGGGGCCTGGGATCCAGCCCCGAGTTGGGCTCCCTGCTCAGCAGGGAGTCTGCATCTCCCTCTCCCTCTGTCCTTCCCCCACTGCTCATGCTCTTCCTCTCTCTCCTTTTCTCTCAAATTTAAAAATAAAAATTAAAGACAATTAAAAAATAAAAGATAACTTTGAGGGCACCTGGTTGGCTCAGTCAGTTAAATGATGGGCTTTTGGTTTCAGCTCAGGTCATGATCTCTGGGTCTTGAGATACAGCCCTGTCTTGGGCTCCCTGCTCATGGGGGAGTCTGCTTCTTTCCCTCTCCCCCTGTGCCTCCCCTTCTGTTTCTTTCCCTCTCCCTCTCCCCTCCCCTTCCCCAGCTCATGCTCTCTCTCTTTCTCTAAAATAAATAAGTATATCTAAAAAAATGACTTTGGCTGTTGTTTGGATAATGAATGGGGAATATAAAAAAGAATAGGAGAGGTCAATTGCAAATTTATTGCAGAGGACCATGCAAGAGGTACAGTTAGAAAGAAGTGGACTAAATCTAGATATACTTTGGAGATACAACCTACAGAACTTGCTGTTCTGTGTTATATTTGAGTCGGGAGGGAGGAGAAAGAATTAAGAATGAATCTGGTTTCTGGCTGGAGTGACTGATGTGGTGAAGACTAAGAAAAATGAGTCTTAGACTATAAATTAAAAATTCTGTTTCAAATATTTTCATTTAGAGATACCCATTAGATATCTAAGAATATAAATAAATAGTTTCATTTACCAGCCAATGATGTATCAAGTTCAGAAGTTTCTACCATGAAAATAATTGATGAGTAGTTTGACAGTCCTGCTTTAATTAATTCAACAAACATGTGTTGAGTCTCTGCTGTGTGGCAGGTATTATGCTAAGTGCTAGGAATAACAAAATAATCATAGTCACTGCTGGTAAGGAGTTTATTATAACCTATTGAGGAGACTGAAAAAACCTGGATAACTTAAAATCCAGTGTGATAAGAACAGTAGGAGGAACATTAACTCAAATAGGAGGTTGGAAGGGTCAGGGAAGTATTTCTGGAAGATATGACATCTGAGTTCAGTTCAAAAGTAAGATATCTAGACTAGCCAGACACAGAGGAGCAAAAGGTGTTCCAGACTGTCTTGATTAGGAAAAAAAAATAGTATCTATGATGAACTTAAAACAAATCTGAAAAAGAACATTTTCACATTTTTCTGACCACAGAATATTTTTATTGTTGTGTAGTATGATAATCGAATACATCCATTTCAGAATCATAGAAGTGAAAGAGCTATTAGAAATCATTTAGTACAGATGATCCATGACTTATGATGGCTCAGCTTACAATTTTTTTACTTTAAGATGGCATGAAAACAATATGCATTCAGTAGAGACCATGCTTGGAATTTTGAATTTTATTCTTTTCCCAGGTTAGTGATATGCAGTCCAATACATTCTTGTGATGCCAGGCAGCGGCAGCCACACACACCTGCCAGTCAGCCACAAGATCATGAGGGTCAACAACTGATACACTCACAACCATTCTGCACCCTTACACCATTCTGTTTTTCACTTTCACTACAGTATTTGATAAATTACACGAGATCTTCAATGCTTCAGTATAAAGTAGGCTTTGTGTTAAATAAATGTGTCCAACTATAGGCTAATCTAAGTGTTCTGAGCAGGCTTAAGGGAGGCTAGGCTAAGCTATGATGTTTGCCGGGCTAGGTGTATTAAAGGCAGGTTTTTTTTGACTTACAATATTTTCAATTTAAGATGGTTTTTTTGGTATGTGACCCTGTTGTAAGTCAGGGAAGATCTGTATAGCCACGTAGTTTTACAGATGAGGGTTAGGCTCAGAGAGAACCGACCTTTCCAAATAATCAATTCCACTGTTAATTTTTTGTTTTCAAATACTGTGAGTAAATTGTGAACGCACAGTCTAAGATAATTATTCACCTGTAAATAAAATATTGTTTATTTGAGAGAGAGAGAGAGAGAGAGCTTAGCCTAGCCTCCCTTAAGCCTGCTCAGAACGCTTAGATTAGCCTATAGTTGGACACATTTATCTAACACAAAGCCTACTTTATACTGAAGCGCTGAAGATCTCGTGGAGGAGAAGCAGACTCCCTGCTGAGCAGGGAGCCCCACGCAGGGTTCCATCGCAAAACCCTGAGGTCATGACTGGAGCTGAAGGCAGACACTTAACTGACTGAGCCACTTGGTGCCCCTATGAATGCCGTCTAGACGGTGCCCCAAAGCATTAATTTAATCTTCTGAATTGCCCGCCTATTATAAGAGAATATTTTATTCCCAGAAAGATTGAGTCACACCATGATTCTGCTCAGTTATTATTTCCCCCTTAATTCACAATATAATAACATGAAGTAATCCTTCAGTAAGTGTATGTGCAAGGGCACCTGGGTGGCTTGGTTGGGTAAGTGTCTGACTCTTGATTTTGGCTCAGGTCGTGATCTCAGGGTCCTGGGACGGAGCCCTGCATGGGGCTCTGTGCTCAGCGGGGTGTCTGCTTAAGGTTCTCTCTCTCCCTCTTCCTATGCCTCTGGCCCTCCCCCAGCCCTCCTCTCTGTCTAAAATAAATCTTTTAAAAAATAAGTGGTAACTGGAGTTCAACAGACTAACATTATAAGGCAACATTCAATGTATAATCCTTCAAAAGAATAGTTGTGGTCACGTTTATCTCCTAAACATTTATAATGTTCCATTTTCTTCCACTGGACACACCAATGTTTTAGGGCAAATGTGAAAGAGCTGACTATTCAAAGTTCCCTTATATTTGGTTGTCTCATAGCTCTCTGTTCTTATCTTTGCCAGATGGACTCTCTCTTCAGCTACAACACTGACTTCACACCTGTTCTGCCACTGCTGTTTCTAGTGTTGTACACAGTAGAAAAAGCAATCCCTCGCAAACCATATACAGCACTGTCCCCTTATCCGCAGTTTCATTTTCCATGTTTTCAGTTACCTGTCATCAACTGTGGTCAGGAAGCAGGTGATCCTCCTGCCAAACCATTAGAAGGTCAGTAGTAGCCTAATAGTATGACACAAGGACTATGTCATTCTCCTCACTTCATCTCATCAGTGAGGCATTTATCATCTCGCACTGTTACAAAAAGAAGGGTGAGCACAGGACAATAAGATATTTTGAGAGAGAAAGTGAGGGAGAGAGGAGGAGACCACATGCGCATAACTTTTATTGCAGTGTATTATTATAATTTTTCGCTTTTCTTATTGTTGCTGGTTTCTTACTGTGCCTAATTTATAAATTAAACTTTATCGTAAGTATGTACGTGTAGGAAAAAATATATATATAGGGTTTGGTACTATCTGCAGCTTCAGGCATCCACTGGGGTCTTGGAATGTATCCCCCATGGATAACGGGGTCTACTGTACTCAGTGAGCAAAAAGAATACAAAAGCAGAGAACAACAGCATTTCCCTTTCTTTCCATTCCCTGCAATGCTAAATACAGTAAATGAGCTGAAACCTTTCGCAGAGAGCAAATTATGCCACAGTAATAGCAGTGCCTTCAAAATCAAAGGAAAGAATTGTATAGTAGATCCTCACTTAGACAAGTTAAAAAGAAGCTCATCTGAAATGTTTGAATATATTAGTAAGAATCACAATTTTATTACTTTCAAATACAGTCATGTGCTCTTATGTAATGCAAGTCCACGCAGTCACTTCAGGGGCTGATTTTGGTAATATCTGAGAAAAACAAAAGGAAAATCACCTGAAATCTCCATGAGTAAGGACTGATTAAAAAATCCATTCTTCCATGTAATGTAATACAATGCAGACCTTAAATAGAATGTAGCAGATATATCTCCAAGATGCTATGGTGTTAAAGAAAATAAAGTATAGAATTGTCTACGTCAAAAACTTTCATAGTTCATCTGAAATATATTATGCATACACACATATATGCAAATATGCACATTACACTTTACATAGTACACATATGTGTGTGTACGCATAGAAGATATGCAAATATTCTTGTTACATCGAGTTGCACTTAGGAAGAGGCATAAAAGGAAGTATCGCTTTTCATCTTATTTTTTTTTATACTTTTGGAAATGTTTTTACCGTGTGCAAGTATTCTTTTTTATAATAAAAATGTATGAGATAACATGAAAATATTACTGTGAGGAATATATTGTCCAAAATAGTATACATAGTGCTGTGGAGCTATATAAAAATTATGGAGTAAGTATGCCACAGTGACTTCAAAATGCAGAGGAACTTAAACTGCCTAAATAAAGTGTGGCCAATTAGAGATTCTTTAGAGTCCGTTTTAATAAACAGATAAGAATGATTACCAATTATTGGAATGTAAATGCATATCTTTAAAATGCCTTGCAAAAGCTTATTTTAAATAGCTTAAACTTTCCTCTCCAAATTTTAATTTTGGAATTAATTTCTTTTACATGCATTTTTCACTAATAGTAAGTTTCTAACAAAACCTTTTGGAATTCTAACAAATTCTGGATTTGTAGAACATCAATGAGGATTTTGAACATCTTTTCAATATTAATGGTAGATAATATTTTATCCCTCTTTTAAAGTACTCCTTGAAATATTGAATTAAATATTGCCTATAAGTTGAGAAATCATTCCAGATTGTTCTTAGCACCTTCACGAGTCTTTAGATTTATTAATCCTCTTTGAAGTCATGGACATGTTCTGTTGGATGAACCAAATGCTCACAACTTTGGGTTGTTGAAAGAGGATTTTCACAGTTGGTGCATTGTGTGTGCCTTTCTCTCTTTGGCTGCTGGGTTTGGCCTTTTCACTGCTTATTAACACCTTCATGAAAGTGCAGGTGACTGAAAAAGAAAAAGGTGAAGTACAGACTGGTTAATACTGCTGCCCCTAGGGTAAAAATCTCCGAGGAGGATTGCATGAAAACGGCAGGTTAATTTTCTGTCACACTACCACATAGATAATCAAGAGTTGGAACCACGGAGTTGGAGGATTTGGTTTTAAGATTACTCTTGGGATTATTTTTAAATAGAATTTATGATTGATATGAAGGTGAATTCACCGAGTGTAGTGACTTTATTATGGAGCCCATTCAGAGGCACCTCTTGGGATATTTTATTTTTTTTACTCCAGCACTGATTGTGATCTTAAACCTAAGTATGCAGAGATGCCCAAAATTTAATTAAAGTAAAAATTTTTAAATTTGTTTTTCTGTTTGAAATTCTATGCAACTTTAGGGGAAAACCCACCTGAATTGTGATGATTTATTTCACTTTAATCTCTAGGGACTTTCATTTCCATATTAATAAGAATACCTACACTGATTCTTATACTCCAGAGTAAACATAGTAACTGTGACTCATGCTGAAGGTCATATTTGGAATCTCATATTTCCCTCGAGTTTTAGTTACAAACATTCTTTCTGGGATTCTTTCTTGCATTTGCAAATCCTATTCATCCCCCAAGGCCTAACTCAAGTTTCCTTTTTTTGGTAAAGTCTTCCTTCCTGACTCCAGCGTATATTGCTCACTGCCTTCTGTGAACCCTTACGGTTATTACTGTCTGACATTCACAGTCCTGCAGTTGACTATTTACTGGCTTAAGCACTGGTCGTAAAGCCTGTCTCCCCAGTGAAATGGTAAGTTCGTAAGGGTAGGGACTGCAAATACTTCTGATGGTACTGATGTAGAGAGCTCTTGAGTTTCTTATAATACGTAACATAGAGTACCTAGTAGGTGCCCAGAAATAGTAGATTTTTGTAGTCCATCTTTGGGCCATACACAAATTACATTTAAAATTCCTTCTATCTCGCTATTGCCACTGCCTCAATTAGTTCCATCCCTTACTATATCATTTTTTTTTAATAAGGCAGGACAAAATATTGCCACTGATCTTGAACTCTAGTTTGGCTTATCTGCTGGTAGCAGGCTTTCCTGTAGGGCATTGTGAGCGTTTACAAAGCTCGTATAGCTAATCTGTTACGGAGCTATCTTGCTCTTTTGGTCTGATTTATTTTCATGGGGCTGCAATATTCTCTGGATGACTGTGGAAGCTCAGAATTCGACTTTTGCAAACATCAGTGACCAGGTAGTAACTCTGTGGAACCAGAAATTACGGCGTATTCACAAGTGACCATCTCCACTTAAAGGCCAAGCACTTCCTGTGGTGATGAAGGGCCTTTTGGCAAACGTATGTGAGAGGAAGGGGGCATAGCAATGTATTTTCTCTCCCCCTTACCTTTATCCACACTACCAGTCCCAGCAGGCCTCATGCTACCTGAGATCCAATACCTTTAAGTAATATTTTAATGTAGCACATAATAATTTCTCTCTTTTCTCCAGCATAGGCCATAGAAAATGTTTGCCCCCCTCCTCTGCTCAGCTTTTTAAGGAATTGCCTTCTATCTGCCAGAAAATTAACTTGAGAGACTATGAAATTTGAGAGACTTCCATGGAATCTTATGTGGCGACTCTGCAGTCATTCCTGCCAAGGAAATAACTCTAGAGGAATCAGGGACAATATTTAAGGCTCGCAAGAGGCATCCTCGCTTGCTCTTAGGCATTTTCTGCTGCTTCAGCCTTGTGGTTCCTTTCCCTGAAAAGAACAGGTGTGCCTCACAGCAGGTGTGTTTGTTCTACTTTTCCTATGGCAGCTGTCACTCCCCAGGTAACTCCCTTTTCCAGGTGGTGAATTCTTACAACCCATCATCTTCTTTCCTGGCTACCATTACTTTAAAAAAAGGTTTGGCTGTCAATCCTCCCTCGTTGGACTTTAGATGCTGTCAAAACGTTATTGTCATTGTTGATATTTTTGCTTTTGCGTTTAAGGTTGAGTTTTTTTTTTTTAAAGGGAAAATATGTCTTCAGATGGATTCCATTTACAAAGCAGACAAACTTAACATTTTCCTTTCAAAAGCCTCCCTGAACGTCTGCAGCCCTTTTTGATTTGGATTTGAGTTTTGAAGCCTTCTTCTGTGACAGCTTTGGATTTCTCCATTTTTGCATTTTCCAGTAGATCTTGGGGTCTGTCCTCAGTCAAGGCACCTGCTGCTGGGACTGCCAGTCACCACATGCTTGGCTTTCATCCTCCCTTGTTTCTATTCATAGCCTGTACTTCTCATAACTCTAAAGGACTATTTGATGCCCCCACATTGTTTAATATCTACATGATTAAAGCAGCTGAGAGAATTAGAACATGTCCTAAGCCCAAGGAAAAATCCAGTCCAGGGAAAACTGTAGGCCCAGATCATTTTTAGTAAGCTCTGCTGCTCAGATTTACCTGTTCTTCTGTTGCACTCCCTTGGGCATTTTGTAAGTATTTGAGGGTTAGCTTTAAAAGGATACTTTCAGGCATGTTTTCACTCTTAGTAGAATAACATTTACCGAGCTCTCATGGTATGTAGGACTGTTACAGTGGTTCCATGGTGAGATACAAAAGAAGTCAGCATACCATTCTAATACTTAAGGAATCAAGTGTTCTGGAACTTAAGATGGACTGACAGAGACAAAATGCACACACACAAAAGACTAAGGTGCTCTTTGAAGGCACCAGAAGAGTGAGACATGAGTACCAATTGGGTGCTGGGGGTGGGGTGCGTGAAATGAATATGTTGTCAGAATTGGAAGGAGGTAGGCATCTTTAGTGAGAGCCCCAGAGGAATGAATGATGTGTGAGGGCTTTTCTCATGAGGGTTCTAAGGGACTTCAACAAGAGAGTGAACAATGCAGAAAACAAGCTTGTCTTCCCATAGAGTTATATGACAATAGTAATAGTAACTGTTGCTGTTTGTTAAATTTTTACTCTCTGCCAATGTAAAATTAGTGGAAGAATAAGAGAACAAGAAAATATAAGGTTTAAAGAAGTGCATTCTATTTATTTATTTATTTAAGTAGGCTCTACACTCAGCACAGAGCCCAATGTGGGGCTTGAACTTATGACCCCAGATCAAGACTTAAGCTGAGATCAGCAGTTGGACAGTGAACCCACTCAGCTACCCAGGCACCCCTAAAGAAATACATTCTTGAAGTGTCAAGTCTATGACCATGGGCTTTAGTCTAGCTAGGGAAGTAGGTAAAGTGTGTGTGTATATGTGAGTTTGTGTGTGCATATATGTGTGTGTGAGAGAGATAAATACAGGGAAAAAAGATGGGGAGGGACAGAGAAGGACAGATACAGAGAGAAACTTAGAGAATAGGGCTGGATCTGAGAACTAAAGGTTACAGGGTATAGTAGGTCCCGCCTTCCCCATGGTTTAATTTTCCATGGTTTCAGTTAACCATTGTCAACTGTGGCCCAGAAATAAATGCACTCCATCTTATGAAATCATCAGAAGGTCAGTTTAACACTACGTCACAGTGCCTATATCATTCCTCTCATGTCATCTCATCATGTAGACATTTTATCATCTGACATCATCACAAGAAGGGTGAATACAGTACAATATTTTGAGAGAACATATTCATGTAACTTTTATTATAGTATATTATTATAATTGTTCTCCTTCATTTTTAGTTATTGTTGTTAATCTCTAACTGTGCCTGATTTATGAACTAAACTATATCATAGGTATGTATGTGTAGGAAAACACATAGTTATATAGGGTTCAGTACTGTCTATGTTTTCAGGCACCCACTGGGGGTCTCGGAATGGATCTGCCATGGATAATGGGGAAACACCATAGGTGAATAGGAATTTAAGTGAGGAAAGGAGTACAATAAGAAAGAGGCTGTGTTCAAAGAGAAGGATTCATAGTTCTAGATCTGGAATTAAATTTTCTACCTTCTGAATGGATTTTTCAGTAAAACCTTGGACTTATTTTGCTCCTGCATAATAAAATAGAACATTTAAATTTGAAAGTGGAGTTTTCACAGAAAATAAAGTGTTTCTTTAATATGCTAAATTCTTGATTTGTAGAGTACAGCAAATTTTTCCACATATTTGTAATCCATGGTAATTCTAAGGCATAGCCTATTGGAAATTAGAATGCCAAGGCCATGTCAAAAAACTAAGTAGGTAGAGATTTACAGTGAATTATTTAAGAGACTCACATCATCACATTAACACATGGCTTAGCTGTATTATGACAGTGGAAAACCTGGCATAAGAGCCTTCTAGAGCACCAAGTAATATGCCTGAGATCTCTTTCTTGCAGGTGAATTCTCTAGTGGCAGTTATCACAATTTATGCCAAAGGCTTATTTTTATGCAGACATAATCTCTGGCAGAAATTTCACAGCCTTTACTGACAGAACTGACAATGTATATAGACCCAGGCTACTAGACAACACCAGCAATCAGTTATTAGTAAACAAATATTAACTATGTCTCGACCATGTACCTAGCACCAAGCTAGAAACAAAGGGGATATTAAAAAAGAGGCATACACAATCCCCTCAAATACCGAAGTGTCTAGTTTGAGCAATAGGACTAAAGAAACTAAAATAGTGACAAGGCTATATTTAATCAAGAGCCATGTTAGGGAATGGTGAGTATTTTAGGATGTTAGAAAAGGGGGAGGTCAGTTAGAGTGACAAACTGGGGAAGTCTTCATGAAGGAATTGGAAATGGCCCCACAACTCAAAAGACAGGTAGAATTTAAAGAGGAAGAGTGAAAAAAACAAACAAACAGGAGATCTGTTTGCCTTGATAATAAGTCAAAAGAAGGCAGAGAAAAAAACTGGTATTTTCATACCTTCTTCTCAAGAGGGAGACAAGTATGATTGTTGTAGAAGACCTGTATGAGATCAGTACAAAATAAGTTAGGTAAGGCCATATTATCAAGGGGCCTTGACAACCAGGTCAACTATTTTGAATTCAACATACTGAGAAATGAAGACCACTGATAGTTGTAAGGTGGGAATATAGAATGGTCATTAGGGGAGCATTTTAAGATGAACATGAAACTGATATATAGGACAGATTAGAGAAGGTAGGGAATGGTATTGAAATGTTACCATTGCTATAGAACATATTTGACTTCAGTCTCACTTTTCAAAGAAGTTATGGAAGCCATTCCCAACCAAGTCTTAGATTCTGTTGTTAGAGGGACCATGCACTCGCCTCAGTGGAGGAAATCTCTAGCTTTCAGTTTTGATTCAGTTTCCACCAATGTTATTTTAGGAATTACTATGATTTTTTATTAGAGCAACCTCTCAGATTTTCTACATCTGAAACTGATAGAATAGTTTGGCAACCCCTGTTGTAGGAAAAGTGGAGCATATAAAAAAGGTGGCGTTTTCTTTTGGGAGAAACAGTATGTTTTAGAAGGAAACGATGAGCAAACCAGAATAATTCAGGTGGATGACCTAAAACCCAGAATGTAGCTGAAAGTAGAAGGGCAACCAAGTGCCTCACAAATAATGACAAGCTAGAATAAGAAGATGGGCAATGCAGAGAACGCAGGACATGAACCAGATTTTACCACAACTATACATAAACATTGAGACAATTCCTTATTTCAGCTTTGATTCACGTACTTGGGTATTTCCCTATCCAACTTTGTAAGTATAAACCCGGTTAGATTTATATCATCATCAAAGGAAAACTGGTTGCTAGATTTGAAAGAAGGAAATATTTTTCTTTAAAAAGAAATTGGAGAGGTGCCTGGTTGGCTCAGTTGGTTAGGCCGCTGCCTTCAGCTTGGGTCATGATCTCAGGGTCCTGGGATCGGACCACACAGCAGGCTCTCTGCTCAGCGGGGAGCCTGCCTCCCCCGCCGCCACCCGCCTTGTGCCTCCCTCTCTGCCTACTTGTGATCTCTCTCTCTGCCAAATAAATAAATAAAATCTTTAAAAAAAATTGGAGGTGGGGCTACAGGGCAGCTACTTCTCCAATGAAAACCTTTTAAAGAAAATTGATTATCAAATGTGCATTAATTAAATGACACTGTAAGGAAAAGAAAGTCAAGTATATCTTTACTTATTTGTCTTTTGCCCTCCTCAGTTCTTTCCCTAGAGCATGATCTCTTTTCTTTAGAACATGGTTCTCAACCCTGGTTGTATATTAGGATCTCTGTGGGAACTTTCAAAAAGTCTGCTGCTAAAAAAGACTTTACTCTAGATTAATTCAAGCTTTAGGATAAATCCAAATCTTTCCACGGTATTCTTATTGGTAGCCAAAGTTGAGAAGCTCTATATTAGATTAGTACCAGCGTCTTTCCCCCTTCCCTCCTTTATGTAGTCCCTTAAGGCATAAAACTTTTTGCAAGAGACATATGTTTTAACAAAACTAAAAACTGTGACCCTTAAGATCGAAAGCTCTTGAGGACAGATCCTTGGTTTGTTCACTTTCATATAATTCATGGGGCTTTGATCAGTAAAGTTTACTAAATTAATATTAGGGAGAGATGTAAGTAGTA
Organism: Lontra canadensis; assembly: GCF_010015895.1. Classification (NCBI taxonomy): domain Eukaryota; kingdom Metazoa; phylum Chordata; class Mammalia; order Carnivora; family Mustelidae; genus Lontra; species Lontra canadensis. The sequence continues at coordinate 4,402,928 of NW_022631075.1, read as the reverse complement.
ACCAGGATTGGAAGTAGGACCAGGGACAGATTAGTTTCTATGTAAGGGGTGAGGGGAAGGGAGACTTCATAGTATAAGATATAGTAGTGGTGGCTGTAGTAGGAAAGTCTTGGATAGGTCCCATGGATATAAAAAACAACTTTAGAACTATAGTCTGTTGCTAGATCTTTTAGCTATTTGTAATGTGACTTTAGGTAAGTTGCTTATTACTGAATGTCTCTGATCTTTGTAAAGTGAGGAAATTAGTTCCAGCCCCATCTACTTCACAAGGTTGATGGGAGATTCAATTGAAATTTATAGTTATGAGTGTTCATTTGACAGCATTTTTACATACAATATGCTAGATATATGTAAAATTGTTATTACAATTCATAAAACCAGTGAACAGACTTTTTGTCAGGATGAAAAGCCTAGAAGAATCAAAGAGAACAGTATAAGGGCCTTTAACCCTTAAATCCAGTAGGAGTGGGAGGAATAGATTGCCTTTGAAAGGCTTCATCTGTCAAAGGTTGCATTCTCATAAACCTGAAAGATTATGTTCATGGTAGACATTGCCTAATTTTGGCAGGCTTCAATAATGCAATGAAAATAATCCTAAAGAAGAAACTTGATAGGAATTCAAGTTCCAGGTACAGTATTAACTGTCTTTATGAACTTGGGCAACAGACACATACATGTACTTGGATTTGTTCATTTTTTAAAGGGAAGGAATCAAGACATTATCATTTGTTGAAATTATAGGTATATACATATCATATATGTATATGTATATATTTATACATATCACATGTATATACATATGATTTCAAGTAAACAAATGAAATCAGCATATATTTATTAAACACCTGTTAGGTGTCAGGAAATATTTTGGGGGCTGTGAATAGAGCAGTAAAAAAAAAAAAAGAACAAATATTCCCTACTGTCATGAAACTTATTTTCTAGTAGGAGGTGGGCATAATATAATTCCAGGTACCAAGAATTGCTATTGAAAAACAATAAAAGCAGGGTAGGGACACAGAGTAATGAATTAAGACCAAAAGACTTGATGTCTTCTATGTGCCAAGATACACTGTAGATACTTCCCATGTGTTAATTTCATGGAATCTTTATAAGTATTCTATGCAAGACGTATTATTATCTTCATTTTGAGGAGAAGGAAACTAAGGTTCAGAAAGCTTAATAAACTTGCCCAGGTTATATAGTGGCTGCATAATAAAGTTAGGCTTAGAACACAAACCCTGAGTTTAAATCCCATGGCCTTTCTACTATATGTGGCCAGCCCTTATGTGATTTAGTCTATGTTCCTATATTCCTTTCTGCAAAGTAACAATATGGGACTTCATCAGAAATTTAAATCTGGTGTGCCATGCACTGTACATGTCTTGTGTATTTGAAGAGAGTAAGATTTTTTTAATTGAATTACTTATCAGTATTTAAAAATAAGAGATTTCATATACAATTACTGATTTTCAAATTGTCTTAAAGCATGGGAAACTCAGCACCCCAGACCTGCATTCTCAAATGTCAATACCAGCTGAAGCTGAGCAGTCATACTTCTTTTAGACAGGACAGGTACTCTCTGGTTCTCCATGGTCCTCACCAATTCAAGAGACCATCCCTGACCCTCTCCACTCATTTATATTACCTACCTGGGCCATGCAGGTATTTATTTATTTATTTATTTTTATTTTTAAAAAGATTTTATTTATTTTTTTTGTTTTTTTTTTAAGATTTTATTTATTTATTTGACAGACAGAGATTACAGGTAGACAGAGAGGCAGGCAGAGAGAGGAAGGGAAGCAGGCTCCCTGCTGAGCAGAGAGCCCGATGCGGGGCTCGATCTCAGGACCATGGGATCATGACCTGAGCCGAAGGTAGAGGCTTTAACCCACTGAGCCACTCAGGTGTCCCCATGCAGGTATTTAAATTTGCAACTCACCAGACCAGATAGTGTGAAAAGCCCCCTCCAATTTCAAAGTTATGATCTAATGCTGAAAATTCAGTCTTAAGCTTTATATATTTCTTTTAGTTTTTAACTATTCATTTGACAGCCTTAGCTATATTTCAGTGAATTTTCTTCCTTCGTTTGTTCTTCACTTTGCTTATTTTTTATGGTTTAGCAACCATGTAAATGATAATCAAAACTGCACACTAATTCCTATATTTTTTCATTTTAAAATATGATCCAGTGAGTCTTCATGCAGGAAAAAATGTGAAACATGCTAAACATGTTAAAAGCCTCAAGAATGCATATAAAATATAAACAGCATAATTAACAAGTAATTCATAATTATAGTTAAATTCTGCCAGTGTGGAAGCATGCAAGCCAGGTTAGAAGTCCATGTTTTAGTTATGTCTAGAATTCACTATAGTCTTTAAAATCCAAATAATTTATTAAGCTAATATTCGTTAGAAGAGAAAATTCAGTGATAATACTGAAGGAGTTTCAGAAAAAGATCTCCTCCATGAAAAGCATTCAAAGTATAATTATTCTTAAGCACAACATTATTAAAATGTATTTCTATAATATGAAAGTTTTTATTAGTATTCTGTGATATAAAGTGCACCATTGCAGCATTATGTTAAGTTCTTTTTCTGTATTTGTAAGTTTCATAGCATTTCTTTTATAGTGGTAAACAATGGAATTTCTGCTAGGCTTAGAGTGAATTACAGTTGTTGAATGCTGTGGGTACAAGCTGTTTTGTCAACTCAGAGGCCTCATTATCTGTCTGTGTGGTTGTCCTAGAGCTGCCCTGAGGCACAGTGGCCTCTACAGCCAGGATATCCAGATTGTTTTGTGGTTCATACTCTATAGTTACTTGTTTGATTTCACACAGGTGGAGTAGGAGCCCACTTATATAGTGTTAGGTGAAGGATGACAAGGAGTCCCCTTCCTGTGTTCTAGCTGCAAATGGCTCCCTGTATAGCCTGACACAAGGCCTGGGCTTCCCAGCTTTGAAGAGTCAATTCTTTGGGTAGAATTATTGTTCCCTTCTGGAAAGCAGAACCATTAGGAAGAGGTTAAGCCATTGTGCGAGATATAAGTAATAAAGGCTTCATTAACAGCATGAAATCATTGGTTTTTGTGCCAAAGTGTCAAGGACCATAGAGTCAAGTCTAGGGGAACAGGACACAGAATAGCAAACTCTGGATGTGTGTGTGGGATGCTTTGAAATATTTGGGTCTAAATAGAAGGTATTCACCAGGAAGGTCATGCCTGAGATGAAGCTTTTTGGTAGAAACTCTTAAACAGTACATACTTGGTTGGGGGGAAAGGGCTGGGTATAAAGGAAAGGGACAGTAAAAATGGGGAAGTAAGAGTGAAATAAAGTTAAATTTCATCTACTTCCTGCCACTCCCTCCCTGGGTTTAACCCTCATGATATCTGTTGGTTATAAATTAAAAAGATAGTAAACCTTTAATTACTATGAGTGCTTGAGGAATGGGGTACTATAACTGAAAGCTTTTGTTAATTTAGATTAAAATATACTGTAAAATAAAGATACCAAGGAAGTTCCAAATTGCTGTGAAGGGGCAGATAAGAAAGAAAAAACCAATTTAAAAATTAAATAAGAAAATGGAAAGAAGAATACATAACAAAGAAGAATATTAATGTCCTTATTTAATTTTTTAATTGACTTTTTCACATTATCTGTCTACCCCTCCACTCCCAGTAATTTGGAAACATACCGTTATCTACATTTTACAATATTGTATTAGTTTTCCATTGCTGTAATAAATTACCACAAACTTAGTGGCTTAAAACAACACAAATTTGTTATCTTACAAGGTTCTGGAAGTCAGAAGTTTGAAATGAGTCTCAATAGGCTAAAATCAAGTTGTCTGCAATGTCGTGTTACTGTCTGATGCTTTTCAGGGAGGATCTGTTTTCTTGGCTTTCCTGGTTTCTAGAGGCTATCCACATTCATTGGTTTATGGCACCTCCCTCCATCTTCAAAGCCAATAATGTTATATATTTTGACCTTTATTCCAACATCATATCTCTCTCTTATTTCCTCTTTTGCTCATTCTTCTACCTTTAATGCCCCGTGTGATTATATTAGATGCACTCAGATAACCCCAGATAGGTCAATTGATTAGTAACCTCATTTCCATTTGCAATCTTAATTCCCCTTTGCCATGGAACCTAACATATTCACAGTTTCTGGGGATTAAGACATGGACATCTTTGGGAGGCCATCACATATTCTGCCTACCACAAATATAATAAACATAAATTATTACACTATGATTAAGACATTGTATTTGTCACAATAATATAAATGGCTTGACTTTATTCCCAAACAAAAATTTACAGGTTTACAAGTTTTAGGTAAGTACACCTTAAAGAGAAATATTAAACAAAAATGATGAAAAATGTTTCAAAACAAAGGAATGGACAAAGATGTGCAAGAAATTCAAGAAATGTCAGTATTAGATAAAGTGACACTTAAGACCAAAGCATTAAAGTAGAACCTACGTGTATTCATTCATTCAACAAATAAAACTTATTGTGTGCAGCTATTTGGAATAATACATGAAGCATTTAATAAAACTACAATGACAGCTGTAGAATAGAACTCTCAGAATTTGAAAAATAAGTAGGCAAAAAAGTAACAAGACAATAGATTTTTCCCCCAGGTTCTTATTTAAATTCCAGCTAGTTAAAATAGAATGCAATATTAGTTTCAGGTGTAGAATTTAGTGATTCATCACTTCCATACAACACCCGGTGCCAAAACAATAGATTTGAATAATATAGTTAAGAAGCTTGACCTAATATTTTGACAAATACACAGAATTACACACTCTAATGCAAAATAATACACATTCATATCTTGTGCTCTGGACCATTTACAAAAATTGATCCTGTATTTTGCCCCCAACCACACACTCGTTAATAAATTCCCAAGTGGAGAACTGATAGTTCGCATTATCTAATGAGAATGTTATAAAGCTAGAGATCAACAATAAATATATGGCAAAAAGTAAACAGAAAAAAAATCTTGGAACCATGGCTCAGTTGGTTGAGTATCTGTCCAACTCAGCTCAGGTATTGATCTCATGGGTCTTAGAAATCAAGCCTTGTGTGGGCCTTTGCACCCAGCAGGGATTCTGCTTGAGATTCTCTCCCTCTGCCCCTCCTCTCTCTCTCTCTTTCTCTCACTCGCTCTCTCTCTTTCTCTCTCATATAATGAAATTAGAAAAAAAATCTTCTCTCAAATAATGAAATTAGAAAAAAATCTTACCTTTAAAAAAGGATTCTATTTATTTATTTATTTATTTGAGAGAGAGAGAGCGAGCATGGAGGGAGGGACAGAGGGAGAGGGAGAGAATCTCAAGGAGACATGGCACTGAGCACAGTGCCAGAAGTGGGGCTTGCTCTCATAACCCTGAAATCATGACCTGAGCCAAAACCAGGAGTCAGACGTTCAACTGACTGAGCCACCCAGGTGCCTCTGTAAAATACTTCTGATAAGTAATTTTTTGGGTCAAAGAAGAAAGCTAACAAATTTAAAATTATTTTAAAATAGGGGCGCCTGGGTGGCTCAGTGGGTTAAAGCCTCTGCCTTTGGCTCCGGTCATGATCCCAGGGTCTTGGGGTCAAGCCCCACATCAGCCTCTCTGCTCAGCTGGGAGCCTGCTCCCCACTCTCTCTTTCTCTGCCTGCCTCTCTGCCTACTTATGATCTCTGTCTGTCAAATAAATAAATAAAATCTTTTAAAAAATTATTTTAAAATTAAAAAATGAGATGACTTCATAAAAAACCTAGAGATGTGGCTAAGAACAACACGAAGGAAGATTTATGGCATTAAAGGAGTTTAAAGAAATATTGAAAAAATTAATCCAACTCAGGGAAACAGAAAAAGAAAAAATACACGTCATCACATGAAAGTAGGTGGACAAAACTAATAAAGATGTTAGTCAAAATTAATTACAGAATTTAAATGTGGACTTAAAGCCAAAAGCTGGTCCCACAAAAAATTCATAGAAGAGGAGGTTCTTGGTTCTACACTTAAACGTACACTAACAAATTTCCTGAACTCCAAGGATAAAGAAAATCTTGCAGGATTCCTGGAAGAAAGACGACATTATCTACAAAGAAAAAAAAATAATAAGAGTGCTATTGGTTTTCTCATCCATATCATGGAAACTAGAAGACAGTGGAAGAGTATCTAGAAATTTCCAAGAGAGAAGGACTACAATCCAAGCATCTTACCACTCAATCAGAAAATTGTTCACCTGCCTGAGTCAAAGAAAGATGTTTGAAGACAAGCAAAAATTTACAAATTACATAACTCTCATATGCCACTGAAAAAAGTTTGAGAAAAAACTCAAACCAATCAATAAATGAATCAGAACTAAGACCTCAAGATGACAGAAGATAAATAAAAGGGGAAATAATGATGATCAATGAACCTGTGTCTCTGGAAAAATAATTAAATTTAAATGAAAATGCAGATGCTTAGTACAAAGTTGCAAACTGGAATTTTTTTAAACAGAAAAGATATTTTATGAGGGAAATGTAATAATACTCCAAAACAGAGTGTCCAAAAGAATTATAATGCAATATATGTATATATGTGGAGATAATTTTAAATTGTCAAGTAGCCAGCATTTTAAAAATTAAAAAATAGATGAAATTAATTTAATAATATATTTCTTTAACTCAGTATAACTAAAATATTATTTCAATGTGTAATCAATATAAAAATTATTAACGAGATGTTTTACTTTTTTTCATGTTAAGTCTTAGAAATCTCACATGTATTTTATACTTGTAATGTGTCCCAATTGGGACTAGTCACACTTGAAGTGCTCAGTAGTCACATGTGGCCGGTGGCTACCATGTTGGACAATGGAAACCCATAACTCAAAATACTAAGCCATCTCAGCAGAAACATTGGACTTGGGGTGAGAAGAAAGGGAGAACATCTCATGAGGTCAGGAAGATAGGAAAGAAGGATGTTGAATGCAGTATTGTTTGTAGGGTTAACAATAGCAAGAACTTGGATGTATAACAACAGGACATTTATTAAATAATTAATGACACATTCGTAACATCAAATATTCCCGGATAATGAAACAAGTTAGAGGCATAGCCTATCCTCAAGGAGCATCCATGTTATGTCTTAAAGTATAATAAACAAGTGTAGCATAATGCATAAGATATCCCATTTTCATAAAAATAAGAGGAAAGTCTCTTTATATGTGTCTATATATTTGTATATATTTTTATGTATATTGAGAGAAAAGTAAGGAAAGATTCTCACTCTACAATGAATATCAGTTGCCTTGATAGGACTGGAGGAGCCAGAGAAGGAGTTATTAATTCATAATTATCTTATGAACATCTGTATTGTTTGAAGTGTTATAATGAGGGATTTGGGGGACAATTTTTAAAACATATAGTATGAACAAGGGTGAGAAAGAAAGAGAAATAAACAACAATAGCTCTTGGTGAGTGGACAGGACTTCGATGGAGTCAGACAAAGCCTGATTTGAGAGCATTATTAAGTCATTAACAAAAGGAGTGTGGGAATAATGAACAATAGAAGTGAGGTATCTTTTAAAATAATTCTGTTATACAGAAGTCCATTCTTAAGTCCAGCATGAATCTATGGCCATACCACCCTGAACATGCCCGATTTTCTCTAAGTCAAGCATGAAACCCAGAACCCATAAAGGAAAAAAACCTGACAGATTTGACAACATAAAAATTGAACACCCATAAACAATATTGAGAAGCAATAGGCTGAGTGAGAATACTTAGGACATATAAAATGCAATGAGATAGCATCTTCTATGTACAAGTGAAAGAATTGCACAATACCAATAAATGTATGAAAACACATTCCAGTCAAAGGAGATATAAATACATATAAATAAAATACAAATGAAAATAAGATCACATTTTCACTTCTAATCTGATGAAAGGAACAGAAAGATGTTTGATGGCATCCACTGTTGGCAAGGACATAAGGAAGCTGGCACTTGGGTACACTATTGGTGGGAATGTGAATTAGAATGATCTTTTGCAGCATAATTTGGCAGAATCTAACAAATCTTAAAAGGCACATACACTGTGACCTAACAATCAGACTTTCAGGAATTTGTCTTACAAAAGAATAGCAGGAATGCAAAAAGATGTCTGTGTAAGGATGGATGTTAAATTCCAAATACTTGGAAACAAGCTAAATGTGTGGGCCTAGTTAAATAAATTATGATATCCTCAGACAGTAGAATTCCTTACAGTATTAAAAGAATTAAGTTGATATATATATTCTGCCATAGAAAAATGTCCATGGTATAGTATTGAGAAGTAAGAGAGACAAGTCGCAGAACAATACATAGCACATGTATTATATGTAATATATAACACTCTTGTAAAAACAAAAAAATATTAAAAAATCCACTTCATACATGTGTGTTTTCAACATTTTTCAAATAATACATAAAACAATAAAAATACAATTTCAGTCTATGTAATGCTTAGAGAATGAGGAATTCAAGTTAATCCATATTTTTGGTTGATTCAGAGGTAATCATAATTACATTTGTAGAGTTACAGTTCTAACCTAGGTCTGTCGGCACCAGATTTTTTCACTACAGAAAAACCCCTGGTAGCCTCCCTTATTTAAATCCCTAAAACGAAATTGTTCATTTTCATTTACTTCTTCTTCCTCATAGTAGAAGGTTACCTGGGAAATGTCATTTGGTTAAAAATTTTGGTCTGGGGGCGCCTGGGTGGCTCAGTGGGTTAAAGCCTCTGCCTTCGGCTTGGGTCGTGATCCCAGGGTCCTGGGATCGAGTCCTGTATTGGGCTCTCTGCTCAGTGGGAAGCCTGCCTCCTCCTCTCTCTCTCTCTCTCTGCCTGCTTGTGATCTTTGTCTGTCAAATAAATAAATAAAATCTTTAAAAAAAATTTTTTGGTCTGTTGAGTTCCATCAGTTAATGTTCTATGTATTTATCCCCCGCCCCACCACCTACCCAGTATAAGAAATAGATTATCACCACTACCTTTTTGGCTCCTCTGTGTGATCCTTCTAGATCTCAATTCTCACCCCTTCTCCTTGCTTTTCTTTAGAGTTTGACCGTGTATGTATACATCCCTAAATAATATATTATTTATCAAACCTTTATAAATGTAGTGATACGTATTTTTCTGGGACTTGCTTTTTTTGTACTCAGTATTACATTAGTGACACTTGTCTATGTTAATGTATATAGATCTACTTCATTTATTTTCAAGGTTATATTCTTTCTTTGTATGACTCTACCGCAATTTCTTTGTCATATAATCTTTCATTGAAGAATTTCATGGAACAGTCTTAAATAAACTACAGTATCATGGATGCCATAAACTACTGAGTACCTGCAGGCATAGCCCCTGTTATCTGTCTGCTTCGTTTAGTAATGGAAGAAACAAACAAATTGAAGAACTGTTATAAGGCATTTAAATAATAAGTATTAAAATAAAAGTGTAAATAGAAGACTGTGGAAGTATTGGGGAGGGCCAGATTAACTGACTAGAGCAAATTTTTGAAAAGATAGGATTTAAACTGAGTCTTGAAAAAATAGAACTTTCAACAGGTAGATATAGAGAAGTTGAAATTTCTATGCAAAAGAATCACTTAAGCATAAAAGTGGGAATGTAGGGACAATATTCAAATAATGAATAGCATGTGTGTGCCTGGAGTGTAGGTTTTTGAAGGTGGCTTACCCAGGTTAGGCAGGAACATAATTTAGAATCACACAGATCTGTGATCAAATTCCAGCTCCATTTTTTTAATTGGCAGGGTTACTTAACTTGACAGGTGACTTGACCCTGTTCTCTCATCTGTAAAATAAAATTAATAATTCCTACCTCTCTGAATCATTGTAATGATTGTATCTCTAAATTGGAAATAAGATATACAGTATCTGGCACAAAGTTAGTGCTTACTGCATGTCATTTCCCTTCTCTTCCTTGACATTGGCTTGAGTAAGGGTTCTTACACTTTTGTTTCTTAAGGAATTGAATGGATAAACAACAGAGAGTAAATTTTTCTTCGAATTTCTCTTCAGTCTCAGAGCCCCATCACGACACTTTGCTTCCGGTGGAAAATCAGCTGCTCTCTTACTCAACTTGTTAGCATTTTCATGGAATTGTTCTCTTTCTAACTTGTATACGCAAATATCAATTCCCATACTTTCAGAGACAGCCCAAACTAGGATATGAAACTCAGGCTAAGGAGTCTGAATAGAAAGAGGGAAGAATATAGACAAGGTTTCGTTAAACTGAGCTGAAAAACCAGCATCAAGAATAGGTTTTTGAAATTGAGTCCAAATCTAATGAGTTAAATATAGAATTTATATCTGTACATAGGTGTTCCCTTTCTATATCTAGAGGCAGAGCTGATTTCAGAGTGTAGAGACCTCTGAGCCTATATATTATCTGGCTAACATGGAAGATCATTGAGCAAGTCATGTCCAAGGGACTTTATTTTATTTGATGATGGTGAGAAAGCCAGACGAGCCAGTGAATATACTAGGAAGAAGCAGAGTGTGCATGAGTTAAACAGGGGTGTCCAGAGTTGAATCGTATCAGCAAAAGAGACAGACCTGTAAACAGGTGCAAGCACATAAACAGGGCATATTGGAGTTGAAGATTAAAAATCTGTAAGAGGAATATATCACAATTCAATTAGGTATGAAGCACTGATTATGGACCAGGGGCTTTTCTCTTGGTCCTGGGGATATACAGGTGATATGCCATAGGGGAGTTCAAAATCCAAGGCAAGAACCAAGAAGTCTGTGTGGGATTAAGGAATGAGGTACAAACATCCATTAGCAGAGACTTGACCATGAAGATATTTTTCAAATCCATCTCTAGGCTATTATTTCCTCTGATTTGTTTAGTAGTCAGGACTGATTACAACAATAGAAACCCAACTTCAAGTAGCTTAAGAGGAATAAAATTTTTTCAGCTCATATAACCAATCAACAAGATGGATGTGGTCTTAGGAAAGCTGGAACACAGGTTGGAACCATGGACTTGAATACTGTTAAGACTCCTATTTAAGCCTAGTGTTCTCTGCATGTCAGCTTCATTATGTACAAGATGGAAATCTGGCTGATGCTGATTACTCTGGGCTATCAACCTTACAGTTTGCCTAACTGAGTAAAAGGGAAACGATCCTCCTCTGTCTACTTGCAGTAAATGTTCAAAACATAAGGAAAACCCGAGGATGGATCTGAATTGGCTTGGCCTTGTTCCTATAACAATGTCTGGACCAGTCTCTGTGGACAGGGAGGGTGTGAGGTATTGACCTACACTGATCAGATGTCCATCCTTTGAAAATCACTGGGCTAATACTGCAGTCCAAAGGTAGGAGCTTCTTTTGAGATCAAAAGTCTAGATTGGGAATAGAAAGAATGATCTCTTCAAATCAGTAAGATTGCAGTATGGACATGGCCACTGAGAGAATCACTGTGAGCCAGTCATTCAGGCATGTGTCAGTTCTGCTGGGCAAGAACACGTATGGTCTAAAGATATTCAGGTAGGGATAGGTACTTGGAAACATTAGGCTGAAATGGAAAGTACAAGAACAATTGTGATAGTAACAGGTACGGAGAGGCAGTTCTGAACCAGCTGAAAGACTTAGTTATTCTCTGTTGCCTATAGAATACATTCGAAAATACTTATTTTTTTAGTTGAGATCCTTCACAATCTGCCTTTCCAGTATTATCTTCCTTTTCACCCTGTATGTTAATTAATTCTCTGATCCGGCCAGAGTAGTGGGTCTACTGAGCAAAGAACCCTGTGCTGAAGTTACCCTCAGTCAATTTCTATCTGTGTACTTATGCTGCTGTCATTACTGAGAATGCTTTCTTTTTCAAGATTTTATTTATTTATTTGACAGAGAGAGACACAGTAAGAGAGGGAACACAAGCAGGGGGTAGTGGGAGAAGGGAGAAGCAGGCTTCCCGCCAAGCAGGGAGCCTGATGTGGGGCTCAGTCCCAGGACCCTGGGAACATGACCTGAGCCAAAGGCAGATGCTTAATGACTGAGCCACCCAGGTGCCCTGAGAATGCTTTCCTAATACACTCCTTTATTCACCAAATACATAGTGATGCTTCTATGTTTTAAAAAGGTGTTCCCAATATTGGCTAGTATGATCAAGAGAGACATGGTCCCTGCCTTTAAGGAATTTACATTCTGATAGTGTTGGACAATCATTACATAACTATATAAATAATCTTAAAATTAAAATTTTAAGTGCTATGGAGGAAAAAAAAAGACCTAATGTCATCTCTAGGGCCAAGGATTGAGCTAAAATCAGAAAGATAAGAAGGAATTAGCCAAGTAAAGATATGGGAGGGGGCAGTAAGGAAAGGGAGGGAACCATGTGTACAAATGTCATGAGGTGAAAAGGAGGATAAGATATTTGAAATACTAGAAGAAGTACAGCATTGCTGGAGCAAGAGAGTAAGAGGCCAGAGTAAGAGGAGATAAGAAACCAGATCATCTAGGGCTTTGTTTGGCATATTAAGGATTTTGGTATTTTTCCTAAATGTAGCTGGGAAATATTAAAAGGGTGTGATGTGATTAGTTTTATCACACCTTTGATGGCTATGCAGAGACTGAATTAGAAGGGGATGGGTTTAGAAACAAAGAGACCACTTAGGTTATTGCAGTCATCTAGGCTAGATATTATTGCAAGTGGAAAAGGAAAGAATGAGATAGATTCAAAGTGTAATTTTGAGTTAAAAATGGCAGGATTTAGTGTGTTGGATATGGGCAGGTGAATCCTAGGTTTTTGGCTTTGTGCAAACTAGTGGATGGTTGTTGCATTCACTGAAAGGTCATGCCAAGAGGAGGATCAGATTTGGAGACAGCGATAATCATCTTAGTGTTGGACCTTTTCATTGTATTTGAGGTGCCTTTCAAACATCCAAGTTAGATGGCAGATGAACAGTTGGGTATTAAAATCTGGATCACAGTATAAGAGTCTAAACTCTTCCCTCTGCTCATTCAAACATTACCTATTAAATCCTAGTTTAATCTACTACTGCCATGAGATGTCACTGAGTTAGTTTTCCCATTCTGAGCTTCCCTTCCTAGTGCTTGTTGCCTAGACTACTCCTTAGGCTCCAGTTATATACTGTGCCATGTGTATGTAAATCTGTCTTGTTTCCATAATCAGAAAAAAAAAATTTTTAAGTAGGCTCCACATCCAGTGTGGAACCCAATGCAGGGCTTGAACTCATGACCCTGAGATCAAGACCTGAGCTGAGATCAAGAGTAGGACACTTAACCAACTGAGCCACCCAGGCACCCCAGAAATCTAGCTTTTTGAAATTTGAGACCATGTTAGATTAGGCTATCCCTCACTAACATCACCAGTTACACATAGAGTTAGAGTTCATTTTACTTGGAACAGAGTGAATGCATATCCTTTCTGCTACTAAGCAGTAGATAGAAACAAAAGGTGTTAAATACCTTTTAACCGGGATTTGAATTTTGACTTCACTAGAAATGGTGGCCATAGTCAAGTGGCTTAACTGCTTCAGAGTCACAGTTTCTTTAGTAGTTGATTTAGAATATTAATCCCTGCCTCCAAGAATTATTGTGAGGATTAAATGCAAAATTGTTAGGATTAAATGCATAATTGTTAGGATTAAATGCATAACGTATGAGAAGTATATAGCATAGTTTATGGCACATAGTAAGCACTAGATATGTACTAATAGTTGTTATTGTTATCATTATTGTTGTTGTTGCTGTTGTTGTTATAGGTCTCAGAAGCTACCAAAATCTACTGACATCCAGTGGCTAGGGAAAGATGACAGATTAGTGAAAACAAAAGCACATGCCTGCTCTTCCATGCTTTTTTCTAAAATAGGATTTCTTGTCATTCTCTAGTTCGCAGATCAGACATCAATTTGTCTCCTTTATCTCTGGCTGAACTTTGGCCCCTAGTTTTAGAGACATCCTAGTGGAGTCAGTTTGTTTCTTATGTTTTACAAAGCATAAATTAAGGTGTGGCTGAAAATCACAATGTAGGCGTTGTGTGCACATGTGGATATATTACATACATAGGTACCTGTTTAATCATTTTTATTAAGAAGATCCATTTCTGATGATGTGTGCCATGTATTGGTCACTGTGTTGCTGACAAGTAAGAAGAAATCATTCATTTGCAAGGAGAGAAGCATATTAACTCTTAAAACTAGTAAGGGGTACTTTTAGCAAATTACTTCGCCTGGTTGCTCTAATTGTGCCCTTGTCACCCTACACGAATGTATCTGAACACTAAGTAGCTTTCTGTCACCTTGCTAAGAGAACTAGGATATTTCTTTTTTAACATGAATAGCCTTGGGAGAGAGTGTGGACTTTTTTCTTTATTTGTATTAAAGAAATATTTATTTGTGGAATCACATTGGGAAGTATATGGTAGATGTAAGTTGCTACTTCCACTTATAAAAATCCAGAATATCTTTTAAATGACTGGTAGCAGTAAGAAAAAAATTTACAATAAATGTTCTTCCAACTTTAATCCTCGCATACTTTACCTATGAGTCCGATTTTATACTTAAATTATTCTACTAATTCTTATTGTGAAGGGCTTTTTTATTGAAATGTGGCTTTGGAATCTAGTGGTATTTTTAATCTACTGGGAGACAATATGTATTTCAGTTTCATATGTGAATAATTAGAATTCAAAATGGCCTTTCCAGTTAGTTTTCTTTTCACACCTCTCCTAAGGCCAATTTGAATTTTATGTAGGTTAAGAAATAAAACTGATTTCCTAGATGAATGAAAGTTATCTTTCTATAATTTTAGCCTAATGCTAAAATTAAATTGTTCACAAATGGACTGTTTTAAATAACCCTGACCAGACTTGAAATTCTTATGGCAAACATTATTTGGCATTTATATAGGATAGCCTATTCAGAGTGGGCTTTTATTTATTGATTATATATCATGAAGTGGAACAGTGATATGCTTATAATTTTATAGATTAAACTGTGGAGTAATTCAATTTTTCTTTTCCTCCCTCCTAGCAAGACCAAATCACTGAAGACTGCCTTCCTCCTTTCTCCCCTACCCTCAAGATTATTTTCAGCTCCCAAGTATTTAGCCAGAAATCTTCTGGGAAGCAAAGTGAATGCATATATAAGGGCCAAATGCAGCATATTTTAGCATAGCTTCCCAGGGTCCTCAACTTCCCTAGTAGAGGATGCACAGGGGACATCATTTTCACATAGTAAATTGCACTTGTTACAAGAAACTAAGTTCCTGGGTGTTACTGCTTTCATATACTCAAGGTTTAACAGAGGCTCTGGCAGGACCCTGAATTAATACCCAAATAAAATACATAGATAATAATGCACAAATTAATATGCAGATAAAAATCTGTGTGATTCTGATGCCAAGTTTAATCTGACCTCCGTTATTACAAATTTATTCCAACTAGAATATGAGCTCCATTGATGGCAAGGGTCTTTGTTTTGTTCATTGCATTTTCTCTGGTATTTGAAACACTGCCTGCCACATTATATGGCTCATAAATATTTGCCTAACAATTAATTTCTTTATATTCTGGATTAAAACTCAGAGCTCTAGAATTTTCAGGCTGCTTTGTGGATTTCTGAAAAATTCTTAAAACTTGGTTGTGTATAGATGAATGATTCTGGAGTCCTTACGTATAGAAACAGTAAGCAGCATGGGATATAATTTGAAACAAGTAAGTTCCAGTTCCTTAGCATGGCATGTAAAGCCCTTTGTAAACTGGCTCCTCTACCCACATACCTGTAGTATAGGCACAGGGAATTATTTGCTATTCTTTGAATTCACCATTTCCTTGCATGTATCTTTGCCTTTTAACACAGAGATTCTCTCTGCCAGAAATGCTTTTACCACCTTTTTAAGATGGTGAAAGGCATGTTTACCACCAGAGGCATATTCATTCTTTAAGATGTAGTGCAAAGTATCATCTGTTCTCTGGAGCCATTCTCATCTTTCAGGCTGGATGAGTCCCTCACTTCCCTTAGAATCCGTAGTCCTCTGTGTACAAATTTGTCCTGGCACTTACCTCCTGGTTTTGTCGTCATTTCAATGTGTGCAGTAGATTGTCAGCCCTTCCAAGGCAGAGAAAAGTCTTTTTTTCCCCCTTTTTCTCATCTGCCTGGATCCTACCATAGTGCCTACTGCACAGGAGGTGCTTAACAAGTGCTAACTGAGTCACTTCTAAACTGCGTGTGTGAAAAATAAGGGTGTAAGTGTTCTGTTTAAAATGATACTGTACAGTGCCTGGGTGGCTCAGTCGGTTGAGCATCTGCCTTTGGCTGGTGTCGTGATCCCAGGGTCCCAGGATTAAGTCCTGCCTTTGGTCTCCCTGCTAAGCGGGGAGTCTGCTTCTCCCTCTGCCCCTCCCCTCACGCTGCTCTCATGCTCTCTCTTACTCTTTCTCAAATAAATAAAATCGTAAAAAAATTATACTACTATGTAATTTTGTGTGGGTTTAGAAAGAGTAAGTATACTAAACCCAGCTTAGATTTATCAGATTTGCTAGCACAATGCTGCCCTTTGAGGCAATTGGCTGAAAAAAGGAACATTTGCACAAAAAAGGAGAATTTTAAAATGGTGGGAGGGTTCTAGATAAGGAAGTGAAAGTATGGAGATTAAAATATTGGATGCTGGATACGGAGTGGGAGAGGTTAAAGGACAAGCAAATGGACAGAAGGAACTGAGTTACCTTAGAATCCTGTCTAGATGTTTTTTCAAGACTGTATGAGTGTGTGAGCTGTCACTCATTTGCTTAATGACTGAATGAAAAAAGTTAAATTTATCCTGTAGAATTTAAACGGGTTATGTATTATAAATGGCTCCCTGAGGTCATCATAAGCCTCTTGAAACTTAACAAATCTTGCTATGTCCCCCCTGAAAAATTAAGGAGCCATAAAGTTGAACCCTCTTTGGATTTGGTTGCGTGAACTTCCCCTAGACCTGCAGTGAAGGAACACTTGGGAACGTCGCTGGGTGCCCTGGTGAAGCCATTGTTCCAGAGCACGAATCAGATGGCAGCTTTCATTCACCTGCCTTCTGAAGTACATTCTGTAAATAAACACGTGGTGAAAAAAAAAAAAAGAATCCGAATCCTGTCTAGGACAAACCTTGGAACTAGTGAAAGCCAGCAACTGTGTCCAAAGTGAATGTCCAGCCAAACAGACGTTTTGTCAATGTAACATCACATCTCTGCTTGGCTGTTTTTTTGGAGTGCTTTGTCCCCCGAGATGATGATTTGGGGATTGAGTGGAGACAACTGTTCAGTCATTGTGTAGACTTGAATTGTATGTTAGTAATGTCCTTGAACAATCCTCATAGATTATTTGACCTGCAAATCTTTCTAAAAACTATAAAATGAGCATGATTGCATTCATGTTTAGAAATTGTCCATTGTTTCTTAAGTGCCTGAAATGTTCATTTACTTATTCGGGTTAAATGTTCTGAGCAACATGAATAAGGAATTGGGCCATATAAGTTTCCAATTCAAAAGCACTAATGTTATTGTTGCTGTTTATATTCGTTTTCTAGCTTTAAGAGGTTTTGAAAAACGCATTTTGTGGAACTTGCCTGCAGTATTAGCACTAAATGATAGCTAAAGAGAAGCATGCTTTTATCTAATTTCATACCTCCTTGATAAATTTAAAATAAAGATAACTCCTCCTCAACATTTAATCAGAAACTGTAGGATATTTTCAACTCGAAGGCTTTCTCTGAACGCTGTGATACATGTAAAATTCTTTGTGTCTATCACAGATTTAGGCTCAGTCGATTTAGCCTGAGATGATAACACTACCTTGCAAACAGGAAATGCCCCCAATTTTGATCTGATTGTCTCCTATGGCGGGGTGATAATGTGCTGAAGTAATATTCCAACACACAAGTCCCAATGAATAATACTCATTTCATCTTTGTTAATGTTGTTAAATAATTTCAAAACGCTCCTTAAGGCAGCTGCTGTGAGCTAGGGAGCTAAACACAGGAGAGGCCAACGTTTTCTTTTATTTGTCTGCCTGTGGACACAGATGTTGTTTGTGTTGTCTAGAAACACAGAATATGCTCTAAAATATCACTGTTATTTTCAGTTAATCAAAGTGATATGATGCTGGTGAAGTGAATCCATAAGAATTAGTACCAAGTGGATAATACTTCAAAAGGAGGTATAAAAATACATTAAGTCATACAAGAACTAATAAGCTAATATATGTACAGCTTAAGGGTCTCTTTTTTTATACTGTCAGTGACAAAGGAAATGCCCATTGTCTCCCAGCTGCCATATCCCTCAAAGTATTTTGGCGGCTGGCTGTGAAAATCCAGATGGAAACAGCAGCAAGCTGAATGAGACCTGGGAGGCGAGAAGCAGGAAGTTCTTTCACCAGCCACACACACATTGCACAAATGAGAACTAGGCTGTTAATTTGAATGTGCTACTTATTACTTCATAATGCTGTATAAGGTGATTAGGATTCTGTTAAAATTGTTCTGAGTTCACTTTGCCAGTTGGTATCTGTGTGGCCTTTGGACAGTTTACTTAATCTCTCTTTGAGGCTTAGTAGCTTTTTTAAAAAAATATATATAAATAGAGCATGGAGCCCTGGGTGTGGTGCAAAAACAATGAATACTGTTATGCTGAAAAGAAATAAAAAAATTAAAAAAAAAAATATATATATATATATATATAGAGAGAGAGAGAGAGAGAGATAATAATAACCTTTCTTGGGGGCACCTGAGTGGCACAGTCAGTTAAGTGACTGACTCTTAGATTTGGCTCAGAGACATGTGATTGAGCCCTACGTTGGGCTCCACACTCAGCATGGAGCCTGCTTAGAATCTCTCTCTCCCTCTCTCTTTGCCTGCCCCCACCCCACTTGCTCTCTCTCTCTCTTTCTCTCAAATAAATATAAAAAAAATCTTCAAAAAATAATAGCCTTTCTCACAAGGCATACTGTGAGGATTAAATCAAATAATGTATGTTTTGGGGTCTGGTCAATAGAAGATGCTAAATTCGTATTTGGATGTACTTTCTTTCTTTCTTTTTTAATGTGTAAAACTGCATGTTCCTTGGTAGCTTCACCTCCATTCACTTGTGCTCTAGCACTGGACAATGTGTGCTTTGAAATTAGAACTAGTAGTCCAAGTGGCTTAGTCTAAAACCTTGTACTTTGTCAGGTTATGAGTGAATTTCCAGGTAACCAAGGTAGATTAATTTCCCAATTTCCACAGTAAATAGAGAATGACCTTACTTTCTAAATATAAGTTTGTACTGGCAGGACTATAATGTAATCACACTCTCAAAAATAATTCTATCATTTCAGATCAACTATACTTCAGAATGAGGTCAACAATGGCTCAGATTACTAGAGTGTTTGACTACAATGCTACTGTCTCTATATAATAACCCATGCAGCCATTGACTATATAATATATGTATATACATGCTACTAAAGAGCTTTTGCAGAAATTAGTGGTAAACAACGGGAATATCACTAACCTCTCATTGTTGAGAAGTAGATTTTGAGAGTTGTTTAAAGAGTAGGGCTGCATTTGCACTAAATTAACCAGATCCTCTCATCTTAGTTTTTGAAACAGATGACATGCATTTGGCCAGAATGATTAGCCAGGATCATGAGAGAAATCTGTAGCTATAGAATAAAACAAAAGCAGGTAGCTTGCTAGATGGGAATGGCAAATGTGTGAAACGGTATGTAGACTACCTGCTTTATCATGGTACTTTATTGCTCAGCCCAGATTGGCCCAGAAATCCTTCATGCCACATTAGGATCAAACCTAATTTGTTGATCATGTGTATATCAGTTTATAATGAGCATTTTGGAATTTCATTGTCTAGAATTGAAGCCCTTGTGATTCCACTGGAGTGAAGACAAAATGGCAGACAAGTCAAGAGAAACTCATCTATCATTTCCCTCATTCGTGGCAGTTTCTGAACACAGATTGATTTTTTAGTGTTATCAATCATGTTACTTTGTTCCATTGTTTCCAGTGTTCAACTGTGACATTTAAATTAAGCAGAAAATATTCTTATTTCCTACTCCCATTTTCTGAAAACTTGCTTATCAAGGTATAATATACAATAAATTTCCTACTTGTAGTGGGCAATTTGGCAAATTTTGATAAATATATAGACCTATGAAAATATCAAGACAGTCATTGTAGTGAACATATTTATCACCTCCCAAAAGTTTCCTCTTGCCCCTTTATAATGCTTTTCTCTTTGCTACTACCTATCCACCCTACTCCCAGGCACCCACTGATCTGCTTTCTGTCATTAGGATTAGTTTACATTTTACATAAATGGCTGACGTACCATGGCTCAAGTTACAATTTTTCCATTTATGATGGTGTGAATGCAATATGCATTTAGTAGAAATGGTACTTGGAATTTTGAATTTTGATCTTTTCCTAGACTACTGATACAGGCTAAGAAACTCTATCATGATGCTGAGCCAGACCTCCCAGGCAGTCGTGCAATTACCAGGGTCAACAACTAGTACACTGACAACCCATACAACCATTCTGCTTTTCACTTTTAGTACAGTACTTTAAAAATTACATGAGATATTCAACACTTTATTATAAAATAGACTTTGTATTAGATGATTTCACCCAACTGTAGGCTCCTGTAAGTGTTCTAAGAACACTGAAGGTGCACTAGGCTAAGTAAGCTATGATGGTCACTCAGGTATATTACATGCATTTTTTACTTCCAGTATTTTCAACTCACAGTGGGTTTATCAGAATGTACTCAATGCCCATGAATCATTAGATATTTTTTCACTCCAGCTGTTGGGAACAGGGACTATTTCCAGCCCTGTTTCAGACTGAAAGTTGTTTCCTTTAATCCTTTTAGGCGGTTTGTTGTTCAATCTCAGGTGATTTTCTTCCATGCTTGTGCCAGTCAGGACTCCAGTGACTAATGGAGGTTTGGAGTGGGGGAGCTCTGCAGGTCTCTGGAGTTCTCTTTCTATGTAGCTCTCTCTGGTTTGGCACTTCTGTACTGCAAATTCTAGCTGTCTTGGCTTTCTCAGACAACCAGGTCCATCTCCTTAACTTAGAGAGGCTGCTGGGATCCACCTATGTTCTTCCTCCCTGTGCTGAGCCCTGGAAAATCTTCGCAGACAGTAAAATGAGGCAATCATAGGGCTCATCTCATGCATTTCCTCTATCTCAGGAATCACTGTCCTTTGTTGCCCAATGTCTAAAACACGTTCGTTTCTTATATTTTATCTGGGTTTTGTTGTTATTGTTTCAGGTAGGAGAATAAATTTGGTCCCTGTCATTCTATCTTGACTGGAAATCAAGAATTTAATGTTTTAACATTTTAAATTGTCTAGAATTTAGTGTTTTCCCATAAATAGAATTCACATTCAAAAGTCCCTGATGTGTGTCCTAAGAGTTCTTTCC
This sequence comes from Lontra canadensis, assembly GCF_010015895.1. NCBI lineage: Eukaryota > Metazoa > Chordata > Mammalia > Carnivora > Mustelidae > Lontra > Lontra canadensis. The sequence continues at coordinate 4,381,452 of NW_022631075.1, read as the reverse complement.
ACAACCTTTGCTCAATTGGAGAGTTTCTTTTATATTCCTGAAAAAAACATTTCATGAAAACGGTCTTTCCAAGGAGCCACCTACTCATACTCTAGGACACTCTCCAGATTTGTTAAGATAGTAATTTCTATCTGGTAAATGGGATGAAAATGATGGATGAGAAGGATGAAATAAGTTTCCAGTCAAGCTAGCTGAAAGATTGTCTTTACCCAGGCTTTTACACTGGTTCTAAGAAGCTTCCCAGTTCTATACCCTAGGGTATATTTTGAAGAATTTTAATAGGGAGTCATTTCCCAATTCATTAAACCAAACAATATAGTGAGGGCAGTTTCCTTTGTGATACTATTTCAGTCAGAAGACAATAGAGAGAACGTGTTCTCCATTACTCTGATACTGCTATAAATTGTTTTTCCTGATTCCACAGCCAGTGGGCTGCTGTCTCTCTCTTCTTGGCAAATTTGTGGAACATCTATCATTTGAAATGCATAGCTGATTTACCAAAATAGCAATTTTTCAATTTGCAATAGTAGGCATTGTTTTATGGTAAGCAAAACTATCTCATATGCATTGGAATTATATTCACAAATTTAATCCTTTCAAGAGTGCTTCACTATTAACTACTGACTTTAAAACTTTGGTATTTAATGATCAGTCCTTGACTAGAATTATTCTAGGACCTGAGGGGATGACAAAACTACATTATATTTATGTAGTCCTTAATAAATCATGCAACGCTTTGTGGAAATTATCTCATTTGGTTTTGAGAGATACCAGTAAGTTTAGAAAACACCGCAGGAAGTCTGGAGGTCTGATTTAGTGGGTAATACAGATGATACACATGTAGACAAAAAAGAAATATACAGTCAGGTATAAAAATATATAGTAAAGATTAGAAATGCTGTGGATGAGGGGAAGATTATTGAAAGAGGGGAGGAGAAAGTTGGAGAATTCTTTGTGAAGGTACCAACACAGGCTGGATATGAGGAATAAGATCAGTGAAAAACCAGAGAGTGGGAGGTATTGCAGGAAACCGACACAGTATGTCCAGAGATACACAGGCAAAGGAGAATGGGGCATCTTTGAAAGATGGTAAGAAGAACCTCCTAAAAGAGCATAATGTAGTTTATTCAGTAGTTTTTGTTGTTGTTGTTTTGTTATTGTTTTTAATAAACAGTGACTCCAGTGCACAATTCTATCTTGGTATCTTTACTCATTCATCACAAAATAAATGCTTACAGATTAGTGTAGAATGTTACAGAAGTCACACTGTTTGCTTTTCTAAGTATGGTTTGAAGCATTCACAAGTGTTTTTTGTGGTCACTTAACTCTTTAGCTCACCCGTCTCGCTTCTGTAAGTGGACTTGTGCCACAGATTAATGCCATTTAAAATTCACATGCACACACACATTAAACAAACAGCTTCACATGCTTCGTGAACATAATGAAAATGCAAAAGTATACCTGGAAGACTACAGTGGTCAATAAGAATTCAGGATTCGAAGTGTTATGAACAGTCAGAAAATTGGACCAACAAAGGTAAGAAATGAGAAATTTTTAGGGCCATTGAGCACCATGCATTTTCAGTGTTCAGTAGCCCTGAAAATTTCTCATTTAGGCCAGGAAGTTTCTGTCTCATTCGAAATGTTGAAATAAAGGGAACATGCACAGGCTTTCATTGATCTAAATTTCTGTTGAAGTGCAGGACCTCCCACCATCTTTTCTAGTCCCTGATTATTTTTCCAGACTCTTGTTATGAAGGCTATAGAGCAAGCCTCACATTTTTCACTGTGGTGGGAACTGCTGTGTGTTAGTGTCTGAGTGAGTTCGCCCATCTTCTGTGAGCACACTCTTAACTGCGTCCTGCACCGACGTGAATACTAGTTCAAGGAAATAGAAGTTGCTTCTTTCCATAGTAAATGTCCTTCCTTCTTAGCTTTCTGAAGGTTGTTCTCCTAGCTCTCTATGATTGAAGTCCCTTTTGATTCCTTCCAGGTTCCTACCTCAACTCCCTTCCTTTTGACTTTCTGTTACAATTCTGTATCCTTCTTTGGTTTGATCCATTTTGACAGATTTGCCACTCAGTGTACTCCCAAGAGCATCATTTTTGGCATTAACATGGTCTGTTAACTATTTTTTGGGTTGACTCCAGTTAGCCAATATTGGCCACAAAGCATGAACATTTCTACTTCAGGCTTTTAACTCTGCCCAGATTTTTTTGTGTGTGTGCTTGTCGCTGTACTGACAGATGGAGAAATCTTGAAAATTAAATAGGGCATAATTGGTAGATCCTGAGTACCCAGATAATGGGTACATTTGAAAACCATGAGTGGGGAGATTAGGCTTAGGAAGCTTTGCTGTTTTCTTTAAGTCCTCTGATAACCACAGGCCCCAGATGTACATGTGGGAGCACTCTGTCTCTCACTGCTGTGCCCCAGAAAAGACTGATAAGCCCTCAGCAGAAAAATAAAGGTCACGTCTGGGTGGTGTGCCTTTATTACTTTGTTGTTATTTGGACCTTTAACAAAGCTCTCTGTAGAACTTGCCAAAGGACATGACGTGGTCCTGTTAACTCACTCTGCTCAGTGCCTCGTACAGTACTGTGCATTCGATATAGCTTTTTCTTGAAGTAAGAGAAGAGGAAATTAAATTGGGCTAATTTTCTAAGACTAAGAGGAATCAGAGAAGTCTATTTTGTTTTGTTTCCTTGACTTGAAATTGAGTGGGTGTTCAGTGGAGCTGTGTTTAACTAAACTTACATGAACTTGTTTGTTTGACAATTTAATAGCATTTTATATTCAACCCACTACACTGAGAAATACAAAATGGTACCCAACAGTGAAAATTATTTGTGTTCTTTCTGGTGTGGCTCGCTTCTTTCCCTCCTTCCCCCCTTTCCTTTCTTCCTTCCCTCCTTCCTTCCTTTCCTTCCTTCCCTTCTTCCTTTCTTGCTTAAGATTGTAATAACTCATTATATTTTTCCCTAGAGCCGGTAATGAATTATTAGTGGGTCATTGATACTTTTTAATTGTGTGACTTTTTATTCATCATGCTGTAGAGTACAGTTTAATAGCCATGTTTATAAACTGACAATTTTATGTTTGATGAATAATTATTTATTCAGTTGATTTTATTGTTATTTACTTTACATACTCTATCACTACTCTTGCAATTCACAATGAATACCTAAGCTATATCAATACTTTAATATTGCAAGTCTTATAATCATGACACAAGATCTTATTTAGCTATCATGTGTGATTATCCTTCACAATAGAACTGTGAATAGCACCTTAATTTACAAAACCACTAATTCTTTCCCCATTTGTAAATATTAACCATTCCACATTTTGCAATAACAGGGCAAGCTATAATTACAGAATTTTAGAACAAGGGAGTTACCTAGAGATCGATGTCCAGGTAGACCTGAATATTTTACAAGTGAGGAAACTGAGGCCCCAAGATATTGAGTGACTTACCCAAAAACAGCATAGCTAATTAGAAACCCCTGCTTTTGCATGTAGTCCATAAGACTTCTTACGAGTCACAGTAATTAAAGCTAATAATTTTATTCCCCTCCCTCTTCCTTACTTTGGAAATGGACTACACTCTTCAGAAATTATATCACAAATTATTCATGTCATGTGTAAGATTAATCATGCTTTTTGGCCTCCAATTATCTATTTGGAGTGTGATGCCATAAAGCTCCCTTTTCAGAGGAATTTTGGATGGGTGGAATTTCAAGGAAAATAAAATCTTGAGCTTATTGAACTCAAAATGGCATTTCTAGAAAAATGCTGATATAGATAACTATGACTTTCCCTTTCAAGTTTTGATAAATGGCTTCTCCAGGATGAACACATGAAGATCAATCCCTAGATTCAGAGAGAAAATTCCATAGTTCATTTTACTGGGCACGTTATAGCATTTAAAAAATATATTAATTTATTAGCATTAATAGTGGCCTAAAGTGATCCTTTGTGCCAGATCCGCTCAACTTAGTCTCATAATCCCCAGCTACAGAATGTTCCCTTAGATGCTGAAAGTTCACTAATAATCAGTGTCATTCTTTGTTTCCCTCCAGGGAAAAAAGTTTATGTTCCTAGGGAAAAAAAGTGCTCCCTAGAGAATCACAGAGAAATCATGCATCAGTTAGCCCTGATTACTTGTTGACTTAAATAGAAAGCAAGACAGCATTTTGACTACCATTTTATTCATGTTACATGTACTTTCTTCCAAAAGGAGGAAAAGAGTAGGGCCTGCTTCTAAGTCAAGACCTGTGGCTCCACCTATGAAAATTGACTAGTCTCTGGTCTCCTCACTGTCCAATTTCCTGGTGGTATAAAATCCACTAAAAGAATTTTATAGAGGTATAATTCAAGTACAATAAACTACACACACTTAAAGTGTACAACTGATAAACTTTGGCATGTATACACATGTGAAACTATTGTCACGATCAAGACAGCAGACATGTTTCCTTGTGCACCTTTGTCCTATACTTCTCCCTCACTCTCTCCCACAGGAAACTGCTGATCTATTCTTTGTCACTATAGATGGGTTTGCATTTTCTAGAATTTTGTTTAAATGGAAGCATACATGTAGACATGCTGTTGATCTTCTTTCCCATAGCATAATTATTTTGAGGTCCATGTATCTTGCCATGTATCAGTAGTTCATTCATTGTTAGGACTGAGTAGTATTCCATGCATCCTGTGTGTATAGCTCTACCACAGGTAGTTCATCCTTTCAGCTCTTCGTGGATACTTGGGTTGTATCTTTTTTTTAAAGTTACTATGAATAAACCTTATGAACAACCTTGTATATAATTTTGTTTGGACAAAAGTTTTCATTTCTTTAGGATAGGTATCCAGGAGTATGTTGATCTCCTGTTAAGGATTGCTTTACCTTTTTAGGAAATGGGCAAATTGTTTTCCAAAGTGGTTGTACCATTTTACTTTCTCACTAGCAGTGTATATGGTTGCTCCACATCCTTGTCAACACTTGGTATGGTCAGAAGTTTTTTTAGCCATTATGGTTAGGACTGTAGTGGTATCTCACTGCAGTTTTAGATGACTAATGATGTGGAGCATCTTTTCAGTTGCTTATTGGTTATTTGCATACCTTTTTGTGAGGCATTTTTTCAAATCTTTTACCTCTTTAAAAATTGGATTTCAACTGTATTGATTTACTCATATTTTGTCTCTTACAAGACTGCAAAATAGGTTTTCATTATAATAAAATTTAAATACATATTTGTGAAGCCCCAAGTACTTCATTCACTTGGCAACATCTGTATCTGTTTATTCTTGAATTATAATTTCTTATGATACCAGTCTATCTTTTTAAATCTTAGATATCCTAAGAGTGTACTGTCATTTCTCTTATGGTTAGGTTTGGTAAGAGTACACCTATAATAAATCCAATTGAACTTCATCTTCTCTAGGGAATATATAGTATTTTAGGTAACAAGGTTATATGGGCAAGGCTAAAAACAACCACTTAAGGTGCATTGTAAGTGCTTTATAGAAAATGCATCCTATGGGAATTTTGAACACCACCGAGACTTTTGTGTATTTAAGGAAATAATTCACAGTGGTAACGTTGATTTTAAGAAAGGGAAGTGTTCAAATCCTTTACTGGAAGTAAGGGAAACTTTTTCTTTTCTTTCTCTCCTTTTATTTTTGTTTGAACATTAAAAAAAAACAACTGATAGCTTACTTGGATTGTTACTTTTTCTAATTATGTATCAACAAGGGAAGTGTATTTTTATCAGTTTGTATTTAATTACAGAATTTGTAGTTTAATCTTTGTGTTCAGATCAGACTATTGTTCCAATGGAAATCTTACGTGATTTTTTTTATCATATTACACCACATTTCCTTAAAAGGGAACAAATCCATGTTCAGATTTCTTTTTGAATGGGAAATAAATCTCTTTAAGACAAAGAGGCATTCTTCTTACATTTGCCAGTGATCTTTATTTTTTAACCATATCTAGTATTTTATTATATAAAATGTCAAATTGGCTGTGTATTTATTTTTATTTGCTCAGCCTTTTCCAGTGAATGTCTTTACCATGACTCAGATGTTCATATTGTAATCTTTGGAAAATAACATCTCAGTGTCATTGTATGAGTGAGAATAAATGCAAGGCTGTGCTTTTGAAAGTAAATTTCTTAATTAGTGCCCTGAATCCAGGGGAAATAAATGGGGACACTTCATAGCAATTCAATTCAAGCGCTTTCTTTCTTGTGTCTCCAAATAGAATTACAGCTGGTTGCTGCAGAATCTTTGGTAATGCCCCAGTAAGGTTGTTCTCTCACTTTGTCCCTTTTCCTGGCTCCCACTGACTTCAGGAAATATCCAGGGATGGAGTTTTCAAGGTGTGGTCCCTGGGCCAGGAGCATAGGCCTTACCTGGGAACTTGTTAGAAATGCAGATTCCCCAGTCTTCCTCCACACCTTCTGAATCAGAAACTGAAACTGGAGGGCAGGCACAGCAATCTGTATTTTAAGAAGCCTTCCAGGTGATTCTGAAACATGCTGAAGTTTGGGAAGCATTGGTCTAGGGGAGTGAATGCAGGCCTGTATAAATTCGTGAATGCAGGCCTGTATAAAATTCCTTTCCTGCAGCTTTAAGCTGACAGGTTCATGGTTAGGTTGCTGTAGCAACAATTGCACAGTAGGCTTGGATAATGAAACATTGTGAAATTAAGAGGCATGAATATTAACTGATCACAATATTCTAGATCACTAAGATTTATATTGGGCAAAATGGATTTTTGCTTTTAGCCCTATGTCATGGAGAAGCACAGTTTCCTGAGGTTATATGTTTGACAGGTAGAAAACACGTCTATTTTTAATTACTGCTTTGGAATTTAGACAAATTTCTTTGGAAAAACAGAATTACTCTTAGAAACATGCAGCACAGAAATCCTAAGTAATGAGCTTAACAGTGACTTATAACCCTGAGAAAATTAATTTATAATTGAATTATCCTAATACATTATAGTAGCCTTCTCTGCCCACGATATCTGTTTCATAGAGCACAGTGCTGAGCACCTAATGGCTATTAAATAAGCATTAAGATTTGATTTGTTAAATCCTTTTTTGGCAATTATATGTCACATAAACAGCTATTTTTAAAACCTATTCATATTCTGCACTCTTCTATCTAGTGTATGGTCTGTCTATATAAATTCTAACACTTTCTGTATTCAAAGGATTGAATTCATTTTAGGGTTTGCATTTTATTGATATGTGCTAAGGATTAGATGCACTCAGTTAAGCTTCTTCCCAGCCAAATGACATACCCTGTCTCTGATGTCAGTCTGAGAAAATCCTATATAGTGTACAACATCCCCAGATTACCTTATCTAAGTATTACATGGACATTTCAGATGATATATCTTGGCATGTGGTCATTTTTCATTAACTTATTAGGGGCTGTTAAAGCATTTTTCCCCCTTTCTGACACCTTGCCATAATTGAATGCAAAATTGACTGTAAGACTGAATGCCTGATATACATGCAGTAAGTGGATGGGATTTCACCAGTGTCTAGCGGACACCGTGCCCAGATGGGTATTTTAGGAAAAAGGGATCTGTTGCTACCTGCCATGGGCAATAGACAAATGATACCTACACTTTGGACCTTATTTTCCTCAATGGTAAAAAGAGGGGATTCATTACATCATCTGTAATATCCTAAGCATTATATGGATCTAAGACTTGGGGGGAAAGGGTGGGGGGAATCCAAACTGTGAAGCTCTGCTAAGGTGTAATATACAATTGAATATTTTTTATGTATTTGTTAAAATGAATGAATGAAATGAATGAATGAAACAGAATCATTAGCCTCAGGTAGGCCTCAAACTCCTTTGGAGACTATGGAGAATAATGATATTAAACACTCATAGTTTCAGGTGGTTAAGCTAATGTGTTTTGGGAAACATACTTTAGAGAAGTATGTTTAAATATGTAACATATTTCCCCAGATTTTTCACATTGAATTATTTATTCTTAACCCTAATGTATATGAAATACTTAGGAAAGCCAATAATTTTATTATTTTAAGCATAGGTGTGCTCTACAGATCATATATATTCTTCCTAGAAGAGAAATATCTTTTAAAGGACAGCTTTCTACACTTTATACTCGTCTGCATTCACTTATTTCATTACATTTTGTGCAACCTAAAATTGTAGCTATAAAGCTATTTTGGGCATGCTTTTTCCAGAGCCTTGTAAGAATCAACAGGAGCATAATTTTAAGCTACAGAAGTGCAAAATAAGCACAGAATCCTAGCTACCATAAATAAAAAGGCCAGAATTCTAAGTTTGCAAAAACACGTAATTACTAGTGGGGGGTGGGCAGGGTGTAAGGATAAAAAGTAGAATTTTATCAGATCTTTCTTCGTATTTCTAAACTTTTCCTGTGAACTTCGTTTCTTCTCAGAGATGGAATTCTGTGAAACTCCTCACACTCTGTGTTCTGGCTACCAGACAGACATGCATAGTGTTCCTCGGCATGGGTACCAGCTAGAGATGGGCTCTGATGTGGACACGGAGACCGAAGGTGCGGCCTCACCTGATCATGCTCTGAGAATGTGGATACGGGGGATGAAATCAGAGCATAGTTCCTGTTTGTCCAGCCGGGCCAACTCTGCACTGTCTTTGACTGATACAGACCATGAAAGGAAGTCGGATGGGGAGAATGGTAATAGAACTATCTATACTGTTTAAGTAAAACCCAGAGAAAATGCAGTTTTTAGCCTTTGATTTGTTTTTCTTCCTTCTGTCTGCTTATCTATCATGTAATGTGCAGCATAGAAATGCAGGTTAGTGGGTTCCCATGGATAAGGTATGTACCCAAGAATCTGGAAAATAGACACACTTATTTGTAACAATAGATAAAATGCTTTTTATTTCTGGTGATCCCCCAAAGGAAATAATCTCATGTCATCATCGATACTATGCATGTCGTATTTATTACTCACCTTTTATTTTAATCTTTATTTTCCGGTGCACTACTAGTGGTATTTATTACAGAAAGTATTCATTTAATGTATTTTGGCTTTATATCAACATATAAACAATGAGATGAATGACTGTATACCAAGCTTGTTCTGTATGTGCTTTCTGTTTTAATTCAGATTAACCTGTCAAATGTACAGACAGATTCAAATTAACGAGGTTAGACCGAAACAATAAAAAAAAAACCCAAAAGGTAAATTAACTTCAGCCATTTGCCAGACACTAAGTGATAATACCAATATCATTAAATTACTATTATATATTCTTTTTTTAGAACTTTCAGAAACAGAAAAATTTTGTCTTTTTGAATTGGTGGGAAGAGGTTAATTTATTTTACTTCTGTCCCTACTGAAGAACAAAATCCTTTCATAAAAAGCACATTAATGCTTATTAAACACATTAGTCTGGGCTCTTCATTCTGTTTGTATAAACTTCATAGGTCCCATTACTGTGACCACAGGTCTCCTCTGTTAGCAGTGGCTAATTAGTGTTTTCTCAGGTGACAGAGAGGTAGCCAGCCACCCTATACCTACAGCTTTTTCTATTCTGTCCTCCTCTGCCTTGTTCAGCCCACAGGGGACCCTGGCCACAATGATATAATCAGGAATGACAATTTGCCCACTAGTTAGAATATAATTTCCTTTATGATAGACCATAACATTTTGTAATATCACCAAGTATGCTTGGAGTCTTCATTTTTTTTTAGTTTATTTTCATGTACGTATGTATGTATGTATTGCTGGCTTTGGCCAAGAGTGTAGGAGGTGAATTATGGAAATGAGAAGGGAACATAGGTGATCTATGTATGCATAGTCATATAAGTGAAAGAGCATTAAGATGGAAGTAATGAGACCTTGGATTGGTCTCTAAAGTTTTCTGGGCTTCAGCTGTGAAACAGGAAAAAATGACCAAATTTATGCAAAAAGGGTGTTAGATGATCTACATCACTGAGACTTCTTGTTGTACCTCATGTTGATCTTGACATACGAAGTTATATAGCAGTTCACTGCATTACATTAAAATGAAAGAAGTTTCTCCATGGATTTCCACCATTCTTCCACTTCCATAAGACTCTAGGTGTATGGGGTTTCTTTTGAGGTAATGGAGTAATTCACCAATATATTGGTGATGGTTGCAGAACTCTGTGAAAATACTAAATACTACTGAATTATACATTTTAAGAGGGTGAACATTATGATGTGTGAATCATATTTCATTGAATCTGCTATTTAAAAAATACTACCAGGTGAAGGGTAGGGATTAAAGATTGAGGAATCCCAGATACATTGGATAAGGATTAATTCGTAAAATGTTTAATATTACAGGTTTTAAATTCTCTCCTGTTTGTTGCGACATGGAGGCTCAAGCTGGGTCTACTCAAGGTAAGTGTATCCAAATATTTGACCACTGATTATTTTTACCTCACCCCATCCCTGACACCCACCCCACAAAGTGGAACTCTGTCCCCCGACAAACAACTCACAGGGCTGGTTATTTAACCTGTCAAAGATTAGTTCATTGGCTGTTTATCGGTTTGCATTTCTCTGGAAAACTTCATGTGTGTGTGTTGGTAGTGAAGAAGAGGTGAGGCAAGAGCTCCGGACAAGGACAAGATAAGATCTAAGCTGAGGAAACATTGATTTAGCACGGAGGTGTAGATCTTAAATCAAGATGAATTGCGTTTGGCCTTATGATTTCCTACATTATCTATGATTTTTTGCATGGCTATAGTCATTAATTTAATTCAGATATTGTCATAGCTTTACAGCACCTAGCAAATGGCTTTGGTCTTTTCTTCAGATGCTCTGGCTTGGGTTTAGAATCGTGCTATATCCGTGTCATCAATTATAAATAGCACCTTCAATGAAAGAAATGTTGTTCATTCTTCCCTGTAAACCTCTGTTTATATTGTATCATTTTTTCAGTGAGGAGTATTGGTGTCCTTTTTACTTTTGTCTTCATTGCGCTCATTAGGTTTTGCCTCTTTTCCTGAGGCATGAAAGAAAGCAATATTTATAAATGATTTTGAAGCAAATCAAACTTTTGAGTGGGAGGGGGAATCCTCATATTTGACCACAAGGCAATGACTCGAAATTGGAAGGTGGCAGGGGGAAAGGGATCAAAGAAAGATATATCAGAATGAGCTTTATTAAAATGCACATTCTCCTCCCCTCCCCCCAACCATGAGGACTGATGACTGGAGTGAGCCACTATACTGTATCACTGTGTCTTATTCATTGAATGTATTAGAGACTTTCAAGAATGAAACTATTCAGTTTCATTTGACCCTCAGTCTAATCAACCATCTGTCTACCTTGGCCGTGTAATACTATTTACTGAGACAGAACTGGAAGACACAGGAGTAAAGGACATGCATCCTTTATTTTCCTTGTAGGTTTATTTTCCTTATGGTTTATTTTAGGAACTGGATAGGATATCACAAAGTTGGGATGGTCTGCTAAGGAAAACCAGTGAATGAGTCTGCTAAAAACTCATCTTCACTGCAAGACTCTATTGGCCCAATAGGTACCTCCAAGAATGATTTCAACTTTTGAGAGGTAGTAGAGCATAGTTATTATAAGTTTGGACTGTGGAGCCAGGGGACCTAGGTTTGAATCCCAGCTGTGTAACGCTGGGAAAGTTCTATAAAGTTTCTGTGCCCGAATTTCATCACCTGTAAAATAAGGATAATATTAATGTCTACCATGAGGGTTTTGTGATGATTGAATAAATTAATGTATATAAAGATTTAGAATAATATTTGTAACATGTAAGTACAATTTGAATGTTCACTATTATTATTGATTAGCACAACACAATTTCCAAACAACACTTAGTATCTTTATCTCATATGATCTTCTGATCACTCTGTGAAATAGATTCTCTTGTTATATTACATGTGAGTCAAGGAAGCAAAGAAATGGCTATTTAGAAAATATTCAGTTGCACTTAACTAGCTGGTTTCTGAATTGCAACTGATTATTTTCCAAATAGCCATTTCTTTCCTTCCTTGACTCACATATAATGTGAACTTAAACGACTTTTTCCTTCTTGGTGAGAGTTCTATATGTCTTACTCTGACTCCTACTACTAATTTTCAATAAAGAGTATACAATTTAGAATCTTAATTTATGATCTATAGTATGATTTCACCAATTTGATTCTATAAACTTTCAATCGGTTATAACCAGGTGTGAGTGGTCTTCAGCATTTCCCTAGGTTCTCACAGAGGAGGTTTGAGTTAAGATGAAAATATAAATGTTTTTTCTAAAAGCATATTAATTTGAAGAAATAGTTATTTTCAATGAATGGAACTTGATGTTTGTGTGCAAATGTTGCTATTAATTTCCCATTGATCTCATCCATTCATGGAAGGAGGCCTAGCAGGGCATCTTTTTCATTAATCTGACTTTGTATATACTATATTTGAAAAGAGTAAAATGGCATAAGTTTTTAAGATTTATGTATTTTACTGTCTCAGACTCCATGCCACCCCATCCCTGTGCCTCAGTTAGTGTCAGTGACTCTTTCTTTCATTTCCGTCCTCCTATACATTCTGATTTGGGGATTATTGATGAAGCAGTGGCCAAAATATCATAGACCAGCTTAGGACAACTTAAGCCTCACTCCTATAAATGTGGGAGAAAAGTGAAGATTGGGGGAAATTGTTAATTTGGGTGATTTATTCAACTGACACAGATTTTGAGACACGATTTCAAGGATGCTTTCAATTCTGTCCATCCTAGATTATGTCTTGGATATCCTACTCATATTTCAAAATCATGTCTATAAGGACTTGTTTCTTTCATTTCATTAATTGGTTAAGCCTTTCAAAATGTTTATTTTTTCTCATTTTCGCAAACTCTATTTGGTTACCTTTAATTGAATTTAAGTCTCTGACATACTATAACCTTTGAGGGATTAAAATAAATAGCCATCCATTTTAACACTGATACTCTTGGACTGAGCTGCCTGAAGCAAAGGGGAGGGGAAGGAGAACATAGGGTAGCAGAAGGGAATCCAGATTTCTCAGCTTTCATAGGGTGATCGGAACACTAATGGAATTTGTTTCCATTCCCTCAGATTTGTCCTAAGTCAATTGTCTATTGATGCTTAATGGTCTGTTTAGGAAAAATGCAGATTTACTCAAGTTAGCTTCATCCTGAGGCCTGTGAGCAGGACACTTTGCTATCAACCATACTTCTTTATTCATTTTTACTCCTTCACCATTCCCATTTCACCGTATTACCAACATTGTCCTGAGGAAAAAAATAAAACTGAGAGGCAATGTATTTTTGTAGCTCTTCTTTGATCTTACAAGGATAGAAATGCTGGTGGGTCAAACCTCTGGTCCTCTAAAACACAGCTCTGCCTCTGACAGGTGATCCAGTGGGCATTTCTTAGAAGGATTCTGCAGTCCTACTTGAGCATCAACCTCAGCAACTAGGGTACCCCTCATAATTACATTTGACAATACCTCAGACTGGAGGAATAAACGATATGGGCAGCTAAATTTGGGTAATCAATTTCCAAGAATGTGTTTTTCACATATGGCCTAAATGAAACAGTTGGATTATAAAAAGTGAAAATGAAATTGCGTATCAAGAAGCTAAATGGAGAGAAACAAAGAAAAAGCATTTTAAACCTGTAACTAATAAAGTATACAGATGGTCCCCGATTTACAATGGTTTGACTTACACGCTTTTGACTTTATGGTGTGAGAAAGTAATACTCATTCAGTATTAATTCTACTTTGAATTTGAATTTTGATCTTTGCCTGGAGTTGTGATATGCGGTACAATCCTCTCGTGATGCTAGGCAGTGGCAGTCACAGCCCCCAGTCAGCCACTTGATCACAAAGGTAAACAACCAATACACTTACACACATTCTGCACCGGTACAACCGTTCTGGGTTTTATTGGTGTTGTTTTGTTTTGTTTTACTTTCAGTATAGTAGTCAACAAATTATGTGAGTTATTCAACACTGTATTATAAAATAGGCTTTCTTTGAGATGATTCTGCCCAACGGTAGGCTGATGTGAGTGTTCTGAGCAAGTTTAAGGTAGGCTAAGCTATGGTGCTCAGTAAGTTCGCTGTATTATGTGCATTTTCGATTTACAATATTTTCAACTTATGATGGGTTTACATAACCCCATGTATGTCATAAACCATGTAAGTCAAATATGATCTGTAAATCATGAAGAAATTTATAGCTATATTCTTGTTTATAATGATATTCCTATGCAAGCCATATTTATTGAGCACCTACTCACTGCTAAGCTCTGTACTGGAGACTGGGGATATGGTAAAAGGTGAATAGTATAGAATCCCCAATCTCAAAGAACATACAGTCTAGCGTGACGGATTGAGGCCTATTAGTTAGGATTATTCATTATCATTTATTACTGTTAATGCAGGGAACAGAAACCAACTTGACATAGCTTGAAGAAAAAACCACATTTATCTAAAAAAGCATGAGAATGCTTCATGGCACCAGGGCAAGAGTGACTAGACAGCAGGAAGGAATTAGATCAGAAGACTTGCCTGGACTTTGCCTCTTGCTTCTGAATTCAGTTCCTTCCTTCCTGCCTCTGCAGGTTGATTTCCTCTAAATCTCCATTTTCAAGACACACCTAAAACTGCACACAATCCCTCAGTTTATGTATCTTCTGTTCAGGAGAGAAGTTGAAATTAACCTGATAATTTTCAGTGCCATTTCTTTTTTTTTTAATTTTTAAAAAAAGATTTTATTTATTTATTTGACAAAGAGAGAAAGATCACAAGTAGGCAGAGAGGCAGGAAGAAAGAGAGATAGAGAGAGAGGGGGAAGCAGGCTCCTTGCTGAGCAGAAAACCTGATGCAGGGCTTGATCCCAGAGCCCTGAGATCATGACCTGAGCTGAGGGCAGAGGCTTAACCCACTGAGCCATCCAGGTGCCCTTCAGTGCCATTTCTAAATTCCAAGGAAGCAGGATAATTTTCCCAGCTTGAGTCAGATATCTGCCACTGGACCCATCAGCTACACCCAGGGAGTGAGGTCAGTAATACAAATGTTCCTTTGTGGGAACCCACCCATTGGGTTCTTAGAGCAATTCTCAATGCAGGACAGTCAGAGTCAAGTGGGCACATATACCCAAATGGGTCTATTAGAGAGGAGAAGGAGCTAATTTTAATATAATCCAATCAATACTGTGATAACGATAGGTGCAGTTTGCTGTGAGAATGCAAGTGCTCTCAAACCATTTATCACAGTAAAAATGGTTATATTAATGCAATCTAAATAAATTTTGCTCTCTATAGAGTATGTGGTTAAGAACATGGTCTATAGTATAAGGTAGACCTAGGTTTCTACTCTGGTTCAGCCATTTACCTGCTGTGTGTCCTTGAACAGATACCTAAAGCTCTCCAAGCCTCAGTTTCTTTGTCAAGTGGAGACATTACCTTTGCAGGTTTTTTTGTGAGGATTAAGTGAGAAAATGAATATACTGCTCTTCACAATGTATCTGACATATGTTAAACACGCAGTCAGTGTTAGTGGTGGCAAGAATTTATTATGTGCATAATCTGTGGTAGGTGCCTCCAGGTGAAGGCTCTCTTGGCAAGGATTAACCAGACCTGCCAAGTGACTTCTGAAATATCTAGTGTCCCAGGAAACTCTAGCCTAGGAGGGTCTGGCCTACTTTTTCCTCATTTCCATCTGGGTAAAATGCCATGCACTTGTTTTACCTTCAATAATATATCATTTCAGTAGCCAACAATCTTGTTCTGCCAAGTATAGAAGACTGTGAGAAGAAATTCAATGAAGTACTTCAGACATGGCTGAAGGATCACTTGTACCATTGTTTTCCAGTTGTCATTGTAGTAGCCCCTTAAGGTAGAACTGGGATTTCAACTACCCAGAAGCCCTGTTGATTTCCATGATTGTTGGGCAGCTGAGCTCCCTATATGCTGCTCAGGAACTTTACAGGTAAGGGATTATCTGATATAATCCCATAATAGCCAAAAAAATCCATTAGTACTGCTCCCTGTTGTTTCTGTACTGCATATCACAGAAACCTGGTAATATACCATGTGCTACCAATAAACACCATGCCATCATAGCCATGCATATGATGTTCTCAGACCCTAAACTGCTTCATCAGAACGGCAGGAGTTGTGAAAAAATAGGAAAAAATAGCCAGCCTAACACCTGGGTTTCTTGAATGACATGCAATAGTTATACCCAAATGAGGAGTCATTCCTTCCGATATTTGACCATGTGGGGCCATTCATGTGCATTTAATGGAGGGAATGTGTTTGTTTGTTCTACATTTCTTTCCTTTGGTTTTTTGTTTTCCCCTGGTAATGTAAGTTGTACAGGACACTTCCCTAGCAATGATAACAGTTCCTCAGGAACTATCTGAATGTCAAAGGAAGTGTGTGAAACAATGCAATGACTTGGTAATAGCTTTGGCAGGAGCCTTGCCATATAACTGACATCCTAATGGCTCTGCTGGACCCATTAGGCATGTATAAGACAGCACAGTTGACTTTGTAATGGCTCCTTTGGAGATGTTGCACGATCACAGGAAGTGTGTAAGTCATTGAGATTACTTTATGTGTGGGTGAGACACTTCTGTGGTGACTGTGATAATCTTACAATCGAAAACAATTTTGATATTATTGAAATTCAAACCATTATAAAGTTAGATATAATGAGCTCATATTTTCTTTTTTGTAGGTTATTTTAACTAGTATTTTTTGTAGTGTTGAAGTGCTATCAGCGGATGGTTTAAAAATTGAAACAGTAAACACAGGCTTAAAGCGAAAAATCCTTCTCCCTCTTACACTTCAGGTGCCACTCTTGAGGGGTGGCCAGTGTTAACAGTGTATTATGTATCATTCCCCAAATGTTCTGTACATGTACAAATGGGTAAACATACTATAAAAAGCCTAATAACATCTTCTAGTTAATATTCTATTTTGGACGTTCTCCTATATTTGTAATATATAGATCTGTCTCACTCTTTTTAATGCTTGTGTAATATTATGTTTCTGTATCATTTATTTAGTCAGTTCCCTTATTCATGGACATGTAGATTTCTGATGCTTTGTTATTAAAAACAGTGCTACACTTAACATCTTTATACACATCTTTTTGCACACCTATTGGATAATTTTGTAGAAGTGGAAATGATGGGTCAAGGATATGTACATTGAGTATTTTTTATAGATATTACTAAATTTCCCCCTTAAACAACCAATTTATCTTCCTACCAATATGCCTGTTTTCCCATGTCCTTATCAACACTGACAGTGATACAAAACATTTCTAATACGTAATCTGCTAGATGAAATATGGTATCTTCTTGTGCTATTATTTTGCATTTTATTGATGAGGGACCCTGTGTACCTTTTTATATGTTAATGAACCATTTGCAGTTCCTTGGTTCTGAATGTCTTTTAACAATCTTCACCCATTTTTCTATTTGAATTTTTATATTTCTTACTATTTTTCCAGAACACTTCATATATTAAGGTTAAAAATCCTTGCTGTCATATATTATGCTTGTTTCTTAGTTTGTCATTTACCTTTTGAAATAGGTTCATAGGATGTGTGTGTGTGTGTGTGTGTGTGTAGATGTAGAACTTTATTTTTTTAAGTGATCAAATTCAATCATCTGTACTCTATGACTTCTGACAGTACATGTAGAAGGAGGGATAGGTGATAGGCAGATATAGAAGTAGTTATCAACATTATAATGTCCCCAATTCTAAAAACAAATTGCTTGAAAATTTATTTTAACTTTGAATTAGAATCTAAGTATCTACACACAAATAATCTAAATATCTGATATGTATACATGTGGTATGCATCATGGATATATTTACATGAACTCAAACTTGAATGTAAAAGAAGTTAAATATAGTATGAATAATGTTGATATTAAAGTAAATTAGAATTGTTTATTAGTCTTTGTAACTGATCTTGATATATTGTTTAACCACTTACTTCTTTAGTACATTAAATAACATGAAAGAAGCGAAAATGAGTTAATGTGCTCACAGAATTAGCTTATCAATAGATTTTTTAAAAAATTTATGAATTTTTTCATTCAAATTCAATGCAGATCTTGAACTCAGGGCTCTAAGTTCAAGATCTGAGCTTAGATCAAGAGTCGAGCACTTGATGGACTGAGCCACCCAGGTGCCCCAGTAGATTAAGAGATTAGAAAATGTAAGAAAAAATATGGTCGAGCATATACTCACTAGGAATAAATGACAGTGCAGGCATATCTTGGTGCTTCACAGATACTGTGTGTGGTACAAATTGAAGGTTTATGGCAACCCTACTTTAAACAAGTCTGTTGGCACCATTTTTTCTACAGCGTGTCACATTTTGGTTCAAAATTTCAAACTTTTTTGTTATTATTATATTGGTGATGGTGATCTATAATCAGTGACCTTTGATGTTACTATTGTAATTGTTTTGTGGCACCACAAACCATGCCCATATAAGATGGTGAACTTAATAAATGTTGTGTCTTCTGACTGTTCCACCAACGGGACAGTCCCCCATCTCTCTCCCTGTCTTCCAGCTACCCTATTCCCAAGACACAACAGTACTGAATTTAGCACAATTAATAACTACAACGGCCTCTAAGTATTCAAGTGATAGAAAGAGTATCACGTTTCTCATTTAAATCAGAAGTCAAAAATGATTAAACTTAGTGAAGAAGGCATGTTGAAAACAAAGATAGGCTGAAAGCTAGGTCTCTTGCACCAAACAGTTAGCCAAGTTGTGAATATAAAGGAAAAGTTGTTCTTGAAAGAAATTAAAAGTGCTACTCCAGTGAACACATGAATGGTAAGAAAGCAGAACAGCCTTATAGCGGATAGGGAGGAAGTTTTAATGGTCTGAATGGAAGACCAAACCAGCTACAACATTCCCTTGAGCCAAAGTCTCCTGCCGAGCAAGGCCCTAACTCTCTTCAATTCTATGAAGGGTAAGAGAGGTGAGGAGACTGAAGAATAAAAGTTTGGAGCTAGCAGAAGTAGGTTCATGAGGTAAGGAAAGAAGCCATCTCCACTGCATAAGAGCAAAGGGGAATCAGCCAGTGCTGATGGAGAAGCTGCAGCAAGTTATCCGGAAAATCTGTCTAAGATCATCCATGAAGGTGGCTACACTAAACAATGGATTTCAAATGAAGACAAACCAATCTTCTGTTGAAAGATGATGCCAGCTAGGACTTTCGTAGCTAGAGAGAAGAAGTCAGTGCCTGCCTTCAAAGCTTCAAAGGATAGGATCTCATTACCTAGATAGACTCTTATTACATCTGAATTCAGCTGGTGACTTTAAGACGAAGCCAATGCCTGTGGGAACTCTACCTTATTTTTGGATATTGACAATTCCAGTATCTCATTACTATAAAAATGTTACAATAGACATCTTTGTGATCAAAGCTATGCTTTGTTCTGCTTCCTTATGATAGACTTATACAACAAAAATAACTGGTTTCAATAGTGTTTACATTAAGACCCAAGATACATATTATGAAATTATTTCTGAATTCCTATCTCCGCATTAGCAAAGCATGAAAATAGCAGTTTCATTGTTCACTCACTTATACTAGGTGATTTACTTTAAAATATTTCTTGCCAATTTTTCAATGAAAGGGAAAAAAATGAAACTGTATTTAAAATTACATGTCAGGGTGTCTGGGTTGCTCAGTCATTTAGCGTCTGCCTTTAGCTAAGGTCATGATCCCAGGGTCTTGGGATCGAGCCCCGCATCAGGCTCCCTGCTCAGCAGGAAGCCTGCTTCTCCCTCTCCCACTCCCCCTGCTTGTGTTCCCTCTTTCACTGTGTCTTTGTCAAATAAATAAATAAAAATTTTAAAGTGACAGACACATAGACCAGTGGAACAGAGTAGAGAGCCCAGATATGGACCCTCAACTCTATGGTCAGTTAATCTTTGACAAAACAGGAAAAAATATACAGTGGAAAAAAAACAGTCTCTTCAATAAATGGTGCTGGGAAAACTGGGCAGCTATATGTAGAAAATGAAACTCGACCAATCTCTTACACTGTACACAAAGATAAACTCAAAATGGATAAAAGATCTCAACGTGAGACAGGAATCCATCAGAATCCTAGAGGAGAACATAGGCAGTAATCTCTTCGATATCAGCCACAGCAACTTCTTTCAAGATATGTCTCCAAAGGCAAAGGAAACAAAAGCCAAAATAAACTTTTGGGACTTCATCAAAATCAAAAGCTTCTGCACAGCAAAGGAAACAGTCAAGAAAACAAAGAGGCAACCCATGGAATGGGAGAAGATATTTGCAAATGACAGTATAGACAAAAGATTGATATCCAGGATCTATAAAGAACTCCTCAAACTCAACACACACAAAACAGATAATCATATCAAAAAATGGGCAGAAGATATGAACAGACACTTCTCCAATGAAGACATACAAATGGCTATCAGACACATGAAAAAATGTTCATCACTAGCCATCAGGGAGATTCAAATTAAAACCACATTGAGATATCACCTTACACCAGTTAGAATGGCCAAAATTAGCAAGACAGGAAACATGTGTTGGAGGGGATGTGGAGAAAGGGGAACCCTCTTCCACTGTTGGTGGGAATGCAAGTTGGTGCAGCCTCTTTGGAGAACAGTGTGGAGATTCCTCAAGAAATTAAAAATAGAGCTTCCCTCTGACCCTGCAATTGCACTACTGGGTATTTACCCCAAAGATACAGATGTAGTGAAAAGAAGGGCCATCTGTACCCCAATGTTTATAGCAGTAATGGCCACGGTTGCCAAACTGTGGAAGAACCAAGATGCCCTTCAATGGACAAATGGATAAGGAAGATATGGTCCATATACACTATGGAGTATTATGCCTCCATCGGAAAGGATGAATACCCAACTCTTGTAGCAACATGGACGGGACTGGAAGAGATTATGCTGAGTGAAATAAGTCAAGCAGATAGAGTCAATTATCATATGGTTTCACTTATTTGTGGAGCATAACAAATAGCATGGAGGACATGGGGAGTTAGGAGAAGGGAGTTGGGGGAAATTGGAAGGGGAGGTGAACAATGGGAGACTATGGACTCTGAAAAACAATCTGAAGGGTTTGAAGAGGTCGAGGGGTGGGAGGTTGGGGGAACCAGGTGGTGGGTATTAGAGAGGGCACGGATTGCATGGAGCACTGGGTGTGGTACAAAAACAATGAATACTGTTATGCTGAAAATAAATTTTAAAAAATGATTTAAAAAAACAAAACAAAACAAAAAAGAAAACACAAAAAACCTGTTGTCTAGCACACACTACACTTGCTGTGTAGTTTTTAATGGAGATATATATATGCTTCTATATACATAGAATTTCTCTGGGAGTATTCACAATAAATGGATAATTCTGATTATATTTATGGAGGGGAACTAGGTGACTGTGGGACAGAGGTTGGAGAGAGATTTGTTTTTCTATGCACTCTTTAGTACCTTTAGAACTTTGTACTATGTTTTTAAATTTTTTTTATTTAACATAATTAAAAACTAAATAAAAATAAAATGATATCAGAGAGGAATAAATGCAACTCACTTACTTTCCAAACTACATTTTAAAATAACCAATAATTGCCACTTAGAGCTCTTTCCAATGTTTCAAAGAAATGAAAAAAAAAAACCTCCTTCCCTATAAACATAGGATTATAAATTATTCCCTTTGTGGCAATTCCCAGATTTAGCTCTTGATTTATTTCTTTAACACAGCTTTTTTTTGGTGTGTGTTCTTTCTAAAAACAAAGTGAGAAATCTATTAGACTGAGGGTAACATTTTGGTCTTTACATTACTATTAAGTCACTTGTTCATTCTGACTGTCAACATTAAATTAGAGCTCTATAGGTGGAAGAGGGTACTCTACTTTTCTTGAAAAAGCTGTGTTTGGAGATCAAGTTTCTATCTTACACAGGAAACAAGACATGGAAACATTGTTATCCAGTGGACCAGCAGTTTTGTTTCAAATTTCTTAGACAAAATTAGCAGTTCTAAAACAGAAAGGCAGCTGCAAATTCCAAACCTTTCATGTAATATATACCGTGCTGTTTTCCTTTGCAATGAAAAACATGTATTTACCATTTAACAATTTCAAAAGTGTACACCCAATTGTGTTTCCATGAGCAAATGGCTATTTATGCTAAGTGGTTGATTTTAAAAAAATTTCCTTATTCACCAAAGTCCTTATTTTTGACATTTTGTCTTCAATTTTATTTTTTTATTAGTTTCAGAGGTAGAATTTAGTGATTCATCATTTGCCTATAACATCCAGTGTTGATTCCATCAAGTGCCCTCCTTTATGCCCATCACCCAGTTACCGCTTTCCCCATCCACGTTCCCTCCAGCAATCCTCAGTTTGTTCCCTAGAGTTAAGAGTTTCTTATGATTTGCCTCCCTCTCTTCTGGCCACCATCATCTGAAAATTGCACTTAAAAATTTTTCATTTTGATGTCTGTAAGTGCAAAACTAGTTTAAGATAATTGATCCTTTATTTTCATTGTTCCTTGGCAAGTTTATATTTACTGAAATAGTTCTGCAGCCAGATTGATTGTGTGGCCTATACAAGTTTTCTCTGCAAAGGTTTAATAAATTTTACTGTAAAAAATGGCAGTCTTGTGAAGTTATCCAAACCTTTATCTTCTACCTGTGCTTCATAACCTAGGTTACCCCTGTAAACAAGGACCAAAACAAAAAAAGTATAAAATTGGGGAGTATCCCACTCCCTGCCAAATTTGTGAGTTCTCTCTGCTTTCTTCACATGGCTTCTGGGCTACCATGCTCTTCATTTTACTCTTATTTCAGTGGTCACTTCTCTATCTTACTTGCTGAGTCTTCCTCTTCTCTCTGACCTTTTAATGTTTTTGAGGACCCAGTGTTCATTCTTTGTCCTAGAATCTTCATTAACACTCATGCACTTGGTGATCTCAGACCATTCTTGAGGCTTAAGACACTATCTAATACACTGATGAGTTCCAAATTCATATCTCAGCCAAGACTTCCAACATCCAACTTAAACTACCTACTTGATAATTCCACTTCACTATCTAATACTCATCTTAATTTTTACTTGTCCAAAACCGAACTCCTAATCTTCCCTCTACCCCAGACTTGCTTCACTTGCAGACTTGCCTATCCCAGTTGATGCCACTTGCTTGGACCAAAAATCTTAGAGTCATCCTGAAAACTCTCTTGCTCTTGTAACTTAAATCCACTCTCAGCAAACACTGTTCCTTTTCTATCAACTCCAATGCTACCACCTTCATCCAAGCCACCATCATCTGTCACCTGCGTTAATTCAGCAGCCTCTAACAGTTCTCTGTTTCCCAGAGTGATCCTTTTAAAATGGAAGTCAACTCTGCTAAAACTATTGCAAGGGCTTCTCATTTCAGAGTAAAATATTTACAGTGGTCTAACTTGCCCTCCATGATCTAGCTTTCTCTCTTATCTCACTTCCTTCTGCATTTCCCCTTGTTTGCTGTGTTCTAGTCACACTGGCATCTTTGTCGGCCTCCAAAAAACCAGACCAAAACAATACCCTTCCAGCACACATCTGCCTTAAGGACTTTGTTCTAGCTGATTCCTGTGCTGGGAAATCTGTTCCTCTAGGTATCACATATCTAACTCTCATACATCCTCAAACATTTGTTCAGCTGTCTCCTCCTCAGAGGGGCCTAATCTGAGCCATAGCTACAGAATACTGCAACATTCACTCCCAACCCCAAAAGTCCCAGTATGTTTTACCTGGCTCTACCTTTTCTTTTCTTTTTCATAACATATATCATCTTCTATATAATTTACCTAGGTAGTGTGATTATTGCTTATTCTCTGTTTCCCACATCAGAATTGTAAGTTCCACAGGGCCTGGGATCCTTGTCTGTTTTGTTCACTGAACTCTTTATAGCTCATAGAATAGTTCTCAACAGTAAGTAGGTATTCAGCAAATGTTTTTGAATGATTAAGTAAAGATATGTAATTCTTGGTATATACATTTTGGCTGTCCCTTTACACAGAATTGAATAACCATTTTTAATTTATTTGAACTATTTTTTTTTGCACAATCGATTTTTTAGGGCTTTGTCTTTATGTGTAAACCAATTTGGCTTCTGAATGAGTTGGTCCATCAGCTCAATGAAGTCAGTAGTTTTGAAACTCCTTAATAGTTGAATCTGTCACCTATTTTCTGGTTTCCTAGATTCATTTAGTTTCAGTTTGTGATGACTGTACTCGCTTGTGTAGTTAGAATATTCAAATGAATCTGTGCATGGAAAAACAGCAGCAACTGATATGCCAAATCAATGCATGTAGACATAACCATATTCAATCTCAATTAGACTATAAGACAAATGAGTATTGTAGGAGAACTTTATAGTCAGCATAGTTGGTTTTAAGGCTAAGAAATAACAAATACCAGTTGACTGTGTGTCCATAAATAAAATACATACATGTATCTTTTTGAGTGATTTATGAAAATAAGCAAGTCAGTCAAAATTTTCAAATAAGTTGATTCATTTAAGACATTGCCTAAATTGATACGTTGTCTGACTGAAATGTTTGGTCATTCCAGTGGAAACTATTGAACCTTTTATTTATGAAGATACAACCATATTTTAGCAAATAATGCATCAATTGACTTTTTAAAAAGCATTCTGAATAGAATTGATCAATCGATCCAGTCAAAATTGTCAAGAAATGTGAGTCTATAAGACAGTCAAGTCTAAAGTAAAACTAGGATAAGAAAGTATAAGATGTTAAAGTAAGATGTTACTAATCCCATGTTATGTCAGTGTTTTGAGGAAATGTCTGAAAAAAAGAGTGGGAACTGGAAGTTCAAACATTTTAGCTTTGAATGAGTCATAATACCATCAACTCATGACATTTTCACCAGTCTTCTGTTCGTACTGGTGTCAAAACAATGCCACAGCTGACACTAGGGGACCTCAGGAAGGCGAAACAAGGCAGACTAAAACTGAACAAACACAAAAAAGGAAAGAAAGGAAACAGACAATAGTAACTCCATGGATTAAGTACTTGATATATTTTTTGATTTGCCCTCAACATATGGGCAGCAATTATTTTAACCTTTGGCTGCTTTCATTTTAGTCCTGGACCTATAGGATACCTTATGTTGATTTGTATAACTTGTGTGGCAAACAATAAAGATTTGGAAAGGAATTTTATCTTTTTCCTCAGGTATAGTTTTGTCCCTAAGCTCTGTCATATGTGCATCAAACTGATACTGACATTTTTCTCAGCTTCATCCACAAAGTTTATCAAGATGTTTCTGTTTTATTTCTGGTTTCTAAGCAGCTGCCTAGAACTGGAGTCCTTTGGAATTTTTTTTGTTTGTTTTTTTATCACGTTCTCCTAAGAGCCACAATTTTATAAAAAGAAATGAACGCAATGTAAATCTCAGCAGAAAAGTGGTTTTCTCTGATAATAGTTTCCCTCCAATGTAGATGCTGGTCTTTACTCACAAGAACTAGAAAGAATAATTTGGACATTTTTTTTCTTGTACCTTATACCTTGGGCCTGTGAGACTTAAAATAAAGAAATATCTTGCTTTCTAAGAAGTTAGGTTTCAGTTGTTCCAGATTGAATTAGTGTAAATAAAATAGAAAGAAGAGCCCTAGCAAATCAATACTGCATTGGTAGTAAACTGGAAAATACTGACAAATTATCCTTTTAGGCCTTAGCGAGGTTTAATCTAAACATCGTTTTCTCCTGACAGTATGAGAGAGAAGAGAGTAATTTATTACACAGTCCTGATATGGATGAGAAAAGACTGCTGCTTGTTCTTCACTGTTCTGGCTCTTTCCCTCACCATGCCAGTTCAATTTTTGTTTTGCTCCAGAAAATCATTCTCCAATAATATGTTTACAGGTCTTGTAACTTGAATACATAGAGCTGCTGCCTTATCATGGTACATCTGAGTGTTTGCTAGCTTGTTTAAGGATGTAGATTTTTTACTGCTCTGTTGGAGACTCAGGTTTTTCTTATTATATTCATGAAGTCCGTTTCTAAAGCATTGTATGCAAATCATCTCCTAGTTTTACCTGCAGCATGAGATAAAGTAATCTTAGAGAATCTGGTCATATTATCATGTAAATGATTACCATTTCCCCAAATTTATGATTTTCATGACTGATTATTTTTGTTTCTTGCATTTATTTAA
Organism: Lontra canadensis; assembly: GCF_010015895.1. NCBI lineage: Eukaryota > Metazoa > Chordata > Mammalia > Carnivora > Mustelidae > Lontra > Lontra canadensis. The sequence goes on along the minus strand of NW_022631075.1, from coordinate 4,355,196 downwards.
GGTGGTCCCTATTTTTAGTGCAGTTAAAATATACTACCCATTTATAAGAAAGAGGAACTTTGTGGTTTTTGAAGGAAAGAAATAGTGTTTCTAATTTCTTACAATGTTTAATTGTTTTGTCATATAATTCTTATTCTATGTGATAGGTGTGAAGTACAAATATGCAAAATGTGTGGCAGAAAAATTAGGTCAGCAATTTGTTTATGTTTTTCTGTTAAATAAATTAGTCGTGTTAAATGTCACATTTTCCAACATAGATATGATAAAATAACATTTTTAATTAACCCAAGAGGGATATGGACATAAGAAAACCAAGTACTTTCTTGAGGCAGAATCATTTCTCAGAATACTGCATTATGAACAATATTTAAGTTACTGGTTATATTTATCCCACATATTTTCCACAACTTAAAGTCTTATTATATTAACATTATACCTCAGTGGTTATTATGAGAGTAATAAAGAAATGAACCTCAAACTTTTTACACATTTTGGGGATTATATATACATTTAAATAGTAGTAAATATTTTCCCACATAATGTACCCCATACCAAATTAAAGCCTTCATACGTTTAATTACTCACCTAGACTCCAGAAATATTTAAATTCCCAGGTGCCTCTAGCCAAAATAATTAAGTAATTAAGTTAGGAATGGTGAACTTGTTTACAAAAGGGGGAATTTTAATAAGAAACTCAGTTAAATTTAGTTTTGTTGGTTCAGAAGGGAAACAGATTTCTTCTGGAAAATATTTTCTAAATGTATTATGGATATATGATTGGACTATCAAATATAAATGTTGCAATCTTAATCTACCATAGACCAAGACATTGTGACAAGATATACCTTATATAATTAGCAGCATGCTGAATATGCCAGTGAATTAAAAAGGGAAGAGGATCAATTTGATGCCTTAAACATAATTAACCACCATGTTTGAATTTGCTTTATTTCAGATATTGTCTGAAACATTATTACCATTTTGTAAGACCTTTTAAGTTATTAAACATTTAAAAATTCCCTTTGGGAGCATGACACCCATTATAGGAGAGATTTGGGGTGTGTAGGGGGAGAGATGATTAAAAATAAATGTGGTCACCAGACTTCTATTTAGCAGCGTACTTCCTAAGACCTAATGGTGCTGATAAAAGTAATTCTGATGGCATTATTAGCCTATCTTTATACCACTAGGCCAATTGACAAAAATAAAATCAATATTTTTTTCCAATTGTCAAGACAGCCAATCACCACGGGTTTGATTGGATCACAGCATGGTCGATCTAATTCATTAGTTAAGATTACCGAAATAAACCACACTTGGAAAAATTCAAATGCAGGTTTGTGGGTAACTGCCAAGTAGTGGAGCAGTTCTATAAAAGCAAGCTCATCAAATGATTTCTGCAAGTCATTATTTATGTTCAGAATTGATTCTGTGAATAAAGTCATTTGAAGGGTCTGGAAGATAGAAGTAGAGGAAAAATGCTTTTTAATATTTAAAGTGAAAAGATCTGTTAACACTTATTAAAGTCTGTTTAACACTAGAATGTATTTATTCAGTAAGCATTTGTCAAGCACCCACCATGTGCAAAGGACTGGGAACCCAGAAAGGAACAATTAGACATTTCCCTGATCTTGAGAAGGTCACCCTCATTGGACAGGGTTGGGGAGTAAACAAAATAGATAAATAATTATGGTGTGATATAGTAAGTTTTATAAGAAAGATGTATGCAAAATGCATGCAATGAAAGCATAAAGAATAAAATAACAAACTGGGGGAATCTGGGAATCCTTCACATAGAAGGTGATATTTAAGGTAATACAAATCTCCAAAGCAGAAAAGAAAAGGAAGGACATTTCAGGCAGAGCAAACAGAATGTGTATGAACACAAAGGCATTAAAGGGCATAGCATATTCTAGAAATGGCAAGAAATTGAATCTGGCTATGTGATAGCATGCTAACAGAGACAGATAATACATGATACATGAAAATAATTTGGGGCCAGTTTGCAAGAGCCTCAGAGTTTAGATATTTTTCTCCTGAAAATGTGGAGCCACCAATTTAATTGTCAATGTGATAAGATTTGTAGTTTAGAAAGACAACTCTTATGTAATGACAGAATAAGGATTGGAATTCATTCACTAATTCAACAATTTATTGAACACTTACTATTTGTTCAGCGAGTGGTGGAGATAAAAAGACCAATAAATCATAGCTTCTGCCTAGAAAACTCAGACTTATAGAAAAACAGATATGCAAACAATGAAAATTGGATATAATATGTCCTGTATTATAACGATGCCCCAAATACAATGAGAACATAGAGGAAAGAGTGCCTGAGTTATCCTGAGGAAGTCAGATAAAGCTTCATAGAGTATGTTGACAATTGAGTTAAGACTTAAAGGATAAGTAGAAATTTGTCACCTGGGCAGAGAAGAAAGACGTTTTGGGGTAAGGAAAATCTAGAGGTAACTTATGTTCTTTGAATGGCAGAGTGAGATTACCCTACTCTTTCTCTTCTCTGAAATTAGTTATACAATAAAGAGAATGTAAGAAACGAATAACTTTATGTCCAAACTACATGAATGAATGAATGCTGCCAAGTGCAATAGTGATCAAGGAGTATAGGAAGATGCCCAGGGATGACTAGTTTTCAGACAAAGCAGAGCATGCTTCCCCAAAGTAATCAGCTCACATCGTGAAATAAACCAACAATCCTTTATTTGGAAAAAGAGGAATAGGATCTAAGAGACTGTTGGTGGAAGCTTCCATGGGCCAAAGGGAGTTCAAGTATTAACCAAGAAACACATACATAAATCATCTTTGTAGTAATCATTTTGAAGAATGATAGAGGAGAGAGGCTGAATTTTGAGTCACTATACAGCTTCCAATATTCACTGGCTGGAAATAAATAAAAGCAAAAACAGCTCTGTCTGTGTCTTTAAGGTCTCTTTCTATGTCTCTCTCTCTCTCTCTCTCTCTCTCTCTCACACACACACACACACACACACACACACACCATGTCCAAAGGAGCTTCATTCTAAACCAGGGAGAATTCCTGTTAGTCAGGAACAATGCATTTGACTGACTCCTACATGAACCTACTACTAATAGCTGGTCTAAGAAGAACTAACCTCATTCAAAGATGGGTGGTAATCAAAGTGGAATGAGAACATACTCTATACAAAGGAACTATAAGAAAAATAAATAAGTAGGAAAAACAAATGGCCTATAAGTACTCACCAGAGAAATGTTTCCCCCAAGAAGAAAAAAGTAGGACATATTGCCATCAAAAGACATAGTATATAAATCAGAGAGCTCAAAGGAAAGTGATAAAGTTATAATGAAACAACATAAAAGAATAAAATATGAAACAGATATGAGAAAAAGGAGAAAAATTTAATCATGAAAATGAAGCAAACATTGAAAGCAGCACAAAGAACAGATAAGGCCCAGGATACCATAAGACACATGAATAACAGAACAAAGAAAAGCAAAGAAAATTAATGCAATAAACAAATTGCTTTAAAGAAATAGAAAATAAAATCCATATAAGATGGGCACAGGAGATCCAATTGAAGAATCTAAGTGCAAATGTTATTCCAAGAAGGAGAACCAAACAGAAGAAACAAAAAAATATGCAAAGATATAATTCAAGAAACATACTAGAAATTAAATAAGACTGGAATTTATAGGTTGAAAAGCATAACATATCCCAGGAAAAGTGTTGAAAAATTGATCAACATTGAGACACACCCAGGTGAAATAACTGGACTTCAAGGATCTTATGGATATCCAGGCAGAACAATTAAGTATATATAAGGCTGCCCTGAAACTATTTAACAAAAACCTTCAGCACTAAGAGACCATAAATTAGTGTCTATAAAGTCCTCAGGGTAAAAGATAGATCTCATTGAATGTGAGGCAAGCAAGGTGCCTAGGGCACAAAATTTAAGGTAGCACTCAATCTCAGATGACAACACTATACTTACACAAAAGAGTGAATGCCTTTTTAAATTCTGTGCCCTAGGAGCCTCACTTGGCTCTCCCTATACCAGCTCTGAATACTGGCTAAAAAAATATAGGATATTTTAGAAATATATATATATATATATATATATATATATATAGAGAGAGAGAGAGAGAGAGAGAGAATGAATATTTTATAAATTTATAACTACAAAGATAACCATTAGGAGGAGCAGTAAAACTAAAAACGGAATACAAAACTTCCACATTATCAGAAGAAATGTGCATACATAATATATACAACAGAGAAAATATACAGTATGTCAATTAAAGGAAAAGAAGCAATAAAATATATGGAAAAATAAAATATAACATAGCAAAGCACAAAAACAGCCACATTAATAATTTTTAACGGGCAGAGACAGTTTTTCCTCAATACCTGTTTTATGCTTCTTACTTAATAATGAACCCACAAATGTCAGCTGGGTTTCTGGCCACCAGAGTAGACAAAGTTTAATCTTCCAGGGGCTCTTACACCTAGATTTGGTCATATGACTAAGTTCTAGCCAGTGGGATATCAGAAGAAAGGATATGTACAACCTCTAGGAAATATTTTAAGGATAATGGTTTCTCCTCTTTTTTCCCTTCCATTGGCTGAAATAAATATGTTATGAATGGTGGTATCACAGTCATTAGGAGCTACAGAGGGAAAATATGTGTTGAGGATGGCAGCACAATAAAATGGAAGGAAACTTAGTAATGATTTAATGACTATGATGCTACCATATCAACCCTAAACTACCAATCCGTATGTTTTCATGAGAGAGAAATAAACTTCTATCTTAAGGAAGAGCTTTCTTTTCCTTAGAGCTGAACTTAATCCTAATTAATCTACTCACGTGCTACAAGAAGGAAATCTCAGAATGCATCACAAAGCATACCATGTATATGGTAGGCTGAATTCTAAGATGCCCACTATGATCTACACTCTCTGATGTTACTCCTGTGATTAGGTTGGTTACATGACAAAAGCAACTTTGTGCATGTAATTAAGGTTAGTAATCAATTCACTTTAAAATTGGGAGGTTGCTTGGGTGGGTCTAACCTAAGTGCATGAGTCCTTTAAAAGGATAGAGTAGCTGATGGCAGAAAGGAAAGTCAGAGAGATTTACAGAGTGAGAGGGATTTGATGTGAATTAGGTTCTCTGTTGCTGTCATGGAGGCAGCCATGGAACAAAGACCTGAGACTGGACTCTGGGAGCTGAGAGTAGTACCTGGTGGCAGAGAACAGTAAAAATGGGAGACCTCAGTCCTAAACCCACATGGAATTGAATTCTGCCAACAACACTAATGAGACTGAATGAGGCCCCTGAGCTCCAGGAGAGAATGCCTACACCTTGGTTACAGTCCTGCAGTTTCCTGCTATTGTCTCCATTTTGCAGACCTTCCACCATAAAGCCATCTTGCCTTTTCTAGTTGTCTCCTTTTTTTTCCTGCAGACTCTGAACCCTAAAGCTCTACTCCTTATATCTACAAGGCTTTATGCATTGTAGCTTTGAAATTGCAGCCAAATCCCTTAGCAGTCTTTTTAACATGACCACCAACCTAGTCTAGGCCTTTATCACTTTGCGACTGAGTGACTCTAACAACATCATAGTGAACTTCCCCAACACATATTCTCTCCCTTTCTCATCCCATGACCTATCCCATATTAAAGTCATGCTGTTTAACTATGCTTTTTATCACATTTCTTTATTCTAAAAACTTTGACTTCCCAAATTTTCTTACAAGACGTTTAAGTTTCCCTTTCTGGCATTTAAAGTAATTCATAATCTGACTTCTCTTAATCTCTCCACCTTAATCTCTCCAAAAAGTGAAAATCCTATTATAGTCTTGCCTGTCATCTCTAGACTTCAATTAGTTTGTTCTGCTGAGAATAGGATGGAATCTTTCTCTACTTGGCTGTATCATATCCCTTCTTCAAAGCGTATCTCATATATGGGGTCATCAGGAATCTCTTACTATGTATTCCAGTCCATATTGACATCCTTTTCTTAACTTCTGCAATACTCATATGTTACACTATCTCTAATTGTTTTAACTCTTTGATATCTATACTTTGTTCTTTATATGTGCATGTATACATTTGTTTTCCTATCTTCCTATCTAGTCTATAAGCTTCTTGAGAACAAGAGAATGCCTTCTTTTTCAGTCCATGGTACTTAGCACAGTGCTTTGTTTAATGTGAACATGCAGTCTAAATAGTTATTCATTGGTTTCAGGCAGTGAAGCTAGTTGGTAATGTATTTGTTGGTCAGAAGGACCTATATTGTTGCCTCTTTGAATCAGACAATAACTGCCTTATCTGCCTGTTCTGTAAATACGTATCTTTAGTGAAATGTTATGAACCTAATATATTATATAAGTCATACTCTTGGGTCCCCTCTTTGGTTTTTTTCCCTATTCCCCACTTGCTTCCATATTGATTTGATTGGGAACTGAGTGGGACCTCCAATTTTGCTGTGTTAATTTTAGTACATTTCTGCAATCATTCTATATGCTGTGATTATTAGGTGGTGGTGGTTTTACCCTTGAACTGAAATGATAAAGTGATAGGCAGGTATTGAAGCATATTGTAACAGGATGGATATACTTTCCAAGTAAACTATGCTTGTTCTTATGGTTTTTGTTTTTTTTGTTTGTTTGTTTGTTTGTTTGTTTTGTTGGTTTTTTTTTAGTAAGACTCATTCTCCTCACAACCTATGCACCTTGTGTTTTTCTTTTTTTTTTTTTAAGATTTTATTTACTTATTGACATCACAAATAGGCAGAGAGGAGGCAGAGGTGGGGTTGGGGGTGTGGAGAGCAGGCTTCCCACTGAGCAGAGAGCCCGATGCAGGGCTCGATCCCAGGACCCTGGGATCATGACCTGAGCCAAAGGCAGAGGCTTTCACCCACTGAGCCACCCAGGCGCCCAACTGTGTTTTTCTTTATAGTGTTTTCAAAGACTGTGCATGCACACACATGCCTGAGTATGTATATAATTTAGAACACTTTGAGAGTGACATGACCCAATTCAGTCTGGCCTAAGGACAGGTGAATGTTTGACTACAAGTGTATATTTGTCTTCAGGTATGGCTTGATCAGAGCTCAATTTATGTCACCAAACCAAATTTACCTCTATCTGTTCGTTCAGGTTCTACTCTCTAGTTGTTAGCTACACTGTCAGGCTATGTAATGGTGGCAAAATCTCTTCTAATGGGGGAAGAAAACCTTCCTTCTCCCCAGAAATCTTAGGAAATGTCTAAGTGGTTCTTATTACCTTTGGTTTAGTCATTTGCCCAGCATTGAAGAAGTCACCTTGGCCCAAGGAATGACACTGGCTGATTTTTTAGGCCCATTGAAGACCTACCTGTGGAGCTGAGAATGGGGTCAGCCTCACTCCTCAAAACATGAGAGCTGGAGAGACAGGTAGTTTATTAAAAAAACAAACAAACTTAAAGTACAATATTATTTTTTTTTAAAGTTTGAAAGCAATAGCTCACCACCATAGTCTGGACTAGTGGTTTCTTTTTCTGACCTGTATTTACTACTCAGGTTGCTTCTGAACCTCTTGTTTTTGAAAAAAATACTGTTCTGCTTTTTTAAAATAGCTTTATTGAGGTATAGTTCACATGCCATGCAATTTAGTGCTCTTCTGTACATTAACAGCTATGTGCAAATATAACCACAGTCAATTTTAGAACAATTTCATCATCTCAAAAAGAAGCCCCCTTTACCCTTTAGCAATTACCCTACCACCTCCACATCTCTCCGCTCTAAGAAACCACTAATCTTCTTGCTGTCTCTTTAGATTTGCCTGTTACTGACATTTCATACAAAAAGAATCATGCATTATTTGGCATTTTGTGTCTGGCTTCTTTCACTTCGTGTATTTTCGCAAAGTTCATCCACAGTATAACATACATCAGGATTTCATTCCTTTTAATTGCCAAATAATGGTTCATTGTAGGGATATGACAAATTTTGTTTATCCATTCACCAGTTGATGGACATTTGGTTGTTTTCACTTTTGCCCTTCTGTTTTCATAGAGAGTTTTCTTTTTTTTTCCTTTTATGTTTCTATTGTTCATCTTGCTGATTTTTTAAAGTCATTATAGAGATTTATATGGATCTATATATCATTTTTCCCAGTAGAAAATTATTTGTTCTCCTGAGAATCAGATAAATGTGGTTTTCCCTCAGATGATAATAATCTTCTGCTCATATCTGTGGTCATGAGAGCTTTACTCTCTGTGAGATGCAGAGGTAGCTCCTAAAACAGTAACTTTCAAACTTTTTTGGCATAGATTCAAATAAGAATTTCTTTTTCATTGCAACCCAGTAAACACATAATACATGTATATAATTAAATAAAAGTTTCACAACACAGGTTATAAAACACTACATACAGTGCACTATGATATCTTATTCTATTCTGTTCTAGTCTATCCTATCCTACCTTGCCCTATCCTACCATATTCTTTTCTCTTGTTTTCAGTGTACCTTTCATGACCCCATACATTACTTTCACAACCCACTAATGGTTTGCTACCTGAAGTTTCAAAAACACTAGCCAGAAAGATCCTTTCTCATCTTCCTGAGGTGATGGTTGAAGAATGATCTTTTATTTCCTGATACCCACCATATGTTGATGGATCATAGAAAGCCCCTATGTTGACACCTCTGTTCTCAACCTACTGACCTTGAGAAGCAAAAGTAATTATTAGCATAATTTATTATGCTGGGAACAACTACAGTAACTATGCTATGTATATTATCCCCTTCTTTTAGGAATTAACTACCCTGTATGACCCATAATTTTTTTTTGTGCCAAGAATCTAATATTTACCATTTAAATGCTTTATGATGTCAAACTCTTTATGGGCCTTCCTGTCTGTACTTTAAAGGATGCCTTAAGGTTACAAAGTGTCTTTGGAGTGACAAGTCCAAAGGAAGCAGAAGCAAAATGTTCCCTGTGGAAACTAGAATAACCTGAAAGACTGTTCAGGCTCATTTCTCATATGACCCGCTTTACTAAATTTGGCTTTAACAGTTTAGCTTCTAGAAGGAAGTGTAATTGCCAGTCAGAATTGAAATGACAGTGAGTGAGATGTGTCTCTGGGACACAATATGATAATATATAATAGCCACCTATTTTTTAAAAAACTACAAATCCTCCCCACCTTACATTATTTCCCTCATGCTTCCCAAATGAAGGGACAGGCTTGCTCTCTTCCTATGATGCCTTTATTGCTGACTTTACTTCCCTCCCCACATATTCATCCCCCCACATACAAGCTGGGAAAACTCCAAAGTACCTCCTACCTCCTGTACACAAATCTTCCTTTCCCCTTGTCTTTATTTTTCATGCTCACAGAGCCTCTTCCACCTTGTATTTGTGACTGCCATTTCCAAAAGACCCCAAAATTTAAAATTGACAGGAAACACAATCTGAATTAGAGAGAGGGGCAGAAACTTCAACTTCTTTTTTTTTCCTATTCAGTTGTCTCTGTGATCCTTCAGAGAACTTAATTTTTGATTGCAAAATTAAAATCAAGAGGTACCACACACAGTGAGGAGCTCCAGGAATCCCAAAAAGGAAGAGAGTAAAGATATTCAACCCCTCCTGCTTGTTACATGTTCCTCATTTTCCTTATTCAAACTCTATCCTTTTTTAAATCTATATTTCCAGCATGGTTCATCATAGCATAACATCATGGTTCAGCATAACAGCTCCATCAAGCATTCAATTTTAGTCCTTTTTTGTATGGAGTTATTTCCTTGGATGGAGAATTGCGCACCAAGCAGCACATTTAAGTCATGCCCACTAATGGCTAGGAAAGACGGGTTTGTATATGTACTTTCCAAATGGCAGATAATGTCCTAATCAGGTAAGAAAAAACAGAAAAGTCATAGGTGAAAGTTAAGTGAATGCTTCTATAATGAAGGCTTATCCTGACTTCAGCTAAGAACTATGACTCATAAAGGTAAATACAAGAAGGTCTGGATATCAGCTATCAAATGTAAAATATACTAAAGTCTCACAGACATATGAAATAGCAAATATGTTTTCATTTATTTGTGGGCAATAATGACTTCAGTTAAGTCAGAACATCTCAAAATAACAATAATGAAAATTACACAGGTTAGAAGACTATAAAATTGACTTGAATAAATTGTTTCATTTTACCTTAGAGATGTTGGTTATTATTCAGTCGTTAAGTATAAAATATTCTTTACATGTCCATTTGCAAAAAAGATCATTTTAACCCAATTCAATTTTACATTTTTCTATTATCCTACCACGCAGAGTTCAATGCAGTATAGTTGGACTTGTGTTATCTTTTATTGAATAAGTTTATCCTACTTGTCCAGAGTTAATTCATTTTTCTACTTTGGAAGTCATCATTTAAACTCAAATGTGTTTTCCACTATTTTGCCTAACAACAGTTTAGAGAATCTATTTCATTGAAGTATGGCTTTAGATTTTGAGATTCTTTCCCTAAATAGTATTTATAAAACATATTTTCTGTTGTTCTATTGTGAGTTTTTTTTTAATAATTGGTATTTTAATGTTTTGGACCATGAGAATGATACATGTACTAGATTAATACTCCTCCTTATTTTTGGTTTGGACAGAAAAATTTACTATTTTGACAGAAAAAAGTATCTTCTTAACAATACAGAACAAACTGAGGGGTGATGGAGGGAGGTGGGTGGGGGATGGGTTAGATGGTTGATGGGCGTTAAGGAGGGCACTTGTTGGGATGAGTGCTGGCTGTTGTATGTAAGTGATGAATCACTAACTTCTACTCCTGAACCCAATATTGCACTGCATGGTAACTACCAGAATTTTAATTAAAAAATTTTTCATGAAGGGATGTTAAAAAAAAGAAAAAATATATTTACTTGAAATAATCTGCCTCTATTTTTTGACAGACAACCCATCTGAAACCCTAACTTCATAGTTCCTGACCTTCTTCCAGCCAGTGTTCATTGCCTCCACTCTGCTTCAGCAAGTCACTTATACCTCTTCACTCCCACTAACACACCTCTGATGTATCATCAAGAGCTCTAGGTCCCTCAATCCTCCCTAGCTTCCTATCTACTCTTCAGATTTTTTCATGCTTTCTGTTTTACTAATCCCAACACTTTTTAACCACAAACTCATTGACATCCTTGTGTCTCACCATGTCACCAGTCCTCAGCCTTGGATCATTTTTACATGATGTTTTCTTTCTTCTTCCCATTATGCTTCTCATTGCCAAAGACAATCACACCTGATTTGCCACTGCAAATTCATAGTATCCAGGCTTAGCCAAGCCCTGAAGACTACCCTGTCTTTATTTTTGTGCCAAAGTCAGATCCCTTTCTAAGAATGCCATTCTTACTGTTCTGATGCCAGTTTCTCTGGACTACTTTTCCCACACCCTGTCAGGCAACAGAAAATGTTGCTTCCTACATCAGAGAGAAAATAGAGGTCATCAGTCATGTTCCCTCCAACTTCCTACCACCCTACCTTCAACATACCTGTATTTATACTTAGTCTTGCAAGAAGTTTCATGGTCAGAAATAGCCATCCACCTTTTTTTCAGTGCCAACTCTCATTGTGTGTTTTCAATCCCATACACTCCTCACTTCCTCTGGAGCTGAAACTGTTAGTTCTCTATCATTGCATTATTAATTTCTCCATTGTCTTGTAAATACTTCCTCCTTTACCATTCAGTCCTTAGTCTTCCTGGACTGGTCCTTAATTTTTTCAGGTCTTTACTTAAATATGACCCACTCTGAGAGTCCTTTCTACATTATCTAAAATTACAACTTCAGAGACCTTACCCACAAATATGCTCCCTATCCCCTTCTCTGTTTTAGTTTTCCCTTTAGCTCTTGACACCATCTAACATACTTTAAGTTATCTTGTTTCTCTTCCTTCCCCACTAGAATATAAACTCCACAGGGTAGGGATTTTTGCTTGAATTCTTATTACCTATAATAATATTTGGCACATAATAAGAATGGGATAAGTAATTATTGAATAAAATGAATAAACAAATTTGACTTCTCTTTCCACTATTCTATAATCATGAAGATCACTGACATTTTGGCCAGATCTTCATTTTAGTTTTCATCCAACTTGAACTTTCAGTAGAAGTTAGTACTGGTGTCCACTTGTTCCCTTGGGAAAAATGATTTCTCCAGGTTCTCCAAAGTTTTTAGACTCCTTCACAGATACCTCTTTATCATTACACCCTTTAAAATTCTCAGTGTTCCCCAAAGCTCTGTCCTTGGACCTTTTCTATTTTATGCTCTTTCTTCTGAGAAATACCTTTCATATCCATATCTTTAAACACCATCATTGGCTTCCCAGTCTATATCTGTAGTCCCCACTTTGCTCCAAAACTATTTCTAACTCCTGTCAGGCATCTATAGGATGGTCCACATGGTCTTCGAACTCAATACAACCAACATCAATGCTTCGTCTTCCCTTCTTCCCGAATGCCTCATTTTCAAAATGCTGTCAACATCTGTCCAATCTCCCAAAGTATATACATTCTGAATTTATTCTAGGTTCCTTCTTCTCCCCTACTTCTAATTCTGCTTCCATGTTCTAACAACTGTACTTAATTCCACTTCTGACCTGTCCCCCTTATCCCATGTCCAACATGTCTGCCTTAGTTCCAAGCCTTATAATTTTTCACATGGGATGTAACAAATTGTCCGATTTTTTTTAATCTTCAGGCCTACCTTTATCCAATTCAGCTTTTACACTATCACCAGAAATTCCTTTGTCAGTACATATTTTCCCATGCTAGTCTCCTTTTGAAACATTCAGTGACTATCTATTACATTGTGAGAGAAGCACTTATATTCCATAAAGTCCAGCTTCAACCTTCCTCTCCAGCCTCTGAAATTCTACAGGCATATTTTTTAATTCACTTTTCTTTCAAGCGCACCAAGCACTTTCACAGTTCTTCAAATATAGTTCCTTTTACTTACAATGTTAGTTTCTTTCCCCTAAATCTAGCCAACTGTTAAGCACTATTTAAAAGCCAGGTCAGGGGGTGCCAGGGTGATTCAGTCAGTTAAGTGTCCGACTCTTGATTTCAGCTCAGGTCATGATCTCATGGCTGTGGCCTTGAGCCCTGTGTCTGGTTCAGTGCAGAGTCTGCTTCAGAATCTCTCTCTCTCCCTCGCTCTCTCTCTCACTCACTCTTTCTCAAATAAATAATTTTTTTAAAAAGCCAAATCAGCTTCCAGTTCCTCTGTAAACCTTGTCCAGATCTCACAAAGAAAGTTACCTTGCTCTCTGATCTTCTAGCATTCTGTATCATACATCTCTGTTAAAAACATGTCTACATTGTACTTTAGAAATTTCTTTAGCTTTTGGTCTGTCACTGGATCATGAACCTCTAGCTCACAAGTAATTAAGATAGTCTAGCTGAGGAGATAAAATTTAGACTTAAAAGATTAAATAGTATAAGTTATGATATGATGATTATTCTATGAGGGAAACAGGCTAAGGGTAGAAAAATGGAAGCAATCAGGATTGGTTTGGGAGGCCTGCATGGAGGAAGTGGATTTTGAAGGTTGAATGGATTTTGGACAAATCAAGAGGCAAAGACCCACGATTTCACTTGAGGATTATACTCTGAGCCAATATGAGAAGCTAGAACTAGAACAAAAATGTCAAGAAGAAGAGCAATTGGATACATACTGGGACAGGGAGATTTGAACCTAATTGTGGGTTGCCTGAATGTCATGAATTTATCGCTGCATTGTGTATGTATGTTCATAGGCACATACATGCCACTTAGATACAAGATATACATTTATCTGTTATTGGTTGTTTTTCTTCCCATTCTTACTCTGGGTCTGAACCAAAAGTTTTCTGAAGTCCTCAGAGAATCTGATTATCCTCTTGCATTATCCTATTTATTTAAAGCTGTCCTCCTGGAGTCTACTCTGTTCATTTTGATCAGTCTCTGATCTCAGGCGCTAAATTATACATTGTACTGATTAGGGAAGGAAAGCAGAAAGGAGAAGGCCCTAAATGGGATGAAATGTGGATCACGGAGAATGTTTGCTTGATGTGGCAACAATTTTCAGCTGATAAGGTGAACAGGTAGTAAAAGCAGCAGTGCATATGGGTCTGCATTTTGAACAGCAAATTGTAGCCGTAGCATTGGATGTCCCTCTTACTCTCTGGTTGTCACTTTATTCAGAAGTCTAAGTTAATTAAACTTGGCTCTCCTAGTGTTTGAATGCCAATTCTAAATGCCTGCGGTGAGAAAATCACAACCTATAAAATCAGTCAAAATGCACATTCTAGAAGAGTCATCACAATTGATAGTGATATTTCCTAACATCCTTCCATCCTGGTATTCCTGCTTTTTTTCCTCTACTGTTTTTATTTCTAATTATTATCTGTTGAGATTAGTGGCTTGCCCTTTGCTTTCTGGTGTGGCACATTGTAGAAATGCTTTGTGGTGGGACTTTAATTTGTTCATGATGACACTCTTCTGCCTTTACCCATGGGAAAAATAAAATTGAGTCATTCTTCCTCTGGCCCTCTTCAGCTACATATCCTGTCAGTATGATGTTTATCTCAACTTGCCTATTGATGATTACATTGATTGTGTTGTATTCTAGTATGCAGCTCTGTGCTTCTGGCTTTTTAATTTTGTAGGGTTTGCCTCCTTTAAAAGGATGCCTATGTGAACTTAAAAAGTCACTGATCTCCTGATACTAAGGAACAGAACTATGCTTTGGTTATCAGCCACTACTGGGTTGAGCCACTACTGTATTAGGGGTAACTCAAAGAAGAAATTATGTGACTGGCAGAATATATAAAGCAGTGTGATAATGAGCCACATTTGTAGCCAGGTTCTCTTGTAATAACTCCTCAGTTTTTATTGTAAACCACTGCAAACGAGTGCAGGAAAACGTATCAGATTTGAGGGAAAAGAAGTAGGATTAGACCTATTATCTTCGACTGGGATAGCTAGACTACCAACTTCTTTTAATCACTAGTTTTTAAAGTGAAAGTAAAGTGTGTTTTTAAATATTGGATCATTTGTTGATTTTTTAATTCTTTTTTATGTCCTGTTAAACACAGGTGTGGGGTATGAATCTTGACTTAGCTACCTACTAGATACCTATACCTTGGGACACTTTTATAACTTCTTAAATCCACAATATCCTTATCTATGGCCACTTCACAGGAGTAATGTGAGGATTTCGTAAGATAAGAGATGTAATTGGAAGGGGAGGTGAACCATGAGAGACTATGGACTCTGAAAAACAATCTGAGGGGTCTGAAGGGGCAGGGTGTGGGAGGTTGGGGGAACAAGGTGGTGGGTATTAGAGAGGGCACGGATTGCATGGAGCACTGGGTGTGGTGCAAAAACAAGGAATACTGTTATGCTGAAAATAAAAAAAAATTTAATTTAATTTAAAAAAAGATCAGAGATGTAAATGTATAGGATAGTGCCTAACAAACAGAAAGTGATTTTTAAAGCTCAAGTGTATACATTTGTCAGTGGTTCAGCAGGAGGGAGTTGGTAGACAAAATAGTTGGTCGAACAGATTCTCTTGTCTTCTGCTGGTTAGTTTGGCATCAGACAGATTGTAGAACAAAGTAATTGTATTAGTTTTCTGTTGATGTGTAATAAGTGAACACAAATCTAAGGACTTAAAGCAACAGTCATTGTCTAATAGTCGTTATGAGTCAGGAAT
Source organism: Lontra canadensis (assembly GCF_010015895.1). NCBI lineage: Eukaryota > Metazoa > Chordata > Mammalia > Carnivora > Mustelidae > Lontra > Lontra canadensis. Next base: position 4,339,453 of record NW_022631075.1, on the reverse strand, counting down.
CTGGGCACACCCACTGGATCGTCTGTTCAGGGTCTCGCCAGGATGAAATCACAATGTTGGCTGGGACCGAGATCTCATCTGAGGATCCTCTTCTGAGCTCACGTAGTTGTTGGCAGAATTTAATTCCTGTGGTTTAGGACCAAATTTCCCATTTTCTTGCTGGCTATCAGCCCGGGGTCACTGTCAGCTACTAGAGGCTACTCTGTAGTCCTTGCCACATGGCTCTTTCCTTCCATAGATCTCCTCACAGCATGGCAGCTTCTTTGGAGGCAGCATCTGGCAGATAGACAGAGAGAGAGAGGGAAGGAGAAATGCTCTTTACTCATTGCTAGTAAAATGAGTCTTATATGTATAAGCAATACTATAATTAGGGGAGTGGTAGTTCATCACCTTTTCTATATTCTATTGGTTAGAAGCAAGTCACAGGCCATGAACATGGGGGCACTCTGGGATCTATGGGCCATGGTACACAAAGTAGTAAAAGCAGCAGTGCATATGGGTCTGCATTTTGAACACTGGCCTAAAACCAAAGAGAAATAATGGGTGTGTCCCTGAATACTTTCATCTGCTTGGTGAGAAATAATATCAAATGGTTTTCATTTCTTTTTCCTGAGTTTATGACTTTTGAAACTAATGTTTTAGAGATTATTGCAGTAGCATTTTCCTTAAAAATGTATCAGTTACACAAATAACACATAATTATATGCTTATTGTAAAATGAAGTAAACCACATGAAAGTATAAAACTGGAAAGTCCCTTATTCTTCACCCCTACCTGTCCCAACCCATTCCTGTATCCAGAAATACCCAATAATAATAGTTTGGTAGGTATCCTTCTGTAATTTTTTAAAACCTACATCATATCAGGGTGCCTCAGTGGCTCAGTCAGTTGAGTGTCTGAGTCTTGGTTTTGGCTCAGGTCATGTTCTCGCAGTAGTGAGATGGAGCCCATGCCAGGCTCTATGCTCAGCAGGGTGTCTGGGATTCTCTCACTCCTTCTCCCTCTGTTCCTACCCTGTTTGTGTTCCCTCTCTCTCTCAAATAAATAAATCGTAAAAAAAAAAAAAAAAAAAAAAAAAGCCTTACATGGGATCATGCTGTATATGTTCTATGGCTTGCTTTTCCTGTTTTCTATGTCAGTATAGATAGATCTGCCTCTGCAACTTGATATTCCTTTATATGCATGGACAATTAGGTCATTTCCAAGTTTTTACTTTCATGAGCAACACCACAGTGAGTTCCATGTACATGTATATTTGTGCACCTATAGAATTGTCCTGTGGGAACAGATTCCCTGGAAGTGGAATTGATGAGGCAAAGGATATACACATTTAATATTTTGATAGAAAATAAATGAGAGAATCTAACATTTATATACCACTAAAATGTCCTCCGAAAAGACTATGTATGTTTACAGTCCTACAACAGTATGTGAGAGTGCCTATTCTTTTTCACTGAACGGTCTTTTCCAAAATTAGCAGTGTGTGACTTTTAGCAACTTTATATGAGGAGCAATAGAAGTTGGTGAGCATGGGGATGAGTAGGAGTTGAGAAAACACTAGAAGCCGTGAGCAAGGACAGCACCCCTTTGGCCAGCCACAGAAAAGTTAGGTACACTAATGGTTTTGAAAATGACTTCCAAGGCTGTATTAAATCAAAACATGCTGTCTCTCATGGCCTATAAAATTAGAGTACTCATTCTAATCCAGCCCACATTATGTCCACATACCTACCATTTATGGAAAGGAAAGGGGAGGGGTAAAGAGTGAGACTGGCTCATTTAGTGAGTGAACATTTGGGGAGTATAAAAAATGTCATGGAATGTTGGTAATGCATGTTATTAACTCAACAGCTCTAAGAGTCCTTCTTCAAAGCTGTTTCCAAATCACCTATGATTACATGATTAGAGACCTCTTAAAATAAGTAAAATAGTTCTGTGAACTAGGTTATCTATCAGAGTACTAAAAAGCCTGCTGAGAGCTATCATGTAAAAGTGTCACAATGTGTACCCCCCAAAAAAGAAGTACAATTGCCTTGATAATATATAATAACGCAGGAAGATATATTGTAGGATAATATTGCTGGGGCTACATGGAGATTTTTCAATTTGCTGATTACAAAGCCTACTCAGAATCTCAAGGCTCATTCCAAACCACTGTGGTTTGTTGAGACCTGCATTTCTTATTCAGTCTTCTGAAAGTAATTATGAATGCTGCAGAAAGACTCAATTTTATCCAACTTCTGACCACTACGTTCTGATAACTACTCCCATTTAGTTTTTTTGTGTTGAATGAGTATATATATAGGAGGAACACAACAAGCAAATAAACCTTTGTTGGTGCTTTCTGCTTTGCGTGTGTACACTTTGGGTTAATAATGTCTACAGTTTGCGACTCGATCATGTAAAGTGGTAATCTTAGTTTAATCCAATTGGTTTAATCACCCTAAATTACATGTCTAATACAGAAGTTATACTACACTACCAGTGCTGAAAGGTACTGATTACAGGGTAGCATCAGCAAGTAGTGTTTAGAAAGATTTGAAGACATTTTGTATGCAAGCAATTTTTAAGGAAATAATTTAAAAGGTTTATACCATTTCTTAAGTTTAGAAATAAATGATTATTTCAAATATATCTTAACTTCCAAAAATATATTATGATAAAACCCTAGTTTTGTACTATGTACTGAAAAAGAGAAACAGTCAATGTGTTTAGGAAAATGCTGCTTACTATATCCAGCTCTTGATAATTGATGATAGATGTCAACATATTAAAGACTGAGAAATCCTATAAAAGAGAAACCTGTAGAGATATCCTTAACACAAAGTTTCCAAAGTTTATCTGTAATGAGAATTTTCTTCTCATACAGCACTCACTAATATTCCCATTCATTAGGAAACACTGATTTAAGAGATATTACTAGTATTAGCATAATTTAGTTATAAACTATTTATCTCAACAATTAGCATGCTATTTTCTAGTCCTTTTGATTCATTTAATGAAAATTTTAATTCCCTTTAAAAATACAAATATATCTTAAAATATTAAGGTAATATATTTAGCTAGCATTGATGGCAGCTTTTGTTTATAAAACTCATCATAACATGCTTATTAATTAAGATTGTTGAATTATCCATGCAATGGGGAGGAAGATGATTTTGGATAACCACACCCCTCATTTCAAAACATTATTTGATTCATGTTTAGTAAAAAATGCAGCCCTCAGAAGATGGTATGTGATAAGCCCTCATCTTTGAATTAATTTATTTTTCCTGTTATCATTGTAGACTTTGCTTGTGAAAGATAATCTAAGGGCACCTCAGGAATTAGATAAAGAAGGAGTGCTGGGTCACCTTCATTCAAGCGATGAACTGATAACTGTGATTGAAAATTGTAGTCAACTTAAAACAAAACAAAATAAAAAAGGAAATTACTGTCAAATGGAAGTGTGGCTTTGAAAGCTGAACCCTTATAAATTGTATTGACAGGGAACCTGCACCTGAGCCACGGTGAATCACTTCACTTGGATTATATTTAATGGCAATTGGAAATATCCTTGTTCCTTATGCTTTCATTATGTGGCACTTTTTTGTGTGTGCGGTGGTTCATCTTAGAGACTCCAGTTTATTGGGAGATAAATTTTCAGTGTTTCATATGTTGTCTTTAAAGAAACAGTGGTCACCACCTGCCGCTTGACACCCACCGATGTCGTTTTTCTTCCCAATCAAAAGAAGCAGGTCAGCAATTTCCTAGCAGGATGAAAGTAATAAAGGTTACTTTTTTCCCTGCACTATATCATGGTCAAGGCTTACCCATAGTATGATTTGGGCGTATTTCTTCCTAACTTCCTCCAACTACCTCACTCCCTACAAGGAGAAACAAGTATTTATGTAATTATCATGAGGCTGAGAATTCCATATTATCCTCTCATTTGGATTTGAGTAAATTATGTGTTTTCTGCAAAGGCTCCATTTTGACTAAGTGACTTCTTTGTGCCAAACTTTTACCACTTCGAAGCATCTGTGTAACCTGTTCCCTGTGCCTGCAACATTCTCTTCCCCTCTCTCCTCTGCACGTCCACTCACCCATCTTCTGCCCTGCCTACCAGACACCCTTGCATCCTTTATATTTTAAACTTAGGTGCCACTTTCTCTAGAACACTTCCCTACCCCCTCCTGTATACACCTAATCACATTTATAATTTCTCCTCCTTGTCAAATAAAAACAAGAGTGTAAGTCCCAGGGGGTTAAGAATAAGACAAAATGAAATTTTTGAATTTTTAGACTAATTCAGTGTGTTTCTTTTATTTTTAATCCCCCTCCGCAGATTCAATGGTTCTCCAGCTGTAATGGGCCCGCTAGTCACCTGTAGTGCTTATTATACATGTCAATTTCTAGACTCAGCCCCAGAGATTCTTTATCACGTGGCCTGTGATGGGCCCATGGATCTGCAGTTTAAACAAGCTGCATAGGTGGGTCCAATGCAAGTGGTCATGGACATCATTTTGAAAAACACTGGGAGGTCAGAAATGATAGAGAGAGAGAGTGTGTAATATATACTTATTAAAATAAACACCATCTGCATCTAGCCAATTGTAGCCTTCCCTAAAAATACAGTACCAAATGGCAGACAGTTTATTTTCAAGGGACCAAGTGAAGAACATATTTTACCTCCAACACAACTTTTATTCATGTTTGCCAAAGTTCCACAGTCAGTGACATATAATTTTTCAACATGAAATATTACTTCTGTGGCGGAGTCTGTGGTTAAAAGCCTTAGCTATCATTAGCTATCAGAGCGCATATAGTCTTTTACTGGAAGCACTCAAAACACAGTACAAAATGATCACCCTTCTTTCTCCATCATCACCACCCCATTCAACCACATAGTTCATCACAACTCAGAGCACCAAAGGCAATGTTGCAGAAGGAGAACTTTCTCTTAATGATCCAATGTAGATTATAGACTGTAGCCCATGAATTTATAAGAACTGGGGAATAATGTGGGTCATGATGTGTCTATTTGCCTGGCAATAGATTCTAGAATTAAGTCAGTGGATACATTAGACATGATAACCTGGAGTACACCTTTACAGTAGGTTTGTGTGTTATAAATAGTAAAGTATTTCTATATTTGTAAGCCCTTGAAAATTGCTTTCGACTTGATTGGGAGATCCAGTGCCATACACTCTAGGTGCAGCAGTAAAGGAGAGGGTTTGCCTATGTCTAAGTAAAGATTCATTAGAGCCCTGAACTAGAGAAAGATAACCCTTTCCACAAACAGTGCATCTAGAGAGCAGCATAAGGAAAGCCACTTGTGTGCAATGCGGCTCTCCTGGGAATAGAACAAGGAAGCTGGAAAGTTGATCAAAGTTCTTGATTCCTCTCTGGCTGCTAATGGTAATGAATCATTGTATGCATCTGTTCTTTGCATTCCTGTGGCATCCCAGGAGGAGAGGAAAGTAAAACATAAAACCCCAAGGAAGTCAAACAAGAACACATAATGAAGAAAACACACTATAGAAACTAGGTATCTCAGTGAATGGTGGTACAAGCCTCTAGTGGTGCTGCTTGGAGGTAGGGAAGCCCAGCTGAGATCTGCGTCATGACTTACATGGATTTATAATGAAGAAATAGAATCATGTATGGACACTTCCTTTAAAACAAAAGTAATTTGCTGAAAGGAAAATGCAAGGGTTATCCGGATTTCCTCCCAAAGGGCTGCTGCAGTATTTTATGAACCATGTGAAAAATAAACTGGTTAGTTTCTACTCAGGTTCATGCATTGTTCAAATTAGCTGAAGAACCCTTAAGGGAGGGTTGTGAGGGGAGGAGCAGATCTCTGAAAAGGGGGAGGTTGTGATGAGGGTAAGATAAGTGGAGAGGCAACAGGAACTGGCTGTAGTTAATTTGCTCCTAGACTCTGGATCAAGTGCTAACAGCACATTCGTTAGACTCCCAGGTACTGAAGGTATTGCAAATAGCAGTAAGAATAAGGGGTTCCAAAAAAAAAAGAATAAGGGGTTCCAGATGAATAGAATATCGGCCAAAACTGCTCAGGAAGTTCATGAAATTGACAGAGGTCTAGAAAAGTAGAAGATAATGCAACTTGGATAAAAACACTATCTCATTTTGAAAGAGAAAGAATGCTTAATGAAAACAACTTTTATCTGTTTATTGTAAATAATAGAAACACTGTTGGCTATGCGATCCTACTAGGGCTCGTATGCCAATAGTAAGACATAGTATATGATCGCTTCTTGCTACTCCTTGCATTTGAGCTTAGACACCCTTCATGACAGGATTTGAGGCTTCCACTACTATGAGTATGTTCATGTTTTTTTAAATTTTTTAAGACTTACTTATTTTAGAGAGAAAGAAAAGCTCGAACGGGGGGAGGGGCAGAAGAAGAGGGAGAGAAGCAGATTCCCTGCTGAGTGCAGAGCCTAAGGACATGGGATTCTATCCCATGACCCTGAGATCCTGACCCGAGCTGAGACTAAAACACTCAACTGACTGAGCCACCCAGGCACCCCCAAGTATGTTCATGCTTCATGTAAAGACCTAAGGTTTGGAAGAAGAGGTTAGAGTGTACAGGAAATGGCATTGTTTCATCTAAGGGAACCTGAATAGAATGACTGGCAGTAGTGGTGTTGAAGAATTCTGTGCAGTTTAATGGACTCCAGGAAGAAAAAAACTATTTGGTTTATTTTTTTCAGGAACATAATCCACTTGTATTCTGATCTTCAGACTAGAAACCCTTGGTAGTTAACCTGAACATAAAGTAAGTGTCCTATGGACTGAATTGTGTCCCTCAAAATTCCTATGTTGAAGCCCTAACCCCCAATGTCATGGTATTTGGAGATGGGACGTTTGGGAGGTAATTAAGTTTAGATAAGGTCATAAGGGTGGGGCCCTCGTGTTGGGATTAGTGCCCTTTTAAGAAGAGACACAGAGAATTTGCTCTCCCTCTCTTGTGAGGACCCAGCAAGAAGGTGGCCATCTGCAAGCCAAGAAGACAGTCTTCACCAGAACTCAGCACTCTTACATCAGACTTCCAATTTCCAGAACTGTGAGAAATAAATTCCTGTTGTTAAACCACACACTATGGTATTTTGTTATAGGATTTAGCCTGAGATGACTAAGGCACAGTGTGGTTATCATTCAACTTCCAACTTGGTTTCTTTCTCAGGGAACCATCAGCAAAGGAATATGCTGTTTGTGAGCAAAGAATGGGTGATGTTTGTATATCAGCCTTAATTATTTCAAACCCATGAGATCATGCCATTTTCACAGTCATTCAGGAGAACCCTGAGGAATCCTGTCTGGTCTAGGTTTTTTTTTTTCATTCATTTGTTTATTGATCACAAATATTCATCAAGCACATACTCTATATCAGAAGGTACTGTAGGCATTGGGTCAAAGTACTGTGGAGCTCTAAGCAGCAGACTGCAAGCATGGAAATCCCAAGGGGTGATGAAGAGATATCAGAAGAAACATGGAAAACTGAGGGAGAGGGAAGGTAAACATCTATGCCATGATTTTATCTGCTGCAAATCTTGAACTATTTCTAGGGACCCAAATTGAGTTTCTAGAGGCCAACTGTTCAGTGACAAATATAACTTGCTATTGAAAAACGGACCACAAATAAACCAACTTAGAATGATCATACACAAAAGACAAAGTTATTCAACATGTTCTTGATATGTCCTGGAGGCTTTATTTACAGATTTTCCAGAGTTTATATAATCCCCAGCAGGCCCTCTGTTTTCCATCAAAATGATGCTGGCATCATTTGTCTTCCCATTCAGTAAGTAGACCACGGTTTGAGAGCATTCAAGGTGATAAAGACATAGTAGGTCTTGACCACAGGTAAAAGGACCAGTAGGTGGCATGTTGATTCCATGTCTGTTGAATCCTCTCTAAATTCATTCCCTGTTTTTCATCATTTTCAGAAAGAGGCAGCCAGATTACTCACCTGCTAGCCAAGGTGGGTCACAACCTGTGCTCTACATGTGGAGCTTTTGAGAAGCCACAGGTTACCAGGAATGATGGAGAAGCAATTGTACATGATTGGTACTCCTCTGGGCTAGTTTTGTCCATTCTTTCCTACTAATGGGGAACACATGTTGTGTACTGAGGAAGTCCTTTTGCCTTTGCAGGAGTCCATGCTTTCATTTACAGAATACAAGCCCCCTAAATGTTGTAGCTGGGCTTAGTTTTAGTTTAGACTCTATTGCTTATCTGTTTGCTCCCCTGTTTTCCTTTTCTTAAACTGAAAGGACAGAAGACGGTGTGTTTATCTAAGTGTATGCTTTCCACTGAGGTAGAAAGGCATGGGGAAAACACTTTTGCCACCCAACTGAGGATAATGTTTAGAGACAGATAACTATTTTCTGACTATTTTTGTTGCTTGTCATTTTACCAGAAGTATCTAGTTACATGGAAAGGTTTTACTCTTCTAAGCCCTCAGGTGCAAACTCTCTAGAAGTAATTTTAGGCATAGGGATATCTTATCCATGGCGACCATGGCCCTATTTTGGTCAACAAAAAAGAGTAAATCACTTTGAAATAAGCACAGCGAATCATATTCTAAGTTCATTCCTGTTCTGTTAGAGAAATTGAACTGAAATATAAATGTGAAAATGGTGTACTAACTTTGTTGTAACATATTAATGCCTAAGTATGTGTTTGTGTAAATACCTGGAGAGAGAGAGAGAGAGGTCTTCAGGCTCAGTTTCTTTCATTCTTTCTTGCTTTCTTTCTTTCTATCTTTCTTTCTTTCCCTCTCTTTTTCTCTCTTTTCTTTCTTTCTTCTTTTTGGAAATGCCATTAGTATTGAGCACTTAGAGCTTGAATTTTGAGGTGGTCAGATAGGCAGCTCGTGCTGATTATGATTAGCATATATTTTAAGCACAGTCTGATTCATCGAAGGAAAATAGATCAGCAGCTTTCTGGAACATAAGACATTTCAAAGATGTTGTTCAGTGTGTGTTGGCAGGTTTGTGTGGTTTCAAAACTATAGGCGGCCTCTTTTCTCTTCTGCACATTTCTCTGCAAATGTGCACTTGAGGGGTTAATTTTAAATTGTTTCAAAAGCTTATCACCTAACATAATGTGTACACATAAAGATACTTGAGTGGTCATTCTGTGAGTTAAATAAATGTCTGAATTTTTTCCATGCTTCTACCATCTTTATTACTAAGTCTCATTGCAAAATGAATAGCTAAGGCCCAGAGTTGGGTAATGATTAGTCTGGAAATTTAGTAAATACTGTATAATACAATTATACAGTATTTAACAAAAAAGCTCAAAGTATTCAGTATGAGCCAGATCAGTCTTGAGACTCTTCCAAGAGAGTTTAGTTGATGGGAGTGCTATAAAGGTGGCTTTTGCCTGTAAGGGAATCTCATATCATATGTTCCAGTGACATCATTATCATAAGGTTATTGTCCAGCACCTTGCCGTTATCTAATCATGGGCATCCAAGAAAAGATGCATATTTTAAAAGTAGTATCTGGTGGTCGATATTATTATCTTCATTTGAAAGATGGAAAAACAGAGGTCCAGAGAGGTCAAACTACATGTCCAACTTATAAGAAGTCATTGCCAGAGATTGAATTCTCAAGGCTCCAATCCCATACTCTATCCACTCCTGTCACTCAGCTGTGAAGCCATCAAGGATTTACTATAAGTAGAACTAAAAACAGCAGGACCTCCTCCACTTGTGATGTACCAAAGAGATAAGGTCCAATCACTTGACAGACTGGATCAGGCTGATTGCATCTGAAGGACATGCGCCAGATGATTTAAAAGGACTTTTTTTTTTTGTCCATGTCTAAAATGACCATTGAAGTACTTCACTTGAGAAGATGTTATAAAGATAAAGTTTCGTTAGTTTCCCTGTTCTGAATATGGTACCCTTTTTTGACTAATTGATACACATTCTTATTGGCTGAACAGAGCCAATCCCATTGCTTCTGTCTAATCAGCAACTTTACTTCACCCTTTTGTACACTGAGGCACTCCATTTTCTGTCCCTTGTCTTTTCTCCACACACAAACACTGACTTTTTTTTTCTCCTTAACCTTTTCAACATACCAAAAAAAAAAAAAAGCCAAAAAAATGTAACATTTATGTGCTTCCAACCAATATTACACCTATATTTACAGCTTGCCACATTTGTCTCATGGTGCTTTTTTGTTAAAGAAACAAAATGTTAAACACCTATGTAAAGTTCCAACCCATCCTTTACTTCTCATAATTAGCCACTCTCTTGAAATTGAAGTTGATTCATATCATTTCATGTATGTTTTCATAATTTTACTATATATGTAAGCGCCTACCCATCACTAATACTTATAAAACTGTTTTGCCTATAAAAATTACAGAAATATTGTACGTGTTTCACAAATGGATTTTTTTCTAACAGCTTTTATTTTGGGGCTTTGTCCAGGTTGATAAATATAGATCTGGGTAATTAAGTGCTGTGCAATGTTCCATTTTGTGAATAAACCACAGTTAAACTATCCATTTCTTCTGCTGATGGACATTGAAATTAATTGTTTTTATTTTTTTTTAACAACATGATTAGGGCTTCAATGAACTTCCTTATGCTTCTCTCCTAGAATACACCTGTAAGAGTTTTCTAGGGTAGATGCCTAGAAGTGGAAGTGGGTTTTCACCTTCAAATTTACTAGGTAGTTTAAGTTGTCTTCCAAAGTAATTTCATCTGCTTTCACTTCTAACAGAGATTTGTAAGTACTCCTGTTTCCTCCTGTCCTTGATAACACTTACTATTATTAGGCATACTAATTTTTTTCAGTCTAATGTATGAAATAGAATCCCATTATTGGTGGAGTCAAGTATCTTTTCATAGTTATCGGCCATTAATTTCTTCCTCTGTGAATTGCCTCATTTTGTCCTTTTTCTAGTTTTCTTTTGAGCAATTAATGTTTTTCTAATTGACCTGTAAGAATTTATTATATATTCTGGATACTGATCCATTTTCAGTTATATACATTGAAAATCTCTCCTCTCGGTCTGTGGCTTGTCTTTTCACTTTGTTTAGGGTTTCTAACCTTTTCCAACCTTTTTCTTTTATTTCAGTTTTCAAATGGAAAACAAAAAATGATAGAAAACTTAGACTCATATCCTATTAATCCTATTATTAGACAAAAATATCTCTGTAAGTACAATTCTTTTGATCTTTCTTCCATATAACTTCCAAACTCAGTAAAAATCTAGAACAAATTCTATAAAAAGATTACTGCATCTTTATGATCACAGAGCAAAATAAAATTAATTTTGGATCGTACTGATGTGGTGCACATTTATTTCTTTTCTTCTTGGTCTTTCTGCTTCAGCACAAAAGCTAATTGATTATGCATTTACCAGGCCCATCTGCCCAGTTGAAGGAACAATCTCTCTAACTAGCTAGAGAACTGCTCTTCTTCACAAGTTACATGAGCTGGTATGCCTGGAGGACATGTCTGAAGTCTCTTTGCTCATGTTTTATCCTGTTTGATTTCATTTTCTTTAAGTGTGAGCAATGTATCTTTTGTTTGTGAGTAAGATTAGGGAGCGTGTTTTTCCAATACACATCTGTAAAAGAAAAAATGTTTGGCAATGCATTTTTGGCTTTTTTACATCTAACGAGATAGCAGTTAACATTGTCTCTGCAGTGTTGTAAAATTTTTTGTACCTGTAGTTTTCCTGTCTAAAACCTATAATTAAGATAATGCTGTGTTTAAAATATTTTTCCATTGTCACCACTCTCGTGAGTTTCAGCAAATCCTTTTTGTTATGCCGTAGATCCAGTAGCTGTGTTAGATGGGGAAGAGGCCATGTCACATTCACTCAGTTGTGATTGTTTAAGGTTCCTCGATGGATGTAATATGATATGTTTAGAGGCAGTGTTTAGATGGTTTGAACATAGCCCATTTTACACTTCACTGATTTCTTCCAAGCAGAGAACATGTCTGCCTTTGTTTGCTACGCTGATGGAGCCATGTTCACCTCTTTAGACATAATTGCCTTCAAGGAGAGGAAGTCCTTTTTTTCAACTCTATTGAATGGAAGTCTGAACAAACTGATCGAGACATGACAGAATAAAATCTGTGTGTCATAGCTGATTGGCAAAACCTAAGCCTCAAATGCGAATCTGGATTATAGCAGGTTGAGACAGGTGAGCAGCCCAGGAACATCACCTGATTAACATCACAAGTCATGGGACTAATAAACTGGCATCAGTAGGGGAAGGATACAAATCGAGATAGAGGTCAAGGATCCAAAACAAATACTGTGAGAGTGACAAAGAACCAAACTCAGAAAGCCAAAGCAAAAGGAGTAAAGCAGGGATAATGTAATAGCAAACTAAGAGACAGCGTGCAGACTCTGCTTTCTTAAGCAAGCCATTTTATTTCTTTGAGCCTCAATTTCATCATCTTTAAACATGAGGATTTGATTATTGACAAGGACTCTTCCAGCTTTAACATGTTTTAATTCCAGTTCTAGGATGTAAGAAAACACAGAGGACTAATGATAAATCCGGATACCAGGTAACTGTCTACGTTTACGAGAGGGACATATCAGCAGGCAGGCAAATAAGGTAGTGGTGTAGAATATTTGGGTGGTCATGCTGTATTTTGAATCTTTATAAATTTGCTAGAGCTTGAATATATAAGGGGTAGAAAAGTACAAGGAAAATATCTTCCTTCTGAAAAAGGATTAAGACTTTCTTATGCTTATATAGTGAGAAAAGTGGTGGTCAGACTAGTAAAGAGCAATCTAGAGAAGAGCAGGAGGGAAGAGTTAGAAGAAAAAAGAAGAAAATAGAAAATTTTGGAGGTAAGGGTTGTAAGGGAGCTGGAAGACAGGCTCAGACACTAGCAATGAAAGAGGGCTGAATAGGACCTGGAGACCAAAAATAAATGGTACTTTGAAGGGAGGGGGATGTTTATTTTCCTGCATAATGACAAATATATCTGTAATTCATACATATATGTACTCTTCTTTAGAAACTACTGATGTGGACACAGGAAGTGATACCACATATTTTAGACAACAGTTCTTAGTATGACATTATATTGAACATCCTTCAATGGTATGACATGGAATTGTACTTTTAGAAGGTTCATTTTCTCAGCCCCTAAGCTAATATTGCTGAGCCACCTGTGGTCCATGGAAAATTGTTTTCTTGCCAAAGGTATCATGTGCCTTTCCAGAGTCCACCCTCTATATTTTAAACCCAGTTTTGCTCCTGCAAACACCTCCTTGTGCATGCCACAGCTGTGCCTCTCTCCTGTGTCCTTGAAGTAACTTTTAACGAGTGGGTAAGTGAGATGATTCCCCTGAGGAGTGGTATTCGAATGATCATTTCTCACTTGTGGAGCCCCATTTTTGCTGTTATTTCTTTAATTTTAATAATTCTCATTACCTTGAATCATTTATGAAGGTAGTTCTGTGCCAACTCTTAGTGACCAGACCAACTGAAAACAAACCAGTGACCTCTTAGAAGCTAATGTGGCGAATGTGTCCCATTGCTCCCAATAGGATGGGAAATATTAACACTTAGGGTAAGAGGTTAATAAAAACTCGAGTCAGATGTTGTAATGAATTCATTCATAGAGCAGAAATGTATTTTAACATTTTGTAATATATATAAAACATTTATAAATATCAACTAATGTATATTGAATGAACATAGCAAGGATTCTACTGCCTAATATCCAAACATTATATTTCAAAATTATGATCTGCTCACTGGGCAACATTTCACAGATGAGAGGTCATGGCTATGAAAACAATTTTTAGAAGCATAAGCCCCAAATGTACATTTTATAGCATTTTAGCAAATCAGATTACTGTATTTACCCATGTTCGTCTCTGTCCCTTAATTTTGAGAAAGTAGACTTTATTATTGTTATTTTAGTCAGAAGATATTTACTGAGCACTTCCTGTGTGCTGTGGAGTCTGAAAAGACACACGGGAATTTACTAGGTCACAAAACGGGGCCGACCTTTTCAGACAGTGGAAATCCCACGTGCAAAAAAGCCAGAGCCGCAAGAACATGGAATTATTGGAGAAACTAAGGCTAGCGTGGTTTACCCAGAGCAAAAGTTACCTGAAGGAAAGTGAGGTGAGAGAGATGAAATTTACCAGCAGCCTTCTTTGTCATCTGTGGGATTTGGGCTGTGGGGAGCATGTAAGTAACATGACTGCATTTGCATTTCAGAAAGCTAAATCTAGCAGCAGCTTGAAATAGAGACTGAGAGAGGGATGGTTAAATCTGGACATAAGGAAGCCAGTTAAGAGGTTATTTCATTGATCCAAATGAGAAAGAATGGCTGGGACTAAAGTTGTGGAAGAGGAAACGAAGCGACCAAAAAAGCAACATGGAGCAAGTGGGCATGGGCCTTGGAGTCTGTCAAAAATACTTTTAATTCCTGTGATTGTATTTATTATCTCTGTGGCCTTTCAAAAGTTATTAACTTCTTTGAGATTACAGTGATGTGGTACAGTGCCTGGTATGAGTGCTCAGTAAGCAGGTAATATTATTTTACTATTTGGATGGTGTGGTCTGTAGGACTTGGTGACCAGCTGTATGTGGGGGTTGAGAGAAAGAACAAAATCTACAAGGGCACCCAAATTTTCCCTTCAGGTAAAATTGTCAGTGGCAGGCATAGCCCCTGAGAAGTTAAAGAGTGGTATAAATGGCTATTTTTCAATAATAGAGAATATTGTTTGTACATTTATATTTGGGGGTGTGGTATCAAAATAGAACCAGTGGCTGGTGGCTGTGGGGTAGAGAACTGGAGAGAAAAAGAAAAGCTAAGCAAGACAGATGAAACAACTAGAGGTAAGAAGTTAGTCTTCATAGGTCTTAACTGAAAGCTAATGGATGGTTTTAAGGAGGCAAATAATGTAGTAAAAATATGAGGAAATGTTGTGAGTCCTAGAATCATTGAATTCTAAAGCTGAAATAGATTATAGAGTCCATCCAGCTCAATTGCCAAACCTATGACTTCAAGAACCACCTAAGCACATAAGCTTTTCTGCACAAAAGCTACCTGTGCCTCATCCAATTCAGTATCTTCTGGGCAGAGCCTTTTTGGAAAGGATGATGGTGATTTTTTCCATAAAATGCTTCTCCAGACCTACAGGGGCCATTTGGTAACCACTCATAGACCTAGCATTAAAAAGTGTCGGTAAAAAAAAAAAAAAAAACTCTTGTGCTGATTTAGCCTATGTTTAGAAGTTCATCTTTCTCCTTATAAACCCACCAATTTAGGTACCAATGTGTACCTTCTATTTTAGCTGTTGGCTCTTGATAATTTCCACCTATCAGTACAGAGCATATAATTTCTATTGGACTTTAAGCTATTTAGTTTTTCACTATTTGCCATAAAGAAGATGTGCTTTGATGGCCAAAATTGTATGTAACCAAGTTTTGGGGTTTTTTTTTTCCTATTACATCTGATAATGATGAATAATAATAACAATAGTAAAGAATAACAACAATGTGTTTACAACATACTTAATATCTGCCAGACACTTTTAAGTGCTTTACGCATATAGACTCCAGTAATTCTTATATGTGATAGACATCTTTATGTTCCCATTTTACAGGAGAGGAAACCAAAGCCAGAGAGCTTAAGTAGTTTCTCCAAGGTCACACAGCTAGTAAATTGCAGAGCCTATATTCAAACACAGGTAGTGGCAGTCTGACTCCAGAACCCAGGCTCTTAACACTTCATCTTACTGACCAATAATTATGTTTTGCTGGCTAAGAAACAGATGTTATATTGAACATTATCTAGCTCTGATCTCTTCAGGTATAATTAATTATAACTCCCTTACTAGTATTTATTTCTCTCATTTTGCTTCTCCCAAAATCTTCATCCAAGCATTTACTTCTGTTTTGACAATGGCCTTAAGATGCGTATGTTTGCATTTGTTCTCATTTTGTTTAAGATCTTGATTATGAATATATACCCAGGGCAATAGCAAGGGTTACACAAAAAACAAGGGAGAGGGGATGGATGGATGGATGGATGGATGGATAAATAAATAAACAAATGAGCCCCCCCACACACACACCTCTTGGCTCTCAAGGGACTCTGGGATGTGATAAAGCAAAACACTGTTAAAAATTCATACAAGTAACTTGCATTGTATATTATGCATGGCAACTAAACTTTTTACTGTCTTGGCAAAGCCCTGGAGCACTAGAGAGGTACCTCAGAGCAGAGAAAGTACATTTGAAATGGTAATGAGAAGCGAACCGTGTGACAAAGTGCTAGTCAGTGAAATATTTCTCTGAGACAAACATATATTTTGGAAAGGGTGGAAAGTCATTGACTGCTGCCATAACATGACCTATTTTAATGTTTTCTTTGTTGCCCCCATGCTTTGCTTAGATGACTTTACAGAGGACACGATTTTAAAAGTGCAATAAATACCAGTCCTTTGGAAGCTTGATGATAACATGTTGGG
This sequence comes from Lontra canadensis, assembly GCF_010015895.1. Lineage (NCBI taxonomy): Eukaryota > Metazoa > Chordata > Mammalia > Carnivora > Mustelidae > Lontra > Lontra canadensis. Next base: position 4,322,956 of record NW_022631075.1, on the reverse strand, counting down.
TTGTTAGTTCTCAGGATGGCAACTTTGGGTTTCCTTGTTTTAAGCCAGCAGTAGATCCTATATTAAAGCACTTCCAAGGTTTAGAATCCTTAAAATACTACTCTGTTTTAAAGAAAATTCCGAAGTTCTTCTTCATCGTGCCTTAATAGACTGTAAACTTGCTTTTTCTCTGGACCATTGGATAAACAGTGAGTGAATTCCTTATATAACAAATTTTTGTTGGCACAAAGTTCATTAAAGTCTCAGCCTTCTGGTTGCTGATGAATAAAATATGATAATGAAAAAGAAGCAGCTTCCAAGTTTGCAAGAGTCATTGAGTACCATTTCTCAGCACACACAAATCAGCGTCAGTATTCAGTACGGCCTGTGGGATCTTGGTATAATGCGCTTCCTTAAATCAGCCGGAACTTCCAGAGGCTCTAGGTTTTTTTCAGTACTTTGGGGTAGGAGATTGGGAAAGAGAGGCTGTCTAGGGAAGGTTGCAGTCCTGGCCCCTAAGAAGAAATTTAAGGGAGCAGGGGAGGTAGGCCACAGTGGATTGTGAAAACCACAGACAAGATCTCCAGAGAAAGCGCACTCAGAGTTCAGAGAATGAAGTTGTGTAAATATTGCGTTGGGAACAAGGAAAAAAGGCAATGGATACACAAATATTCAAAAACTTGTCCTTCACTAAGGCAAAGACAAATATGGGCTGGCCCTGCACTAAATCACCACAGCCTTTTACCCTCAGGAGCTCCAAAAGAAAACACCGGAAACCTGGAACACAAACAAGCAAAACCAGGATCTACTTCCAGTGTCTTTTGACATATATGTGATGCTTTTTGGTTCCTTTGAGGCGGCTTTGGAGTTCAGTATCCTGACTTTGTAACAAACCTTGTGTGCATAAGGAGTCTGGTGCCGTGAATTTTTCTTTCATTATTCAAGGACCATAGGCTTTCAGCAGTGTAGAAACAGATGAGGTCACATGACCGTCAGTACTCAGACTTCTCCCTGGCATCCCTGTAAGCACTCACAGGTGTTCCCTGCAATTTGCAGGATCACAGCTTCTTACTGAGTCTTTCCAATGATTTCTGGGCTCACTGCCCCCACCGCAAGTATCTTGCATGTTCAGAACCAGTCCTTTCACAGTTTTCTGCTCTGGCCTTCCTATGGCCATTGCCACAACTAATGGTACACTCTCTGTGTGTATCTTTCAGGGCGCCCAGTGTTGCCCACCCCTTCAGTGTACCTCACTGTGTCACCAAGGCCATACTCTGTTCTGTGTAGAAAGGAGCAAACTTCCCCTGTCCCCTCTTCTGTGTTCGTTTTTGTTACCTGGCCCCGGAAGAAGCACGACAGATGCTCAGTCCCTCATGAACACAGTTCCTTCGGTTTATGTCCGTAACCTTTATTAAGTAACAGACTTGTGGAGCCAGACAGAGAAAACATATTATGCCAGGCCATCGTCAGTTCTTTATCTCTAGGCCCCAGATATAGCCCTCACCACAGATTTCCACAGGACGCCTGTATTCAAAAGTCTCCCCTGACCCATCCAAATAACCAGTGCATTAAACTGCCCTGGGAGGTGTTGTAGGCCCTATGCTCATTCTCATTTATGCTGAGCCTGGGCCACCCAATTACCTAACTGGGGATTCCTAGTACCTTGGAGGCTTACTATGAGGTACTGGGGTCAAATGATTTTCCCCAGGTTTTAAGTGCTATCTGAAGAAACACTAGGAATGAGAGTATTTAAGAGGAGGTTTGGGGGTTTTGTTTCTTTTTTTCTTTGGAGGTGTGGTAGAGCGTAGATACTACTTGTGATGAATATGGCCCACGGACTGTAACACAATAAACGATGTAACAGCTACCATACAACCCCAAGGCCAGACAGGCCCAACTTTTAAGTTTACAGAGGGAGAACACTTAGAGGAAACAGTAACAATGTCCAAACTAAACGATTTTTCCCTTTCTTCTGAATCTCTCACCCACTAGCTTTTGTTGCCTTGGACCTTTTTAAAGTAGAGGCCACTAGTCTTGTGTATTGTGCCCCTGAGACTAGGAATATGCTGGTTTGAAGAATGTAATGTCTTAGAGGACACAGACTGTGTCTCCTGTGTATCTTTCCATCATCTGGCATGCGTGTACTCTCAATGAATATTAAACAATAAGGTGTGACCCTCTTAACCATAAGAGATGATTCCTCATTTTGCGATGATGTGCCCTGGGAATAAAGAATGCTTCCTTCATTTTCCATGGCTGTCAAACTGGCATCTTTCATCAACACTAAATTTCCTTTTAAGTAGTGGAATGCCTTACACAGTTTTAACAGGAAATCTCTCAACACCTCTAGCTATTTGTTGAAAAGAAAACAACTCTTTTTTTTTCCCAGATACATCTTACAGAAAACCATTTCACAAATAAAATACAAAAATGTAGTATCATATTTAGAGGGAAAGAAATAAGGTCCTGAATCATAGTGCCAGTTTCATGTTTTCCTTAATGTTGCAAAGGTGATTATTTTTGCCATAATCTTCTGGCCGTTAGCCCAGGATGGCAAGCTGCATAGTGCCTTGTTAAATAAAAGAGAGGGAAGATTTTCTTGAAGCCATTTTTTCAGAGGATTTGTACATATGTATGTGGGAGGAGTGTGGATAGAATTCTCAGGACAAAAATTTCCCATCGATTACTTTCATAATAATTCATGAAAAAATGGAGGTCTATCACTTGTTATTAATTCAAGCCCAGGAAATATACTCTGATCATCAGTATTGTTTCCAAGCAACATATAAATATCATGGAATGTTCCAAACCACCAAATAGCTTACACTCATGATGCATTTTGTGGCTCACCCCTTCCTTCTTTCCTTCCTTCCTTCTTTGCTTTCTTGCTTTCTTTTATTTTTATTTGGGAGTCTGTGTTGGTTCAAAAAGGAGAGGAGTTGGGCGCATATAGAATGGGTTAGTACCTTGCCTCGGCTTCCAGGATAATCATTCTTTACATTTTGGGGATTCATTCAAATGTGTATAGTTCTAAAAAGAACAGTTTGTTTGCAAAGGGGCTAATTCGCATGAGCTGCCACTGCTGTCACAGAAGTCCTGCTGACAAGGCTGAGGTTGGCAGAGAAACAAATAAAAGCAACTGATAAATGTCAAAAGTGAGTTGTAGTAAAACATACTGTTTGTTTAATGTTGATAAAAGGGCAGGTGGAAAGTGCATCAAATCCTCTTCTCAGAGAGTTCTTGACTTATAAATTGCAAATAGTCACAAGAAATTAAATTATGTCTTACTTAGTCATAGCTAAAACAATGCAAGTGTCCTAGGAGTAGAGCACACAGCAGGCCACGCTACTATTCCATGCTTGCTTCTACCAGATCCAAGAATTATGAAAAGTTATGTTTCCAAAAGATGATAATTCTAAGGTGTCCTTTAGCCCTTGTAATACCAGAGCAGAGGGACAGTGGCATTCCAGAAAATAACCTCAGGGTAAGATAATTCATTGTTTGAAATCAAAATATTGTTGGAAAAAATGTGTGTAAATGGTTGTTAATCAAAGTCTGTTTTGAAAGCGACTTGATTTCTATTCAAATTTCTGAGATGCATTACCTTCCACTCTGATTACTCTTAAATTGGCCATGACTCCTAATGTTTTATCATAAGTTTTAATTTCCTGCTCTCTTTATGTTATCTGACAATACTAGCACTGGGGCCCTATTTTAAAGGTCACCTTCTTTTAAAATACACACATATAAGGAAAAGGATGGGCTTGCGTTGTGAATAATAATTTACCTGTTTTTCCTTGTTCTTTATGTCTATGATAATTATATTGGCTTTTCCAAAAGAAGCAAGATCTGTGACTGGTTAGAACACAATATTTTAAATTACATGTTAATTTCTTTTAATGCAGTAGTACAAAGTTCTGACTTGGTATTACAACCATGTTGTTCTTGGGATAATAAGGGCACACGTGCTGCTTATCTGATTGACACTTCTTTCAGAAGCAGGAGATAGTTTTATTGACTTTGGTGTAAATCCCATGGTCCAGGCTTCCTTCATATAAAAAATAATAATGCGAACCTTGGCTGTTGGGAAGGTCACAGACTTTGGATCTGAGATGAAGATCTGTTTTATTTGGGGCTCCCAAGCAAAATTATCATACAAGAACTCATCAGATTCACTTCACGACAAAATAAATGCATTTTTACTCCATCCCGGGTGTAGGGTGAGAGACCCCTATGTTGTAGGGGGCGGCTTGGGTGGTATTTACACTTCAATATTGAATCCCTGCAAACTCAGTTAGCAAAGTGCAAGTCATCCAGGTGGGCTTGATAAAAATCAGAAAAACCCACCAGAAAATTTGAGCAAATTCACTTCTTTTGCTTTGCTTTACTCTCCTAAAGAATCTGTGATTTGGAGAGAAGTGACATTTTTAATGTTGGAAACATTTGTCGTTGTTATTGTTTGAGACACCACTAATGTAAGAAACAACCAAGGGGTGTGGCAGTGGGCAAACAAAGTGACCTTCACAGATAGGGTTGTCGCCAAGAAAACTCAGAGTCTGAACTTCTGATGTCAAGTGACTTTTTAAATTTAATTTTTTCCTGATTTTTGAGGAAGTAGATAGTCATCGTAGAAAATTTAGAAACCACAGAGCAGTAAATCTTGAAATTATGGAAAAGTATAAAAATGCAAGGGGGAAACTTTATTCTTCTACAAACCAGAAGGAACAACTATCAACATTTTGGCTTATCTTCTTACAGGTTTTTCATTTTTTATTTAATGTGAACCATATTATTTATGTTATGTTACATCTTGTCTTTTATTTAACGCTAGTCACGTGTAAGTTATAATACCAGTAAATGACTTTTTGGGAAATCATTTTAATGGCTCTATCGTGTTCCATAATTTACTTAAATATTCCCCTGATGCTGGATATTTAGAGTGCTTCTAATTTTTCTGCATTCTAAATAATTCTACATTGACTACTTTTTTGCTTGCATCTTTGCCTGCATTTCAGAGTATCTCCCTAGGAGAGCTTCCAGCAATAAAATAATAGGTCAAACAGAATGAACACTTTTAAGATTTCTATTATGGTTTCAAATTCATTTCCAGAAAACCTTAGCTCATTTATGTTACAACCAACAGTGTTTGAAAGGACCTGTCTTATTACTTGTTTTCCCAGCACTGAGTTTTAATAATCTTTGCTAATTTTGTTGATACAGGTTTTGTGTTTGTGTGGTTTTGTGTTTTAATTACCATTTCTGCCTTTGATTAATTTTCAAATTAGTGTAAACTTGTTGTCAGACATGAAGACCAGATTCTTCACCACTTCCTTAGGAGATGAGAAGTTTTATTTACAGTAAGAATTGCCTGTTGAGTATTGGTGCATATTTCAAGTGATATAATGACTATTTCAGGCACACATATTTTATATCCGTTAAATGCAAAGAATAGTTAATTGGGGATTAGAAAAGGACGAAAGGAAAAACACTTGCATAATTAATGCTTGATTCTTCTATCCTTTCTTTATTCATTACTTTTTCTCATTTGATGAGTTTAGTTGAGCAGAAATCTGTTGGAATGGGGCAGTGCTTGACCGGAAGTGGTTAGGAGTACTCCCTCTTTTGAAATTTTTTGATTATGGCCATTATACCCCCATAAACTTAAAAAGGTACAGCAATAGTAAACCTGATTTGTTTGGATCTTTTTGGATTGATATTTTCTGCCCAGTTTTCTACCTAAAAAGGGAAATTTAAAAAGTTGACTCATGTATGAAAGAGAAATTCTTCATTTTCCACTTGTGGAATATCATTCAGTCCAAAATCCATCTGCATGATAATAATACTTTCCTTACTTTTCTGTATCTCATCACCTTCCTGTTTCAAAGTTTTTACTTCAGTGCAAGTAACACATGTAGAAATCAAGTAACATGGGGAAGAAATCTCTGCCCTTTTATTACATTTTCTTTTTTATAAGACAGATGTTGGGATGTGAGCTTAGTTTACTTCTAGAAAGCCTCAAGTAGGAAAAAAATACTGCCCTTAAGAAGAACAGAACTCTGACCATAAAGTATAAAAGAGGAGGTAATACTGCACATTAGTAGTATTGCACATTAAATGGGTTGTATTTTTAAATTTCAAAATTACATCCTGCTGTTGTTTTATTTTACTATTGCTGTTATTTTATCTGGGCCTGATAAAAACAACATGGCAGTGGTTTCCAGCATGGACTTTGAAGTCAAACAGACTTGTACAAACTCCTTTCATTTCTTATACCTACCTGTTTGGTTCTTTCTTCCATCAGGTGGCTATTAACCACACTTTGTGTTGTATGTCTTTTGTGGCTCTACGTGAAGTGCATAAAAAATATGTGTACAGTGGATATAGCAGCTACAAAAAAGAAGTGCTGATGGGTACAGAGAGCTTCAGGTCTAAGACATTTGCCTCATTTACCTTCAATCAGCTGAGCTAAAGAAGCATCAATTTTCTCTTGAAAATTTTTGACTAAAAGGCAAATCCCTCTAAATATCTTATTAAAGTATTGATAACTCTTTTTATCCCTACATTTTGTGCAATTACGTGCAAATGAAATAAATGTGAAGGAATGAAGATACAAAAAGACGGGAGGGAGGTCCTATAATGGAGGTCTGGTTAAATAAATGAGGGTATTTTTCTGGAGTAGAACCATTATGCAGCATTAACCATAATGCTTTAGAAGACTAATGACATGAGACACTTTTCATGATATGTTAAGTAGAAAAAAGTTGATTATAAAACAGTGTCTATGTAATGATAATAATTTCTCAGAAAACATAATTATATATGTTTTAAATCGGCCAGAAAAATGTCCACTAAATTGTTTATGATGGTTCTCCCTGGGTGATGATTGTATGAAACCTGTAATAGTTTTGTAAGTTTAAAATATTATTTTCAGGGAAAGGAGGAAAAATAAACTCTATAAAGATAGTATATGCAAATACTAGCCTTTTGGGCTCCCAGATATTTTTAAAAACTACTTTTTCGTGTTTCACACTTTTGTCTTTTAATTTTCCCCTTTGCCAGCACAAAGAATTATGAAATGTTATTGAGTAATGACATATTAAAGTACAAAGAAGAAAAAAAATTGTTACAGCAAAGTTTCCTTTGCTCAAGTCTTATTTTACATTGATTTAGAATGGTAGGGGAAAAATAATAAATAATAGTTAATAAATTTCAACCCAAGATTTCCACACAAATTGGCAAGCATATTTATTTGTTTCTAAATCATTTCTTTGAAAATTTGAGGTAAATTTCCATTTTTACAAGTAGCGATTGCCCCTTAGTACCAAACCTAACATGTATGTCTCTGCCATATTATAAAAATGATAGTGAAATGTGAAGACAAGTAAAAGAAAACCAGCATAATGTAACAGTGTAGGTTTTAGGCTCAACATGGTTCTTGGTCCATTCAGTCCTTGACTCTACTAAGCCTTTGGCAAAGGACAAAATTTGTTACAAAGGCACATTTTCCCACAATCCACTTAGGAAGCAGTCACGAATATAAACTCTTTATGGTTAACTACCATGCATTACTTTCCTATTCCTTCACTGGTGCAATGAAATGCTGTAAAAAGAAGGGAGCATAAAACATTAGGTAGCAGGGTTATAGGTAAAAGTTGTTTTAGGATCAACTTGTTACCAATTCTGGGACATAGATTCTTTTCTGCTTCTGTTACCCATGATAAATGCGTACTTGCTCCAGGCTCATTCTGCTACAACAGAAGGTTATAGAAAAACAGCATGAAGCTCAAATGTTTCAGTCCTTCATTCAGTCAATAAACACTTCTTGAGAAAGTCCCAGTACTGACACTTTTGAGGTTACACAGGAGAATAAGATAGGAACTCACTACCATGAAGTTTGTTCTGGTAGAAGACATAAGCCACACACAAACAGAACTTACTTTATGCACTTAGAAAATGAAAAGTCCTGGAGTGCCTGGGTGGCTCAGTGGGTTAAAGCCTCTGCTTTGGGCTCAGGTCATGATCCCAGGGTCCTGGGATCAAGCCCTGTATCAGGCTCTCTGCTCAGCAGGGAGCCTGCTTCTTTTTTTCTCTCTGCCTGCTTCTCTGCCTAGTTGTGATCTCTGTCAAATTAATAAAGTATTTAAAAACAAACAAACAAAAAAAGAAAATGAAAAGTCCTATGAGAAAGGGACAAAGATGGTTATGTTCAGCTGTTGGAAGCTTGGAGGTAAATCAGGAAAGGATTTGCGGAGAGCTTGCATTTCAGTTATGACCTAAAGTGCAGGGAGCGCTTTGGCACAAGTAGATGGATGCAATGGACGCACATAAAAATAAACCCTTGAGAGGCGCCTGGTTGGCTCAGTTGGTTAAATGTCTGCCTTCAGCTCAGGTCATGATTTGGGGGTCCTAGGATAGAGCCCTGCATCAGGCTCCCTGCTTGGGGGCGGGGGCTGCTTCTCCCTCTCCTTCTGCTCCTCCCTCCTGCTTGTGTGGGCGCGCTCTCTCTCTCTGAAATAAATAAATAAATAAATAAATAAATAAATAAATAAATACAATCTTTAAAACATAAGCCCTTTAGTTTCTGGTATATAACAAGGATTAGTTCCATTTGGTAGGGTAAAAGGCTTAGTTGCTGTAACAAAATAACCCAACAGAAAAAGTTACTGTACTTTCATGGAACAGCCAGAACAGTCCCGGGTGGGTGAGCAGACGCCTTGGCTGCACACAGTCATACAGGGGCCCAGATTCCTCACCTCGTGTTATTCCGTCATCCTCTAGGGCCGCTGTTATCATCTGAGTGGTTGAAACCGCTCCTACCACCTCCTAATTCCGGCAGGGAGGAAGGGGAAAGGGTGGAGGAAACACTTGCAGTGGGTTAAGGTTTCCACTGGTGAGCAAAGTCACCTAGCTAAACTGGAGCCAGGAAATGTAGTCTCTGGCTGCGTGGTCATGGGATTTCTAGAATTCTGTCGCTAAGGAAGAAAGGGAAAACAGAGTTTGGTGTGTAGCTATTATTACTATTGCATAGTACTGACCATCACCATCCCGTCAACGTACCCTAATAATCTGAGATACCTAGTCCATCCCCCTCAGCAGTGCATTTGCTGCTATACAAGTGGCTTAAGCCCAAGATATTCTTGTCACCATTCCTAAGGAATGGAATCTAAACCATTCCCAAGGCCTAGCTCAAGCTCTTATTGAGTAAACTTCCCTCACTGCTTAAATACAGTTTGTATCTTTACCCCTAAGTATCCCAGGCTGTGACGAAATGGGTTGTAGAGTGAATGACAAAACCAGCACATCCAGCGGCACTGAATTCCCCATTTTTTTTTTGATTAATGTATTTCACAGTACAGTGGCAAGGGGAAAATTGATTGATATGTCTTATTCTATACTAAATTCCTCTCTTTCGCCTTTTAAAAACCATTTACTGAAAAAAAAATCTTCAGGTTCATTTTGAAATTTCAAATAATAGCTCTCTTTTTGTGAAATATTTTGCAGTAAATTAAATGGGTAATAATGAATGCTGTGGGGAGTTTATAGCTTTCATAATATGTACTTTTGTAACTGTTCTAATTTTTCATGGTCATCTTGGATGAGAAGTGGCACATCATCTTATTTAAGCTTGGGAATTATACCAAATGGGGATTTTGAGTGCCGTGCAGAAATGTCTATTTTTAATCAATTTTTCGTTCTATATCCTGTCGACATAGTGATTTGTTTGTGACTCAGAAATGGCAGGACAAGCCACCAGTCTGTAGTGATCACTTGTCTCATGGAATCTTAATTGTAATGCTATTTCAGTCTTGAAGTTAGTGAGACCGTCAACTAAATGTAAAAAGTATAAGGTATTGATAAATGACAAGTAGGAAAGCATTTAGTAAGTCATTGGGAAATCTGTTTTATCTTAATGTGTTGAAAAATTTGAAAATTAGGAGAAAGAAATAGGAGCATATATATGAAATTTTATAAAGTAACTACTGAATCTCAGATATTGTTCTAGATGTTGTGGAGGGTTTTAGAAATAGGAAGAGTGAACTCAGCCTTTGGTTGATCTTTGCCTCTACTGAATGGAAGACAACAGATATTTTCAAAAGGGAAAGTGGTACTGACAAGGCAATCTATCAAGTGTAGGTTATAGCAGAAGACAAGAATTGGCCTGTCACGCAGGAGATGTGGCTTTCAGGATATATACCAACTGGATATGTGACCCTCAGAAAGTTTCTCCTTCTCTCTAGGCCATAGTTTCCCCATCTGCTATATTAGTGGGTTGCATTAAGGAGACTATGATCCCAAAGAGATTATGTGATTGACTTATGTAAGTATATAATATAAATGATCTATTTATATTGAGAGAATGCATAGTATTGAGGGAAAACAATACAAGTGTGAGAAGTTCACATTCCCTGTGATGATGATGTTTAATGGACAAAGATTATCTAAGATTTTCAAGTGATTACTTTCAATGACTTTCAAGGACCCTTCTAACACTGAGGTTTCATGATTATTGGTAGGCAAAAAGTGAGATCTCTTTTATTCTCTTAAAAACCCTTAGAGGATCTAAATTAGGTGTGATTTTCACATCTATATCTGTGCTCATCAGATGGATTGGAGAGAATCCAAATGGAATGAATAAAAAATGAAGGTCTGTCTATGTGTCTTTGGAGGGGTGGGAGGTGGGTTCGACTTTGGGTAAGATAAAAAACTTTAATTTACATAACCATCAGGAAAACATGAAAATAATATATAACTTACTGAAAAGTGTAAGTAAAAGCCAAGTCAAGAAAGAAAAATGAGTTGTCTGATACCGGGAAGAATTGGAATGAAAATGATGGGATGCGTGTCAGAAAAGTAGAATTGGAACAGAACACTAGGACAAAAATCCATTGACTGACATATGAAAAAAGAATGGGGTTGGAATATTTTAAATTCAGATGTCCTAGTGTCATTTAGATTAATTTAAAAAACTTGAAACTTGAGAATTTCATGATGCTTGTGCATAAGAGAGGGCTAAGGTTAGCAATAACTTTCAAAAGCAAAGAAGTTTCTTGCAATGATAGAGGCCAGAAACATTTCCTCCCTACTCTCTCAGGCATTATGTTTTCTTGCCTGTTCCTGAAGGAAGAGCCTGTATTGGTTAAGTTTCAGTTATACCACTCTGTAATAAAGGAAGAATTATAGCTTAAGGCTCTAGGTGTGAAATCATTGAGACCACATGATGTAGTGTCAATTCTAGATTCTAGTCCATACTACCAGTGACACCAATGACACATCAATGACTTTAGCCAAATCACTAAACCTATCTATAAGAGTTTTCTCAAATAACCAAAGGGACTACCACCTCATGTAGTTGGATATCATGAGAATCAAATAGGAGGTAAATGACTTTGAGATTTTGAGGTGCTATAAAAATTCGCCAGTCTTCTGTACCTTCTTTGCTGTCCTATTTTACTTTTTAAGTAAGCTCTAAGCCCAACATGGGGTTTGAACTCACAACCCTGAGATCAAGAGAGACATGCTCTACTGACTGAGCAAGCCAGGTGCCCCATATTTTTTTAACTGACTTGGTTCATAAGATTGTGCATGAAAATATTTTGAAATTTAGGATTGGTTGAAGCACCTGGAAGTTTTGAAATTCAGATGAATTGGGGTGCCTGGGTGGCTCAGTGGGTTAAGCCTCTGCCTTCGGCTCAGGTCATGATCTCAGGGACCTGGGATCAAGCCCCTCATCCAGCGCTCTGCTCAGCAGGAAGCCTGCTTCCCCCTCTCTCTCTGCCTGTCTCTCTGCCTACGTGTGATCTCTGTCTGTCAAACAAATAAATAAAACCTTTAAAAAATTCAGATGAATTTCTCTGATTATCTCCATGCAAGACCTTTTGTTATTAGAAATAAGAATAATCTATAGTCTGACTAATCTAAGAGCAGCCACTGAAAATTGTGGCTGGACTGTTTGGAGTGTTTAAAATTTGTTGGATTATATTAAATTTGTAGTCTCCCCAGAATTATGTCATCACTACCTTATTTTGGCCAGAACTGGCCAGAACTGGTTATTAAGAGTAATAACCTTACTCTAGGGTTACTGTACTTGCTCATAAGCAAAATGCTTAATTTCTTTCTTAATGTTTAAAGTATTCTCACACAACCTGACAGCTTTCTGCAGTGGACTGACCTGAGCCAATTAGATCAGGTGGAAGTTTTAGTTTTTGTTTTTCATAAACAATGGTAGCCTCTGATGAGGTCTCCTGATGATTGAGGGTTATTCTCCAAAACCTCACTATCAGATTATAATATAAGCAACTTTCAAATCAAATGTTGCTGTACACACATTTATTATTGAAACATTTATTAGCAATTCAGCATATAAAAACAGTTCATTCAACCTGTTCTGTAAACTCAAAGAAATCCCAGTTCACTATCCTTACAAGTGCTCTAGAAACTCAGAGACAATTTCCCTAAGATCTGAAATACTGTAGGGCTAACCCTGTCATACAATAACTGCTCCTAGAAGTGAGTGGGTGTAGGTAAACATGGTATTAAATTTAGATATGTTGTATTATTTTTTGTTGCTCCATTGAGAAATGATAATGGTGACAGTGATGGTGATGATAGAAAGATTAACAGTAAAAGTAGAAAGCACATTACTGTATCATATTTTCATCCCCAAAAGGTAAATTTCACAAGGGCAGGAACTTTGTTTTACTTACAACTCTACCTTTAGGATGGAGAATTGTGCCTGGACCATAGTGGGCATTTTATAAATTTCTGTTGATTGAACCAATGAACAACAATAACAACAACAATTTGAGAAACTGGTGGGTCAGGCACCGTTTTAAGCTTTCTCCATGCATTATTACATTTATCACATAAACCCAAGGAAAGCAAATTAAATAGAGTAAAACTTTTACTGATATAAATGTTCAGGAAATAAAGTATATTAATTAGTGGAATTTTTTGGTTAACAGAGCATTACACTTCCAATTTCTTTTTACTTTAACCCTTTTAATTACAATTTTTTTTTTAAGTCAGTGACTTTCCTGCCTCAGTAAATTGGATCTAGAGGACATTCTTTAGTATTTGGTAAGCCGACTGAAGATTTTCTCAGGGCCCAGGAGAAACCCCAAGCATCTCTTGTTTCATGCAGAATCATAAATGGAGGTGTAATACATTGGATTAAATGCTTACATAATTTCATAGCATTCTCTAGAAACTGTTTTTTCTTTTTCTTCCTTGGTGTAGTTGAAGTTGTGTGGGTGAAATTTTATTATAATCTTGTTTTTCTCTGCTGGTTCTCTCATTCACTCTTACATACGACCTGGAGAGGCAGTAGAATATGGTGGAGGAAGCAGAGGTGTTGGAGTATGAGAAGACTATTAAAATTCTAGCTCTGTCATTTAACTGCTATGTGACTGAGGCAAGTTTTTTAACACCTCAGAACTTTGTTTCCGCTTCTATAAAATGGGCAGAATCCCACTGAGTATAGGTTTGTTGTGAAGATTGAACGAGGTAGTGTATATAAAGCTCCTTTCACATAGCTATGGCTGCTTCTGTGATAATCTCATGCAATCTGAAGGCAACGTCAAAAACAACTTGCTTTAGAAATACATAAAGCACAAGAAAGAGACAATTCTTTGAAAATTGGTAAATCTTCTATGAAATGTATCAAATGATTAATTAGAAAAGTACTTTGTTCCATTTAGATGTGATAGAATACTAATCCCAAATAACTAAAATAATTTTTAAAGTTTTAGAGCAAATCGTCCATTTAATAAATCCAGTATAGTAAAACGTCTTAATTTTGAAACTAATTATTTATGATTATGAGTGCAATGGCTAAACTACATTTCATTGCTTTGTTTTAGTTGTGGATTGATAAGCAAATTCAGACTTTTGAAGTAAGGTGGCAGGAAGCAGAAAATACTTGATTTTCAAACATTTTTCAGACACTTTATAAGTATTTTCAAACACTTTATAAGTACTCCTTTATATATAACTAACTGATATGGAAATTGTGGGTCATTCTCTATTTCTAAAAGCAGGTGCTTAGGGATATTTCTTTAGCCTGTATTGAACTATTATATGTAGTCTAAATATAGTGTGTGTACACATACAGACATAAATACATACATGCATATATTAAACATTTAAAAATGTATTAATGATTTATAACTGGCATATACTATTATATGACTTTCAGGTTTATAACAGTGATACAATTCACTACTCAATTCTTACCATGATAAGTCTAGTCTCCATCTGTCACCATACAATACACCACACAATACAATTATTGCAATATTATTGACTATATTATTATACTTTTCATCTTCATGACTTATTTGTTTTATAACTGGAAGTTTGTACTTCTTAACTCCCTTCATCTATTTCACCCACTCCCCTACCCACCTCCCTTCTGACAACTTCTGCATTTAAAAATCTGTTTGTATTTTTGTTTTGTTCATATGTTTTACTTTTAATATTCCACATATAAGTGAAATCATATGTTATGTGTCTTTCTCTGTCTGACTTACCATAATACCGTCTAGGCCCATCCATGCTGTTATAAATGGCAATGTCTCATCATTTTCATGGCTATATAATATTCCTGTGTGTGTCTGTTTGTATGTGTGTGTGTATTTGTGTATGTACCACATCTTCTTTAGCCATTTATCTATCAATGGACACTTGGATTGCTTCCATATCTTGCTATTGGAAGTAATGCTGCAATAAACTTAGGGGTGCATATATCTTTTCAAATTAGTGTTTTTGTTTTCTTTGAGTTGTTGGGAAGGAAAAAAATTTTTCTTCTACCCATCAAGGTCTTCCAGCTGGACTAAGAATAAATTGCCAAGAGACAGATTAATAGGAAAAAACCCAAGTTTTATTACCTAAACATGGAGGCCCAATAATGAAATTGAAACTTAAGAAAATGGCCAAGACAGACAATTTTTTATATGTTTTAGACCAAGAGACAATAAATTTGTGAATCATTGACAGGATAAAGAAAATAGATGTTTGAGATTATTAATTAATAAAGAATTCTAAGTGGAATTTCTGCTGAGGTAGTGGATTAGTAAAAAAGTAGTAAGGTTTGTTGTCTGCAGCTTTTTCAGCTTCAACTTGCTTATCTCTGGTAATAAGGCTGTTTTTGTCTTTTTAACTCTTAGTACAGGAAGGATATTTTTCACATGGGAGATTTGTTTCCTGATTTCAGGGGACAGAAAATGGTCTGAGTGCCCTCACACTGACTCATTCTTAAGTAACTTTTATTTAAAATAATCATGGGGCATCTGGGTGGCTTAGTGGGTTCAGTGTCCAACTCTTGATTTGGGCTCAGGTTATGATCTCAGGTTCATGAGATCAAGACCCACATCAGGCTCTGTGCTGGGTGTGGAGCCTGCTTAAGATTCTCTCTCCATCTCTCATTGCCCCCTCCCTCTCAAAAGTAAAATTAAAAAATAAATAAATTAAATAAAATAGCATGCAAAAGTGGGCAGCTGGCCTTTGGTCCCTTGCAAGGGACCAAAATCCCCAGTAGTGAAGTTATTGTATTGTATGGTATTTCTATGTTTAATTTTTTGAAGAACCTCCATATTGTTTTCTACAGTGGTTGCGCCAATTTACATTCCCAGCAGCAGTGCCTGAGGGTTTCCTTTTCTCCATATCTTCACCAACAATTGTTGTTTCCTATCTTTTAGATACTGGCTATTCTGACTGGTATGAGGTAATATCTCATTATGGTTTTGATTTACATTTCCCTGGTGATGAGTGATGTTGAGCACCTTTTCATGTGTCTGTTGGCCATCTGGATGTTTCTTTGGAAAAACGTCTATTCAAGTCTTCTGCCCATTTTTTAATCCCATTGTTTGGGTGTTTTTGATCTTGAGTTGTAGAAGTTCTTTATGTATTTCAGATTATTTATTTTTTATTTTTTTAAGACTTTATTTATTTATTTGACAGAGAGAGAGAGAGACAATGAGAGAGGGAACACAAGCAGGGGGAGTGGGAGAGGGAGAAGCAGGCTTCCCAGTGAGCAGGGAGCTGGATGCAGGACTTGATCCCAGGGCCCCGGGACCATGACCCAAGCCGAAGGCAGATATCCAACGACTGAGCCACCCAGGCACCCCTGGATTTTTTATTTATTTATGAATTGTAATTCTTAAGAATTTTTTTTAACAAAGTGATCTGAAAAAGAGGTTACATATTTTGTTGTATTTTATCAACCCTGGCTTTGTCATATCCTTCCTTTCCTGTGATGCTGGTGTAATTACCATTTTATGCCCAGAGATTGATTTTGTCTTTATGACAGCTGTATGATTTTCATCTTTGTAATCATCTCTTGGTATATTCACAAATAGAATAATTTCCAAAACATTCAGAAAGAAACAAAAGGATGTTGTGTTCATTTTCAAACATCAGACCAATTCTTTTTCATTAACACAATTTTATAATATTTTAAAATACTTTTACTAATTTTCAAAAACATGTAACCCCTAAGTAAACTAAATTTCTTTAAAACTTAGATCATGCTATTTTTTCCTCCAGAGGAGTCCTTCTCTCTGCTATTTTATTTCCTTTTGTTTCATACCAGTGTTTCTATTCTGTCTACTGTTCAAATAATTCTCTGCCAAGTCTTTTCAGATTGTTGCATTGAACAATTCCATTTCATTGAACAATTCACAATGTCTTAAATCAGCTTTATTTCCCTAAGTACAGTATTTAGATAAAATTTTCTTTATTCACCTAAAGTACTCCTTTTTTAATTAACAGAGAATCTTTTATTATTGAAAATTATCTCTAAAGTATAAAATGCTATGTACATACTGATGGTATTTTAAAGAAAAAAATAGAATCTATTTAGCTTCTGACCATAATTTTTCTGGCAACTATTTCAGAAGACAATAGTCATTTAAAATTTAATATTGTTTGGTGTTTTGCAAATTCCCAATTAGAACATTATAATTTACTGTATAATGAAATCACTGTTGGAATAAAAATCTCTGGCTTTAGCAGAGTAACTCAGTTGTGTCTTGGTTTCAGGAAACTTTCTTTAATGCATTGTTTCATGCCACCAAATTAAAAATCGTCTTTATGAACATTGAGGAACACTACAAGTTGTATTATTTTATTTACTTATTTGCAGCTGGGCTACAACATATAATTTGATGAAAGATAAGCAGAGTCTTTTATTTTATGCACATGGGCTTCTTGGAGTGGATAAATAAGCCTTTCTAAAACCCGGAACTGATTCTGACAGACCCCAGGTATTGATGTGGTAGCCTGCCAGCCATCTACGGTCATGCATAGCCTCTTGAACTCCTCATTAGGAAATAATGAGGAGACAGTCGTAAATACATCCAATTGATCAGGCATTACTACTGATGCTTACATTTCCTTTCAGTACTGGTTAGGTCAACTCTAGTGTTTTAATTAACAGTTTGTAACACTTGCTGATGGAAACATCAGATACATGCTATCAAGACAGAAATAACTTTTTTGCTTGATTTAGTAAAAACGTTAAATCCTGTTAAGACTTGGCTACCATAGTATTAGCATTGGAGGTTACTTGCAGGGTCAGCTCACACCCATAGGATTCATTTAAATAAACTGGTCAGAAACTGGAGTCATTTCTGGCCACTGATGCCAAGCACATGCTGCCTATCCTCCATTCTTTCTCATGCTTGCTTGTGTCAGCCCTACTTGATCAGTCAAGGTCTAACCAGGAAGAGAAATAAAAATTAAAACAGAGAGATTTAATATTGGAACTTGGTTACACAGGTTATGGAGGAGCTGAAAAGCTGAATATGGGACATTGAGGCTACCCAAGTATCAGCAACAGCAGGAAGCCACCACTGCTTCCAGGCTGAAGAGGTCAAAGAAAGAGTCACCTGCCATGAAAGCCTAGAAATGGGAAGCAGAAATAAGAAGCAGATGAGGAGAAGCATGAATAGTGGATATGAAGGCAAATAGAACCAAAATAAGCACAGCTGTGATTGGCTTTGGGAGGAAAATAAGAACAGAACAAAAATTTGAAAGTAACTTTGAAACTCTGGAGGAGTGAATAAGCCATGTCAATAATAACAACAACAATAATGATATTAGTGGTGGTGATGATAATGTTCATGCTAACAGCAGCTAACATTGTGGAGCACTATGTGTCGGGCATGTTCCTAAGCATGTTAGACATTAGGTCTATGTTATCCAACAACATTCTGATGAGCTATGCACTATGCTTATTTCCATTGTATGGTTGAGACCAGGGTACAGAAAGGTTATTTAGCTTTTCCAAGGTCACATAGCCAAGACCAAGGCAACCTGACTCCAGAAATGGGGCTCTCTGCCCTACATCTAATATCCAAAGATACGCTATACTGTTTCTCTGTTGGCCATCCCATTCTCCACAGCCATATACACAATTGACCAGGTCTTAAGTTCATTTGATGGCACTATACCAACTCTAGTAAAAAAAAAAAAAAAAAAACCTTTTGCATGAGATGTAGCTTTAATTAAAACATGTCCTTTTTAGTAATAGATAGCACATTCATTTAGTACAAATGCAATGGTGTTTTTGAACAAAATGAAATTACTGTTTTTCTATGTCAAAAACAGTTCAGTACTGGCAATTTCTTATAGTTAGACCTAATGTGGAGAGGGTATCCAGTAAGTAAATATCTCCCTCCCTCAACCCTCACCCCCAGTTTCTCTGAAATCAACTGCTCCACCCAGTTTCTTAGGTATCTTTTCAGTGATATTATGGAAATATACAATCATATGCAGTTATATTTCCTCTTGGAGCCCAAATAGAAAGAAGCACACTATATTTCTTGCTCCAAACCTTGTATTTTTTCATTTAACAGAGTATCTTAAAGTATCTTAGAGTATCTTAAAGGTCCTTATTTTAAGCAGCTGCTGCATTTCCAGTTGCACCACTGTACTGTAATGCATTTACCAGTACTGCTTCGAGTTAGTGTCACTTAAGTTAGTTTTATTTATTTGCTCTTACAAAAGCATACTAGTTTTATTTTACACATGTAAAGTATTAGAAGTAGAGTTTGTATCCCAACTTATTTGCACATTTTTAATTTTGATAAATATTGACAGTATTTGTCAGATTGTCAAATTGCCATCAGTAGAAGTTGGACTAACCTGAATTTACATTAGCAACATAGAAGAATGCCTATTTCCTCAAACACTTGCAAACACAGGGTATGATCAAATGTCTTGAATTCTGTCCTCTGATAGACTCAAAATCCAATATTGCTATATTTTCATTTCTTTTTTTGCTGTATTTTTCATTTCATTTCTTTCATTTCCATTTCTTTTATTATGAATGAGAAGGGGAATTTTTCATGTTTAAGAGCCATTAACATTTCACTTTCTATAAGCTATTCTTATTGCTCATCACATTGGATTGTTGGTCTTTTATTATTGATTTGTAGGTTTTTGTATATTAAGGAAATTATTTATTTGGGATTTGATTTATGAGTACTTTTTCCAGTTCGTTGTTTGTCTTTTATCATTTTAATGGCATATGTATGTTTATGTGTGTAATTGTTTTTGAAAATGTTCTGTATGCTTTAAAAATGCCCTTACTGGCAAAAGCAGACTATACCTCCTATTCAAAAAATCTGAAGGAAAGAAACTATATTATTAAGAGTTTCAAAAATGGCTGGCTTGGGGCACCAGGCTGGCTCAGAGGAACATGCAACTCTTGATCTTGGGGTCATGAGTTTGAGCCCCACATTGGGTGTAGAGATTACTAAAATAAATAAACGTTAAAAATATGGCTGGCTCATTTTGGATGAAATTGGGAAAATGCTAGTGGTTTGTTTTATTATAATCAAAATTATCATATCCTTTATCTCAAAATTTATATCCTGGATTTTTAATTAAAAAATGATTATGTATAGGGATGCCTATGTGGCTCTGTCAGTTGAACAGCCAACTCTTGGTCATGATCTCAGGGTCCTGGGATTGAGCCCCATCTTGGGCTCTGTACTCAGTTAAGAGTCTACTTGGGATTCTCTCTTTCCATCTCCCTCTGCCCCTCCCCCAATTCGAGCTTGCTTTCACTCTCTCTCTCAAATAAATAAGTAAATCTTCTAAAAAATGATTACATATAGGCTTTAACTGCAGGCTTGGGAAACTGTCACATAAAATGTATAGGAACATTTTTTCCCGATACCACAGTGTATTTATATAAAAGTAAAAGTAGAATAAGATGGAACAAGAAAGCCTTTCAGTGTTTTCTTGCTGTGATCCCTGTTTCTGATTTGTGGAAAAAATTGGAAGCCTTTGCCCAAAATGATTTATAAAAACTTTGGAATTTTATGATATTGATGCTATCATTAATTCTACTGACAAAGTCATGACATTTTCTAGGTAAATATTACAGTCATTTGTATCTATCTATATGACCGTAAAATAATACCTTAATATTTAGCAGTGCTTGAGACCACCTGTTTCTTCTCATTCTTGCCAAACATGAATGTTTAAGAAAATCATTGATAAGGATACATTATGTGCTATCTTGTTTTAGCTGCTTTTAATTTTTAAAATATTATTTTGAACTTTTATTATTGTATTCTAAGCCTGTTTGATAACTGTTAACAAATGTTTTACCTGTCCATTAGTTATTAGCACAAATGATTTCCTTTTCCAAAGCTTTTTCTTAGTGCCACACTAAATTCAGTCTGATTTACATTCATGATGTCACAAATACCTCCCATAACCATTCATTCCTTTATTCATTCATTATAGTAATCAATATGATTGTATTGAGCATTTCATATACAGGCACTGTGTTATGGGCTGGAGATACAGTGCTACTGAGGAGCTTGTGTTCTGACTCCTTTAGTGAAGTTGCCTTCTTTATCATCATCACACTCCATTCCTCTCTCACCTCTTTTTACTCTATCAGCTTCTGAAAACCTAGTATGCTCTTTTTTTACCATGTAACTCAATTCATTTGAATTTCTACCTCATCAAATCCAAACTCTTCTTTAAGGCTTCCTAAGTTAGAAATATCATCTGTTGCTTCCTTTTGTATCTATTTGATGTTATTTTCCATGACTCCCCACAAAACTTGCTTTTGTACTAATCTCCTCTGCACAGCACACTGCAGAATCACTCTTCCCATTACTCATGTTGTTCTTCTCACCTTATCTGTCTTCTCCACCCTTCAAGGCTAGCATGTAGCTGAGTGAGAAATGCATACAGTGTCATATCTGGATTCCTGTCCCAGATCTTACCAGCTCTTAAATACTTTGTAACCTTGAGCAAGTTAAATGATATGAGGCAGCTAGCATATTTCCTGCCACAAGGAAGATACTAAATTTTCCTTCCCCACCCTCAGTCCACATGGTTTTCCATGGAGACTTCCCTAAATATACACTCTCTTCCCTGGACTGCAAATACTCCCTATGTCACACAAACCAATACTATATTGTAATGCTGTTGTTTGTCATTCTTTTCTCCCTAACTAGCTTATAAACAGCTTTAAGTGAAACTTTACTCCTTGCACATTCATTAACCCCCTCTCCAAAGTATCCATTATAATGCTAATGTACCAGACTCTCAGTAAATAATTGGTGGTTGGTTTGTCTATAATTTGAAAATAGGAGAGCAGTGTCAAACTTTCTTCTATTGGTAAAATAGAATTCTAGGTACACATATAGTCTGAGGACCTAGTACTTCTTTTTTCATTTTGTCATAATCTCTGCTGATATCTTACAGATGATTGGATACAATAATTTAACAAGAACCATTTTATGACTCACAAAAATCTTTTTTGTCAGAAGTCACTTTTCAATACCTCTTAATTGGTATTAGGATTGTAAGGGGAAAAAAACTCAAAACTGTCGTGATTTAAAGTATCATAGGATAGAGGAGCCAGGAAATCAACATATTTAATTATAGATTTTGAATGACTTCAAAGGATACCCAGTTTTTTTTCAAGGGATTAAGCCAGGAATTGGGCCCTTATTACAGGAGGCCACTTGGGCCTCCATTTAGCTAGTTTCTGGCACATTCATTGACAGGAATAATTTAATGATTGTGAATAATCACCAAGTGTAGGAAATAAGGTCCTCTTTGAATCATAAAGCTTTTAAACATGAAAAATATTATGCATTTGTTTGAGAATGGTGAAATGTGTGAACTAATTTCATATTGTCCTACCAATTATGAATGTGTTATTTCTGGCAAGCAAGTCTCTTTAAAATTGCATATGCTTAGTTCTTTGCCAGGGAGGTGAGAGAAAAACATTGTCAGCCTCTTTATACCCAGCTGGGGCCAGGTGTTGTTCATTAACATGTAAATAGTGCAATTACTGCCAATTAAGATTTTTAAAAACATTAAAGTCTATGAGAACACAGTTATATTACCTATAAAATTTAAAATATATATGTATGTATATATATATGTATATATATATATATACATCTTAGTGCTTTAAGTTCCTACAAGTCATATAAAATTACTTGTACTATTAATTACACAATGCAAGTTGCTATTTCTTGGTAGAATGTCACTGTATTGTGGTTAGAATGGAAAGTAACAGTACATTGATTGGGTTAATGATTACAGCCAAATATTGAGATTTTTATGGGTTATATTGATAGTCAGGTTATAGTGCTTCATCCTTGAAATATACTATTGAACTCCTACTGTGTTTAAGAACCTGTGTTGGATGCAAAGTATTCAGTGATGAACAAGGGAGACATGGTCTTTGCCCCAGGGAGCTTATAGTCTAGTTGGGCTCCACATAGAAACACACAATAAGCATACAAATAAACAAATAGATCAATATTGTTATAAGCACTCATTTAAAATGAGAGGGTGCCATCAGTAAACATGATGGGGTATAGCAGAGATAGAGACTTGGAAAGAGATAGGAATCTCTCTGTGAATAAGCAATATTTCAACTGAAACCCAAAGGGCTGGTAGGTGGTAACCTAATGAAAGGAGTGGGGAAGGCGGCATGCCAGCAAGAGAGAACAGTGCTTAGGACACACTTCAGGATAGTGGTTGCCTCTGAGGGGTGGGGGAGCAGAGTAGAATTTAGGAGAGGTAAGAATGGGATTTCAAGAGCTAACTATAATGTTTTCATTCGTTACTAAGAGGCATGAAGCAAATATGATAAAAGGTTAATGTTTGTTAATTTTCCATGTGGATTTATGGATGTTTGTTATATTACTCTCAGTACTTTGCTATGAGATTAAAATATTTGATCACTGAAACAAAAAAAGCAAATGAGAAGCAAGAACATGGTGTTGAAAACGTTTTTCAGTAGTGTAAACTCGGCTTAATTTGTTAGAAGACAGACTTAAAACTTTCAATCTATTATTGCCTAAATCTAGTCTTTAGAAGAATACTCTTCATGTTACTTGAGGTTATTCAAAATCCTTAGTTGCTCCTGACACTTAATAACAAACCCTATTATCCAGTGATGACATAAATGCTATCAATAGATGTAACATGACAACAGACACATCTTTTTGCTGCACCCTACCTTGGTTGCAATAATTTGTTTTTACAGTAATAAGGCCACTTGGGGCTAAAACACCAGGACTTAAAAAGATACCTACGCAGCTAACCTTTCCAGGTAACCAAATCCCTTAATTAAGAACAACTAAATAAGCCCATTCTGCATCAAATTCCATTATCACTGAGCTAGCTTAGTTATCGTGTTTCCAGGGAAAAATAAGTCATGCCACCCTCTCTGAAAACTGCAGTCAAGTAAATAAGGGACTCTTGAAAGAAAGTTTTTGAATTGCAGTACTTTAAACCCTGCTTTATCAAGGTGATTTTATACTTGGATTGACAAATTTCTAGGAATAGATGGTGACTGAAAAACCAGGAAGAAAAAGGGTCCTATAAATTATCTTGAGCAGCCCCCAAAACTATGTGATATGGAAAACCACCCAGAAACTCATCAATGAGGGGTTGCCCTTGTTTTTCTGTTGTCCTGGCTGAAGACATGGAGCCAGGCCCACCCAGTTCAGTCACATTAG
This sequence comes from Lontra canadensis, assembly GCF_010015895.1. Classification (NCBI taxonomy): domain Eukaryota; kingdom Metazoa; phylum Chordata; class Mammalia; order Carnivora; family Mustelidae; genus Lontra; species Lontra canadensis. The sequence goes on along the minus strand of NW_022631075.1, from coordinate 4,298,966 downwards.
CACAGAAATTCCGTTCAACAAATATTTGAATCATTACCATATACAAGGCACTTCTTGGGCTACAAAGCTGAGTAAGGTACAACCTGAATGCACAAAGACTGTGGAGATGAAATACAAGTTCTAGTCTGTTTTGGAGTAGGAGTAAGAATGGGAGTGGGGGACATGGTAAGGTGGCTGGGGTTAGGAAATGACTATATTTCTTTCAACTCCTAGATAAAATGATTCAAATTAGACTGATGCCCTTATTCTTATCACATTCTCATAGAAGACAAACTAGTGGAAATTGAGAAATATTCATTGTAATTAAATGGATGTTTTAAATACCAAAGGGAAATTAGTTATATATAATTATCTTTCATAATCCAGGAAGCCTTTTTTTTTTCATAAAAAAAGTCCAATTATAACAATGAATGTCAAGGTCCCTTAACTGTAAATCTTACAGTTGATGCTTAAATAGCTAAGGTTGTATTTAGCACTCCAGAAGATACAGGTTGGTATGTTATATAGAAATTTTATTCTGTCTTAGAAACTATATCCTTCTATATTTAGTACAATAATGAGCTTGCCCCAGCAAAGTACAATATTCTTGGAATGTAATGTTTGATGCTGGTCCCAAGATGGTGGTACTCAAGGTACTTGCTTTTGAAAGAAGAAAACAGAAAGATTATCCTGTGTTCTAAAGTTGAGAAGTCCCGATTTTATAAATGACTTGGATAGAAAAGTGCATAAAATATAATGTGAAGGTCAGAGAGGTCTCTTATCTATTCCAAAATAGTGATCTCTGGTGGAAAAGCAATGTAGTGCATATTGCCATGTGCTGTGTTATACCATTGTTCATAAGCAGGACCTGCTGAACCGAATAAGCACAGATGTACTTCAAATTAATATTTAATCCAATACCAAAAGCACTTAAAGGAGTTAGGGATATGAGTTCCTCATAAGAAATGACTTCTTTCTCACAGAGAGCAATTATGGAACCACAAGATAACACAAATAAGATTGTCATATTCTCCTTAGGCTTAAATAGTAAGTCTGGAGGTGAAAGTATATTGTTGGCTCTTTTTTGAATTTACTGAATATTTTTTTAAAAAGAAAAATATATTTTTGAATGGCATGGCATGGGTCAAAAGTAAAACTAATATAGTGACTTTGATTGAGAGAATATATCAGTCCTCAAGAATAGAAAGAGTGCCTTTTAATTGACATTATTAGAATATTATTAGAGTAAAATAGAACCAGGTAACCCTTATTAATCTTTAAAAAGAAAGTGCCTACAATTAAGTTACAATTCCTCTTCCTTCTTATTGCTTTTTGAGGGCATCTTTAGAAACAAATCCCCAAAAGAAGTTTGAGTCCAGAGCCATCTCCTGCCTTTTACTTTAACCTCATTTTTTTCCAACTTTGGGCCTGTGAAGGATTTTAGAATGACATTACAGATTGAGTATTCAGTAACTATCACCTTAGGTTAAAGTGACATTGCAATTCCTAGGTTTTTTTTTTAATTAAAACAAATGACTGAACCTACAAATTCAATAGGAGGTTTAAAGCAAAGACATTTTGAAAGTATAATATTTATCAACTGGGACCATTGTACAACAGAGAAGAGAAAGCAATATTACACTTAACTGTCATGTTTCACTCTAAAATGTTAGCTCATTCTGAAGGACAGTTAGCTGTTATATGATCAAAATGCTACGTAGATGTTGTATTGAGGTGACTATTTTTAAGTGGTGGGTTAAGCTTATACATTATGACAATTAGAAGCTTTCTACATCTTTTAGTTTGAGAGGAGATTAAAAAACATTCCTTCCCAGTTATTCATTCAACAAGTATTGAAATGTATTACTTATCCATCCACTCAGTATATTTGTTGAGCACCTATTATAGCCAGATGCTAGAGAGAGAACACTGAACAATGATACTTATGGAGCTCATATTCCAATGGGGAAAAGAGGAAAATCAAATAAAGAAAAAATGTTGAATTAATGTAAGCACTATGAAGGAAATACACAAGATGCGATGAGGAAAGGGTGGGCAAGGGGGTGGGGGAATGATCTTTCAAGCATAGGCAAAGGACTTGTGATGGGAAAATATAACCCCATCTAGGACAAAAAGACCAATGTGCCAAAAATAAAGCGGACCAGGAGGAGAACAGCTCAATGGAAACTGTAAGCTAAACAGCAGCCAGTTCACAGGCCTTGGAAGCCAAAATAATGAGTTTAAATGGCTTCCTAAATGTAGTAGAAAGTCACTGGAGGGATTTAATAAGCAAGGGAGGGGAATTTCCAATTTGTCCTTTCAACTTTATTCTAGACCTGATTATCATACAGGAAATAGATCAGAGGGCGTAAGATTGGAAGTGGGAAATCAGGAAGGAGACTTCCAGTTATTCGGGTGAGAGATGATGGTAGCTTGGAATAGGGAACAAAGAGAAGTGTGTAGATGTAAGATATATTTCTGAAGGAAGCCAGTGGTGATGAATTGGATGTAGGAGGTATGCAAGAAGGAGAAATCTGAAATGATCCCATTTTGTTGCTTGAGCAGTTAGATACCTTGTGGTGTCACCTAGGTAAGATGAGGGAAGGAGTATGGTTAGAGTGAGGGAATTAGGAGTTGCATTTTAGGCATATTAAATGCAGGTCTATGAGATATTCAGAGCATAAATTGAATTTCAGTTGGATGTACAAATCTAGACCCCAGAACTCTGGAGTTAGTCTTCCGCTAACTGGGAGGAGTCAGCACACAGCGACATTTGCAGTTTTCCTAGCTCTTGATAGTCCCTGGACACTTACTCCTTTTATTCAGGACTGTGCGCAAAATATCAGCACTGCCTCCATGGTAATTCATCCTACTTGATGTTCTCTTGTGACCTCGACTTGAGAGAAAGTGCCATAGGATGAAGGAGTATTGTTAGGATACAGAGGGTTAAAAAAAAAAAAAAACCTGGATTGTATAGTTTTATTTAACAATGCAAATTTGGGTGGGAATTCACAGTCCAAGGGGAGGAGCCTCTTAGGAAGAAAAGAGGCAGCTGTAAAGGAAATAGAATTTAAAGAAAGAGGGAAGAAAGCCCTCCTTTTTGTTTCATTTCACAGCTTTGTATAGGACCAAGCCTGCCACTAAACATTTATCTGTAAAGTATTCTGAGTTCCTTTTTATTAATAAGAATGGCAAAATTTAATGAGCACTTACTGTACATCAAACACCATTCTAAGTACATGAACTAACTCATTTAGTTCTCTCCAGAAGCTGTGGGATATTTATTTGACCACCTTTACAGATTAGGGAATAGACACAGAGAGGTTCAGTAATGCCTAAATTAATGGGCATTAAGTGATGCGCTGGGATTTGAACTTTGGTAGTCAGTTTCAGAACTCCTGGTCTCACCACTGCACTACACCTTCAAGTTCACATGTAATATAAAATGTGATTGTAAATGGCATTTTTTTCCTTCTGTTAAATAGGTCTTTTGAGTGCCATTGACATCCTAATATTCACTATTTTTTTTATTCTGTAAGCTTCACATGTTTTATGGCACAGAGAATGATTGTGATGATGGTTCTGGAACATTAAGGTATCCGCTTTTTGGTCTACATATTCTGTGATTTTTTTTTATTTTTGTTTTCTTCCCATATTTCTTAGCTCTTGCCCTTTAAAAACAGTAACAAGAGCAGTATTTACTGGTCATTATAGAAACCACTACCCAATTCTGCAACACTGTTACATTCATCATGACTTATTGATGAAGTCTGCCATCTCAAACTCTTCATCCATATTTCCTCCCTTGGGGAGAAGACTATAAAATTATCTCTTTGCCTGGCACAGTTAGTTCCAGAAACTTCTCTCTAACTACTGTCATGGTGAACAACTTCAGCAGCTGTTCCAGATCCAGAGCCATTTTACCCCATAGAGAAAAATGAAGTATGATAATTGGCTAACCGATCTATTATAATATTTATTTATTTAATGATAGTTAAAAGTTAGTTTAGCCGTATGTTAAAGCACATGTTTAGAAACCAGCCTATTTTCAAACTAACATTTAAGAAGTGCTCAACTGTCAAGAAAAATTTGATTGACTGAAATTTATAAACAAAGCAAAAATGATCTTTTACTGAGTTTAAGATATTAATGACTTGCCATTTTTAACCTCAAAATACTTAAAACTCATTGAAACTTTGTTATAATCAATTGATTTTCAACTTACTAACTTGAAAGCATTTTGCCTTTTTAAAACAATTTTTTTTAAATCCTAAAGGAACCTTTTTTTCCCCTGATGCTTAGGTCCCATTTGTCATTACACATATAGGCTTGCCCTTTTACTTTAACAAATGGTTTATTTCTCTTTTAACATGTTCAGATTTTCATGAAAAATATGAAACAGTGTTTGCTCTTATTCTGTGGCTGAGAAATAGCATATTAAGACACTAAAGGAGTTGATTACTAAGAAACTTATAGATGGATCCTTGCAAAAGGAACTAAAAAAGTTTCTCTCTTCTGATTATGGTCAACTACTCCAGTTGAAGGTGGGTTCAGAGATAATTCCTGTGTCACTCTCGTGTTTCTCTAATGCACTGACCAGGGTATAGGCACAAATGACTTACAGTTAATGAAAGCTTATAGGCTGTCAAGACTCTGGAAATCTGCCTACAGAATACCTAGCATACAATTTTTATTTGACATTTAGTAGGAAAAGAAAATGTAAATTCTTTCAGAGAAAAAAATTTATCAGAAAAAGTGTTGGGGAAAGGAGGGAGTATGGGATTGGGTAGGGGGGATATAAATTGGATTACTTGAGTTATTGAAATGATTCAGGGAGGCAAGTTTCTAGAACTCCCAGTTTCCCTCTGAGATAATTTAGTCCTCCCAAAGATAGGTCGGGTGTTTCCCAGAGAGAGGAAATATTGTACTATCTGAAAGAAATAAAATCCTTGCCTGGATCCATCCTTCATAAGAAGGTTAACATCTCCCTGAAGGCTCTCTATCACCTCTAGAGACAGTGTGGTGTGTCTGGGGAGTGTATCTTTCAAACACATACACACACAATCTCTCTCTCCCACACACACACATATACACACAAACCACTAAAATAAGAGAAATAATGACTCTACTTATTGCCAGCTTCTGACTGAAATGTGCCAATTCCATTGCTCTCATAATGGAGAAATGAATATATCCTGTCAAGACCACATGATATGAATAGTGAAATGCTGTGAAGTGACTGCATATAGAAGAATCGGGAAATCCACTTTGATCTACATTTTTGATGTTTGATAATTGCACTTATTATTGGGTCCTTTATGCTCTTTTTCTTTGACATGAGATCCATTATCAGTGACAGCATGAGTGTGAGTATGGGTTTGATTTGAAAAACTACTTAAGATGAGGTAATGGAAAAGAAGCTTTTTTTTTGTCCAGGCATATTAAGAGAATGGAAGAAAATTGTGTTTCTTCATACAATGCCTCCCTTGAATTATTTCTCTTTTCTTTGTAGTATTGTTTTGGCACCTTATGAAGTTACTTCTTTTTTAAGGATTTGTTCCCTAAAACGTTTTGTATATACATAGACTGCTATTTGCTTTGATGCTTTCATTCTACAAGAAAGCATTCAGTGAACAGTTTTTTTTTTTTTAAAGATTTTATTTATTTATTTGACAGTCTGAGATCACAAGTAGACAGAGAGGCAGGCAGAGAGAGAGAGGGAAGCAGGCTCCCCGCCGAGCAGAGAGCCCGATGCGGGGCTCGATCCCAGGACCCTGAGATCATGACCTGAGCCGAAGGCAGCGGCTTAACCCACTGAGCCACCCAGGCGCCCCTCAGTGAACAGTTTTAAGAAATTCTGGTCACAAAGAGTTGTACAGGTCACATAGCCAACCTTTGCTTCTTATAAATCATTATAAGTAGAATTCATAGGCATATGTGGATAGGAAAGGACTAGAATCAGAACACAAACTCATATTTATAGCAAGACAGATAATTGGTAAATTCATTAATTAGGATTTTTCTGTATCTGTTAATTTATTTTAAATAACACTTGTTACCTTGATGCAAGTCATTATTGGCAATTAATATGTGATAATGTATTTGAATGCTTCTGCTTGCCTAAATTTCACAACAAGGGCCAAGGCTAATTTAGCACTTTAATGCAGAATTTTACACATTAACAAATTAGTATTCATCACAGTGAAGCCTAAGTAAAATGCTGATTCATTCATTTACTTATAGGCATTACCTACTGGTTGGTCTTTGGCTATCAATATGTATAATATGTTATAAATAATAAATAGTTGTAAAATTCTCTCAGCCAAAACTAAATTCTATTCCTATACTTCTGTTTATGTAGGGACTGAAAATTTTTCTCTTCTTCCTTCCTAGGTTCATCCACTGATCCAATAATTAATTTAATATAATAAGACAGATTAATGAGAAAAACAAAAAGAAATTTAATAACATGTATACCTCCTGCATAATTGGGAGAGACCCAGGAAAACTCAGTAACTCCCCTAATGGCCCAAGCTAACACTTTAAACACCATCTCCAGCTAATGACAAAAACATTCTGGCAGTGGGGAGCCAGTTATGGAAGGCTATTAGGAAGGCACAGTAAACAAGGTTATGATTGTTAGGTAGACTTAAGCCATTGCCTTCTCCAAAAGAGTTTCTAGAGATTGGGTCATCCCCCTCTTTCTGGTATAGCAAAGGAGACACCCTTACAATGGGAATTTCCTGGGGTGCTTGGGTGGTTCAGTAGGTTGAGGCCTCTGCCTTCAGCTCAGGTCATGATCCCAGAATCCTGGAATCGAGCCCCGCATGGGGCTCTCTGCTCAGCATGGAGCCTCCTTCCTCCTCTCTCTGCCTGCCTCTCTGCCTACTTGTGATCTCTGTCTGTCAAATAAATAAATAAAATCTTAAAAAAAATGGGAATTTCCCTTATAATAAATGTACATGTTTCTTACAAAAGGGTTAACTTCTATTTGGTTGTTAGACCTTCTCTGGTGTCCACCTTTTTTGTTTAAATAACCAGCTCAAAATAATCCTCATGCCAAAGAAACATATTTTGGGGTGGCAAATTCTGCTCTCCTTAAAGCTTTTTTTTTCCATCCAATTTCACAAAATAGTAGAAAAGCTTACATCATTGTCAGAACTCCTTTGCTGTGCCAAAACCCGATGCTGTGGTTTGAATATATTCTCTAGGGACAAAAGGGAACCTGCTGGGCATTGGTGACCCTCCAATACCTTTTTGATAGAGGTTCACCCTGGTACTAAACAATAAATATCAGGCTACAATAAGAGTTATCACTAAAGGCAGGGCCTGAAGTCAAAGGATTAAAAGAAAATTACTAAATTGGAAAGGGGCCAAAAGCAAACCTGATCTAAAATCTGCCTATATCCAATAACATCAAAACAAGATTTATTAAAAGGGTAACCTTTTGCAAAGTTTGTGAAATTCTTTCACTGAATTAATTCCATGTGGTGAAAGTACACACAAAATGTTTGTAGAGAGACATTAATTTTTGGTAAGATTACACTTCCCAGACATTTTCACAGAGTATTAACTTTGATACCTGATCAATACCATAGCTGATGACCTCAGATATTTCAGTTCCAACTAGTATACATCTGCTTTTGTATAGAAGTGTTAACAATTAGCACTGTAATGAAATGCTGTATAATACTTTGAAATTGAGGGTTGTGTTGGGTGGGCAATAACATTTTCATTTAAGTGATAGAGTAGGGTATTGAATGAAATTACTAATGTTTTCATGAACACTAAGAGGAAGGTATATAATCTCTGCAATTGCCTCTTTTGAATTGAGACTTTGGTGTCACATTTTCATATTGAGTTGTTACATTTAAAAGCATAAAAAGTAGTCTATCACACATTTGCATTGAGTTGTTAGGCCTTGTTCATTCCTTTGCTTTCTCTTTTTCACTTGCTTTCTGCATTATCATGGATAATGTTAAAGAAAAATTCAACTGAGTAAATTTGAAGATCTAATTGACTTTATTAAGCAATTCCTGAATTGGGCAGCATACCGTCTAGCAAATGGAAAGGAGCTCCAAAGAGTCATATAAAATGAAAGGTTTTTATAGGAAGGAGAGTGAGGAAAGGAAATTACTAACAAAAGAAAGAAAGAATTGTTTCAGGAAAAGTCACTTTTTCTAAGAGAGGAAAAGCAGGGGTTCTTATGCAGTTGACCCTATCTTCCTTTGGGAGATGAAGAGGACCCATGTGACAGATTACCTCATTGGTGCTGAACTGAAAATTTCTGACTGGCTGGTTAAGAGCACATTTCTGGAGGAGACTGAAACTCCAATTAGGTTTAATATTAAGCCCCAGTTTGGTGACTTGGCTTAACATAAATGACACCATTTGTGGCCAAGGTTTTCTTTTTGACAATTGGAAGGAGAAGGCAAGGATTCTGAAATGATTTGCTTTGTCCACATAAATAGTGGCTCAGATGAAAAAATAGCAAGTTGTTGAACCATAATATTGTATTCCAGTTGCATTCCATATTAAAATTCAACTACAGGAGCATCAAGCTTCCATTGAGTTTTCATTTCTGCTTTGTAAGGCGTGCATGCACGCGTGTGTGTGTGTGTATGTGTGTGTGTGTGTGTGTGTGTGTGTGTGTGTGTTTCTTTTAAGCTCTTTCATTTGGATAAAGTTGATTTCCAGAAATCTTCAATTTGTGGGTAGGGTTCACTTAAGAATTTCATGAGTGTTTGAGAAAATAATTTGAATGTTGACTGATGGTTCACTAAATCCTTTGAAGTTGACCACACAGTTCTCCCACATACCATAAACTAAAATTGGTTTGGGTAGGTATGAAAGGAGGTAATCTATAGAAAAAAGTTACTTATTTAGTAGAAGGATTTATTACAAATTCATTTTACATCATGTGGTTAAAATATAATTTAACAGATAACTGATTATTTATGTACATTTGCCAGAGCATGTGTGTTGGATATAGAAGAGATATATCTGAAAACATGATGGCAGAAACAAATACCTTTATTAATTTGTCAACTACTTCCCACTTTGAAAATGTGAGTTAAGGCAGAGAGCTAAGGCAGAGAATACAGTGTAGCTTTTTTCCCTGTTTCCAAATAAGATAGTATCATAGTGAATATTATGCTTTATATTTAATATTCTCACAATGTACATTTTCCATTTACCTGGAAATGTCCCAATACATTTGTACATATATGTAAGTTATTTTTTTATATTCAAGAGTAATATTATTCTATTACACTGATAATAAAATATATGATCCATATATTTCCTACTTGAGACAAATGTATTTCCAGTATGAAGCTATTATAAGATGTTCCAAATATGCATGGACTATTCAAAACTAGAATAAACACTATTAAAAAACAAAATTCAACTGAGTAAATTTGAAGATCTAATTGGTTTTATTCAACGATTCATGAATCAAGCAACATCTCATCGAGCAAGTAGGAAAAAGCTCTGAAGAGCTATAAAAAAATGGGAGACTTTTATAGGCAGAAGGGGGACAGGGACAGGGAAGGAGTGGATTAGCACTCTACTGCTAACCAGAAAATTCCAAAATGACTGGTTAAGATTACATTCCTGGGGGAGGTTGAAACTGCATTGAAGTTGGCTGTTGAGATTCAGTTTGGTGACATGGGGCTTAGCACAGGTAACTCCATTTTGGGCCTGTCGTTTCATTTTTTTAACAATCCTCTCCTTTTGATCAGACTCTCAGCTTAACTGAGAGATGCAATCAAAATTTAAGACATTAGTACCACTACCAAGTACCACTCTGTAGTTCTCACAGCTTTTATTGATCTTCTGTGTGATATTCACAAGTCTTAATGATTTTTGCTGAATCTCTGTGGTAGTCATAGGTCACAACTTCAGGCTTACAATTTTGAAGTCAATCATTCCTTTCATTTCTTTTCTGACATTCCAGTTTTAGGGAGATCATTTACTTGGTTGTTAGCAGCTGCAAACATGCATTTAAAGCTTTTGAGAAGATACAACACACCAGGGAGATTACTATATTATTATAAGTAGAATAATTCTCAATGTCTGGAGTACCATTTGGAGCCACAGTCCCCAAGATCCAAACCAATCAAAATCAAATAAGTCAAAGAAAAACCCTGCCGAAAAACTCACCTTCTTAAGCCAAGTGGCTTGCTTAGCGGTTTTCTATAAATGAGTTTCAACTTCCCCAGAAGTGTTAATCCAGGTACAGCAGGTGGTATTGACCACAGAACAGATACTTTCTTGTTCAGCAAAAAGATAATCAAAGGCTATCCTATCATCAAGAATATTTTGACCGGGAATCTGAGGATTTTTGTTGGAAAGCCATTGTTTTGGTACTGGATTCTGTAATATTTTGAAGAGTTAAGGAGAAGTTCCTGATTATATTTTCACTTAAATTTACTCCAAACCAGAGGAGTTGGACCCTGCCAGGGAAGCGAATTCTCACTCATAAATGCTACCTGGTAGTTCCATTTAAATCTGTGGCTCAAGACTGGAAAGATGACCACCATGGAGGCCAGTAAAATTTCAAGGGTCTGTAGAGTACACTGGCTGTTTTTGTTCTGGCTATCCTTACCTTGTGTCTCTTTCTTTGCATGTAGCCTAGACACAAGGGTCCCCAGGTTCGGGGTTGTTAGCCAAAGACAGGGAAACAGACCAGGGAGTCTCTAATATCATGGACAGATTGAAGTTCTTGATGGCAAATCCAGCAGGCTGAAAGGTTACCCCACTTAATAATCACCTGAGAGACGATGCCGCAGTCAAGGAAGGAAAGAGAAGAAGAAAGGGTTTCATGTTTTAAGTGAAGTACGAAGTCTTGATACAGTGTTTTGGGAAAAAGAGTCTACCTTGATGTCAGCTGCTTCTCTCCCTCGTCAATTTGATTTAGAGTTCTCCAACATTTGCACAGGACCAGATTTCAAATGTAGGTTTTATCAGCTTTAAGATACATATCCAAGGTTCAAGTCCCTAAGTTTGGCCACCATCTGGTGAGGATGACCTGGTATAGTCCCTTCCAAGCAGATTCAAGGGCAGTCTTTATTCTTAGTGATTCCAAATCAGAAATGTAGGAGAAATTTTGGAAACATTAATTTGGGGAATGGTAGTCAGATATTTGAGGAAATTAGAATTCAGGATCCAGTCTAATTTATAGGTATACACCTCAAAGATAAATAACATGATGAGAATTTAGTATTTACAAAGGTGCAGACATAATTTTGCTTTTTCCCAAGTATGATCACAGTAAAACGAATTTGTTTGGATTGGACTTGGCCCCATTATTTACTTAAGTGCAGCAAGGACAGTCATTGACCATATAAGCTCTGTTTTAAGATGACTTTGTTGGAAACTTGTAAGCAAGATACCAGGTCTAGTTTTCCAAGGGACTTTATTGGCTCTATAAAGTCAACCTTAGTTCCCTGAAACTGTCTGGTCATATGTGAGTCTATGCAAATCTCTCAAGTATAATATTGCAGCCAAACCTTTGGTGATATAACCAATGTTTCTACTTGTGTCCTGTTAATAGGGAGAACAGATTCTTACTGGACTTACATGAATAATTATTTTTCCGTGAAAAGAATACTCAAGAGTCCAAATTCCAGAGCAATCAGGTAGAGAGAAAAAACTAAATGTTACATCATTGTTTACAAAGTTACACTTTACCAAATTGTTGTAAGTTATAGAGAAATGAAGAGAAAAATTTCCTCAAACCTGGAAAAAGAAAACATTAAGGAATCACGATTGTTTTAAACAAGAAGTTATAAAAATTATAGGGGCTTCTGGGTGGCTGAGTCAGTTAAGCATTCAGCTCTTGATTTCAGCTTAAGTCATGATCTCAGAATCCTGGGATTGAGCACCATGTCAGGCTCTACACTCAGTGGGGAGTTTCCTTGAGAATTTTCTCTTTCTCTCTCCCTCTGCCCCTCCCCTGCTTGCACACACTCTATCTCCAAAATAAATAAATAAATCTTTAAAAAACATTAAAATCCTCCCTCTCAGCTTATTCAATCCCATGTTACTAATTCTTGTTCTGCTTGAATCCAGTTTCTCCATTAGTTCTGGAAATTCTTACCCAGCTTAATTTTATGATCTTAAAGTTATCAGAACCCAGTACATGTCAAAAGTCTTTTTCTTGAATCTCTTTGAAGATGAAGGCTTTTGTAGGAACACTTTTGCAAAGCATTAGAGTAAAATAATAACTGTAAATGACAAAAGACTTAAAAATGCCCATTGTTAAAAATATGATGAGTTTATTATAATGGAATCGACAAAGAAATTTGGTTATTTCTATAACATACCACATTTCAAGATAATAACTGGACTTTTGACTGACATCACATATGAGATTTTTAGGAATTTTATACAGTTTCTGAAACACTTATATTAATAACATATGCATACAAGTATATACATAAAGGCTTAGCATTACTTATTTGACAATGCTTCCCATGTAATTTAACATCTCAGATATGCCTAATTATTTTAACATCTTCCTTTTTATAAGAAGAGAGAACAAATCAATTGAGATGTTCTAGAATACCTCTGAAAAATCCCAAAGTTAGTTCAAGGTCAAAAACACTTTATTTAGCATTTGATTGGGGGAGGTTTGTCAAAAATATTAAAAGGTTTTAAAACAACTTAATCAAATAGGATCATAACTCACTGTGAAACAGCACTTAATTATTCCTTTAACCATGATGATAGTTAAAGACTTTGTAGGCAAATACAGAAATTTATATAGTTTTACAATTTCTTATTAAGGGTAGATCAATAATCTACAAAAACTTGTCTTTTCAGCACATGAAAGAAAATTAAGAATTCGCTTTATGTAACTATACTGTTGATATTAAAGCTTATTTTTAAAAACCCTTATTAAAGTTTATTCAATTTTATCCAGCTTGACCATGCATTAAATTCCTTAACAAAGATCAATCTTTCTTTCTTTCTTTCCTTTTTTATTTTTTTTTATAAATTTTCTATGATTTCATTCTTTGTTTTTCCACTTTCACATTCTGAAATAACCAACTTTTCTTTAGGCCAAAGTTACTTTATTTTCCCACAGAAAAAAATGAATTTCAATTCCTTATATCTTCTTTTACTGAAAACACATATACCACTTTCATCACATATGGGAAAGTTTCCCTTATTATTTCTAGTAGTTGTGGTTACATATATTACAATTCTTAATCCTTAAAAACTTTAATTTCTCGTGAAAATAAGTAAATCATTGCAAACTGTCTTTCACATTAACATTCTATAGTTTGGCAAATTTATAAATATTTTTAATAATTTTCAGAGGCATATACTTTCTCAGAGTAAATCAGTGTGGCACGAATCATGTTCACTAGTAGATGCAAATACCTTTAATTCCTCCGTAAAAGAAAGCATAAAGTAGATCACCTGTATTCAGTAATTAACATTTTGGTATTTTATCTTATTTGGAAATGTTCTGTATGTTAATGACTTTAACTTATCATTTAACTTAGCAAAACTTTAAGGTTTCAGGTTACTGGAGATTTTGGGAAACTATTTAAAAAGTTTTTATTACATTCACCTCTACTTAATGTACTTTTTTTTAACAACTATATTTACATTACCTACAAAAATTTTCCTAGACATTAAACATCAGTCATCATCCTGTTATTTTTCTGGTTGACAAGTTTTGTGACTGATAACATGAACTTATTCAATTAGTAAACCAAGGTAGAATGAAATTTTTATATTTAAAGCTGAAAACTCTAAAGATTTGCCAACTTTAAACTAACAAATTTTAAATTATTTTTAATACCAAATATTTTCCCAGGTCACATGTACCTGAAATTCATTTGGTTGAGTTTCTAATATATTTTTTAGGAATTTAACTTATATAAGCACTTAATTTTCTTTAAGCCAATTAGAGCTGTTTAACCAATTAATTTTGGCAATAACATCTGGAGGTAGAAAAATGCCACACTTCTACAAGATGCACATATATAGTAGACACACATGAACATACAGACAGAAAAGAGACCTTACAGCTTTCATTCTAAACTTTTTAACCATGATATGGGTAAAGACATTTTTTGTGGATAAGACATTTAAGTTGTTTATTATTATTATTTTTTATCATTCACCAAAGCTTCAAATAACCTTTCCTTCTGATAAGAATTACCTCCCTGAAGTTAGTACTTTACAGAAATGGCCTAGATTTCTATCTCAAAGGCACAGGGATAGAATGCCAAATTCCTCCAAGAAGAACTTTGTTTCCTGAGGCCAGAATATGTACAATACTCACAAGCCTTTGAAATAAACAAGGGAAGTTTTAGGATTGGTAAAAAGTAATGGGTGGACTTTGAACTGCCTCAGGAGCTGTATAGTTAGCTTTACAAAGATCTTTAAGATTAAGACAGTTGTTCTCAATTCCTCAAAGAAATGGGTTGCAGCCTAAATGACATCATAGGTTCATCTACCTGTCCACCTACATTATCCTAAGTTTACCTTTTCTTCAAGGGTAAAGATTTCCGACCAAAGTGGAAATCAAAAGATTGCTTCTATGGTTTGGATTTAGAGCTGTTTGTTTTACTAAATCCTTCCAGGGATGCTTTAGAAGGCTTTTTTTTTTTCTCCATCTGGGTTAATAGTTCTATTTCAACTTAGGGAAGAAGGCCTAAAAAAATCCTATCAGGCTCTAAATACCAGCTACCAATTTGTGACCACAGGGCTACTCAAAAATTCTTTAAAATATATTGTCAGTTTTCAGCTGGGACAAATAGTAAATATTTTTGGCTGTATTAAATAATATCCTGGACTTAAGAGGCATTCCCAAAAAGGGTACAAAAGATATTTTACTTTCCTCTCTTTATTGGGTACTACAGACAGAGATTTGGGAGAGCTGACTCTGGTAAGAATACTCACCCTTAGATGGCTTCTGCCAGTTTTTCCAGGGTCCCATTTGCGGGGTCCAAGTGGGGTTTAAAATAGAGGGTGTATCTTTGGTATCTATCAGAATTTGACAAGGTTTTTCACTACTTTTCATTTTATTTTCCCCTTGGCTGTTTAAGGAAATAACGTTAAGAGTTGATCAGAAAATCTCTAGTCTCCTCATCAGCACTGGGAGGGGCTCATATGGGAGCCATCCTTCAAAGGTAGATATGGTGTGTGTAAGGCCACTAATTTAGCAAACTTCTGTTTATGATTGTGTAGTCTTTTCAGACTGGAAGGATAATTCAGGATTACTAGAATGAGCATTCAATAAAAGAAGATAGAGGGAAGTATTATAAGTTTTATTGGTCTTATAGCCATTTGTTTTATATCCTTAATTGTTTATTAGTCTTCTGCATTGAATCTTTTAATGAAGCTATTTTGGAATTCTTGAAACCTTTTGAAATCTACTTACATACCAAGTAAAGTAAGTGTCCCATTCCCATTTGTTTGATTCATAAACCCTTACTTTCAAATGCACTTCTTAAATAAATGATCTTATCTAACTGGAACACTTCCAATAGTGGCCATTGTAATTCTACATCATTTTGAGTAGGATTTTGCAATTTTTGTAGATATTTATAGCTCCAGGACCAAGTTCTTAGACATAAAATAAGCAGGTGTGCCAGAGAGGGCATGCTTAACCCTTTGGAATTTAAAGATCCTATTTTAAAATCTATCTATCTATCTCTCTACCTACCTACCTATGTATTTTGGGGGCTCTCAGAGCTAAACTAATACCAAAAAAGGATGTATTGCTAAGTCAGGAATTGTGTGATTTTTAAAAAATATTTTATTTATTTATTTGACAGAGAGAAAGAGACAGCAAGAGAGGGAATATAAGCAGGGGAAGTGGGAGCTGGAAAAGCAGACTTCCCGCTGAGCAGGGAGCCTGACAAGGGGCTGGATCCCAGGACCCTGGGATCATGACCTGAGCTGAAGGCAGACGCTTAATGACTGAGCCACTCAGGTGCCCAGGAATTGTGTGATGTTTTATACTGTGCCTCTCAGGGAAATTTTCTTGAGGTTGGCAAGTGCCCAACCTAGTGTCAATCAAACCCATTCCATGACCAACTTATCCTCACACTGGAGTCTGAGTTATGTGGGCAGCATTATAACAACTTTTACGTGCTCAGCCCATGCCCACTAATTTTGCAGCTTTTTTTGCTTCCAAGATTTCCATTAGTAATAGCCTTTGCTTAAATTTTTGTTTACCCAAGGCCTTGTACTAGACCCAGTCCAGCTTATATCTGACTCATTCCATTTCTGGGTTCAGTTCAATTCTTAAGTCAGATCTAGTCCAATTCCAGCTGGTAACCGTCAACAGTTCCCATTATGGAAGCTGGGAATTAGGAAGAGGATTAAAACAGCAGAGATCAACAGATGAGGAGTGTGGACTGTAGGCTCCACATAAATGGGAAACTGTGAAGTGTAACTAACAGTTCCCGTATTGATCTTGTGACAGAATCAAAGGCTGGGTTTGCAGTCAATTTGGGAACTATGGAATGCCAATTAGATCAGGAGCTACACACAAAGAAAGAACTCAGAATTGAGAGGAACTTATTTATAGCCCTCGGAAATGTGAAAAAGACAGAGAATTCAAAGAGTTTTTGGGGTACCATGCCTCTGTTTGTCATTGTCCCCAAATGCCATCAGAAGTTTACTTTGGATCTCACTCCAAAGTTCACTTTGATTTCTGCCACCATCTGTTTAAAATTTTTTGAAGATTTGGTTGGGATTATTCAGTGATTCATTAATTGGGAAGCATCCCATCTAGCAAATAGAAAGGAGATCTGGAGAGCTATTAAATAATGGGAGTTTGATAGGCAGAAGGGAGCAGAGATAAGTAAAGAGCAGATTACTTCACTCTGACTGATCAGGAAGTTCCAGACTGACAGGTTAAGATTACATTGCTGGGGAAGTTTGAAACTATAATAAGGTTAGATATTAAGTGTTAGTTTGGTGACATGGGGCTTAGCACAAGTGACTCAATTTTTAGTCTGTTGCTTCTTTTTTAACACTATTTAACAAAGCACAGTATTTGGGAATCATCTGAAATTTCACTTATGTGGATACTAATTACAGAGAATGATAAGATAGAATTATTATCTAGAAAGACTGTATTGCAAATCAAGGCCTCTTGGGGTATAACTATCGTGTTCCACTATTTGGTACTTCAAATCTATTCTATTTTTTAAAGATATTATTTACCTATTTATTTTAAAGAGAGAGTGCATGTGAGCAGGGGGTAGGCAGAGGAGGAGGGAAAGGGAGAGAATCTCAAGCCAATTCCACACTGACCATGGAGCCCCTCAGGGTTGATCTCATGACCTTGAGATCACAACCTGAGTCAAAACCAAGAGTCTGTCGCTTAACCAAGTGAGCGACCCAGGCACCCCAAGTCCATTCTGTTTTTTATAGCATCAAGAATTACTTGATCATCAGGGGTCTGCCTTGCTTTAACCAAACTCGTATAAAACCGGTAGGTCAACTGATTAATTTAAAATATGAAACATAGCTTTCAAGCTGTTAAAAATATTTTTGTCAATGATCCGAGCATTAATTTCCTGTTGGGAAGCTACATGAAAAGTCAAATGATAACCAAGTTTCTAGACAACAATGGACACGAGAAGGAAAAAAAAGTTTGTTTAGAAGATCAAACTCTTGGGGCACCTGGTGGGTCAGTTGATTGAGTGTCCAACTCTTGGTTTTAGCTCAGGTCACGATCTCGGGATCCTGGGATACAGCCCTGAATCAGGTTTTGTGCTCAGTAGGGAGTCTGCTTGAGATTCTCTCTCCCTTTCCCCTTGCCCCTCCTGCCTCTCTCAAATAAATGAATAATCTTTAAAAAAGAAGATCAAATTCTTAATATCCCAGTATAGGATATGTGAAAATCTAATACCAGATACTTAGGCTCCTGAAACAGGCCACCCCCTTAATTCAGCAACATAGGTAAGGGGGGACAATGATAAATTCTATAATTCCCCTTTTCTATCTCCCATGTTTCTGATAGCACATTCTTTCTTCAGATAATTTACTATAACTCTTAGCATGTCAATTTAATCTCACCTGGCTATTCATAAAATACTTGACCACTCAGTCATGGATTATTATTTAGGATGGGTTTCTTCTACAAATAATTGATCTCATTCATTACATTTTTGTCCTAATTCCCTTCTCGAGTTATGGTGTTTACTTTTAAATTTGGGAAGGTACCTTATTTTCATGTGTATATTGCTTCCGATTCTTAGCCTTGAACCATTGCCACATCCAGGACCTCATTGATAGATGAATAGCCAAAAAATAGAAATATATGTAGCTATGTAATTAAGACTCTTAACTGCAGGTAACAGAACCATAAACAAAACAGTGAGAAACTGAACTTATTATAAGAATATGAGATTATATCAGAAAACCTAAGGACAGAAATCATTATAAGGCCTAATGAAGCACTGGGGCCAGGAATTAGAAAGAAGTCAGTAACTCTCATGGTCTCAATCTCTCCAGGTATTTCTCTGCCCATTTGTTTTCTTCTCTCTGCAGATGATCTCTGTTTGTTTATTTCTGTACATGTCTGGAAAAGGCAACACCCCTGGATTTTTAATTGACATGACATCTCAATTTAAAAATCTGACCGAGACTGACTAAGGCTCTGTTCCAATTCTAAAATCCTGGAAGAGATAACACAATTAGTAAATCTTGGATTGGAGGCCCACTGCCAGAATATTTAACTGTCAAAATATTAGGAGAAGAATTACATAAGAGCGATGGGGGACTTATTTCTGTAAGTGTTTGACAGTTTTTAGAAAAAGGAGAAGGTGAGCTAAGCAAATATCCCCAGATTGATTGTTATATATGAAGAGGCTAATAAGAATTAGGTATTTCTTTGATTTGAATTTCCTCAACTTTTATTTCAAATATTATAATTTTCACTTTGATTTCCATTTGCCTTTTTATATTTCCTTTTTCTCTGGTAAGATTTTCTTTCTATTTATTATGACCATATTGTTCTTCATATCTATGAACATAGTTACAATAGATACTTTGAAATCCCTTGTCTGCTAATTCTAACATCTGCATTACCTTGGGATGAGTCTTGGTAATGCCTCTTCTCTTGAGAAAGGGTCACATTTTTGTATTTTATCATATATTGAATAATTTTGCTTTGTATTTTGGACATTATGATTGTTATACTGTAGAGACTCTGGATTCTATTATATTCCTCTAAGGAATATTGATTTTTTTCTTTATATTTTAGCAAGCAACTCGATTGTTGACTCAAACTTTGCCTCTTGGATTGCAACTCTAATCTCAATTCAGTTCTATTATTCTTAGGTGGAGTCTGCCTCACACATAAATTCTTCTAGGCTCAGCTGGAGATTTGGGCAGAGTTTATGCACAGTGTGGGCTACAACCTTTCCATCTCCTTTTGGGGGTTCCCTGATGACTCTCTAGTGGCTGTAATTGCCTGAACTCTGTCCTCTGGTTTTAAGCCAATTTTCTGTCAGGGTTTTTGTTACCTTGTGTAACTTGGATAGCTTTCTACTTTCAGGTCAAAAAAATCCCACAAAAACTTGAAACTCACTCATCACTTCTCATCTTCCCAGTTTTGATTCTCCTCCAGAATCTACTTGCTTTTGCTTACACTCTAGTGCCTATAGGTCATTGATATTTGTATTGGATTTTGTCCAGTGGTTGTTATCTGCAAGAGGGAAGGGTATGGCAGAAGTTTATTCAACTATACTCTTCACTTATGAGACAGCTCCCCCTGCTCTTTATATGATAAGTTAATTTTTTTTTGTTTTTAAATGAAAGTAACACAAGCTTATTGTAAAAAAAACTATATAATAAAAATAGCATTTATATAATGTTTAGTATATGCTAGGCCCTGTTCTAAGTACTTTATGTAAAATAGCTAGTTAATGAAATCAAGTACTGCAAAATTATGTAAAGTACATTTAAAAGTTCTACTTCTCTGGGACACCTGGGTGGCTCAGTGGTTAAAGCCGCTGTCTTCGGCTCAGGTCATGATCTCAGGGTCCTGGGATCGAGCCTCACATCGGGCTCTCTGCTCAGCAGGGAGCCTGCCTCTTCCTCCTCTCTCTCTCTGCCTGCCTCTCTTCCTACTTATGATCTGTCTGTCAAATAAATAAAAATCTTAAAAAAAAAAAAATTCTACTTCTACCCAGGTGCCTGGGTGGCTCAGTTGGTTAAGGCTCCAACTCTTAGTTCTGGCTCAGGTCATGATCTGATGGATGATGAGAATGAGCTCAGGCTTCATGATGAACAGACAGTCTTCTTGAGGATTCTCTCTCTCTGCCTCCCCCCAACACTCATGTGCTCGATCGTTTCTCTCTCAAATAAATATGTCTTTAAAAACTTTCTACCTCTCCCATCATTCTACTCCCTGAGAGACGAGTATTCTTCCTGATATTTTTTTTACAGAAATGAGATTATACTGTATATTATTTTTCTATGATCTGCTTTTTTTCACACTCACAGTTTATCCTGGGTATCATCCCAAGTTATTTGAAATCTTGAATTATCTAAAATAAATTGGCTTCTATAACAACAGCTGCTACTACTGCAATCTACACATACAAACATGCACATGCTTACAGGCTGTGTACTTTCATAAAGAAAGTTGCATGGTCATTTTGAGGAATGAGTTTTTATGGTTAAGGTAGCTTTACCTAAATTCTCTCCCTCCTCCTTGAGATGGTTAAACGATGCTCATGCGCAGTGTCAGAGTATCGAGATCAAGACCACACTCTGTATTTAACTGTACTTTGGACTATACTTTGTAGTTAACTGTACTTTAGAATTAATTAAATCTTCTTATTTTAGTCCACATAATCATTATGAGGATAAAAATGAAAAAAAAATATATGAAAAATACTTTGAAAAACTTAAATTGTTATTTGAATCCAAGTAATACCAATTCAGCTTGTATTTCTTGAGTGACTACTGCATGTAAGAGTCTGTGCTCATTGCTGGGGTTTATAAGAATGAGTGAGATGCAATCTCTGTTGTCGAGGTGATACGATCCAGTTTTGAAAATGGGCACTTGAACGTGGCTAATCTATGTACCAATTTAGAAATATAGTTAATGCTATGATACAGATTTTTAAACCATGTTATAGGAGTAGCAGTGGGAGAGCAAGTAATTCTGACAAAGAGGATCAGAGAAGATGTCTCAGAAGTGATAAAATGTGAGTTGGACTATGAATGATAAAAAGAATTTTAGGTATGGGACAGAACAAAGAGAATGGATTCTAAGATGAAGGAACAGCATAGGTTCAGGCATTAAAGTTATTTTTTTCTTCTGAGAGTGCCAAGAAATATATTGTGGTTGAAGCAGAGGGTATGGAATTTGACTGTGGGATCATGGGAGGTAAGGATTAAAAATTTAGAATGAGAACAGTAGAGTGATTCACATTTAGATTGTGAAAGACCTTATAACCATCATTCTAAGGATCTGCATGGAGTATGATAGCTAATGGGTGAAGGATTTTGGCCAGAGGAATAGCATGGTACAGTAGTAAAAATGATACCATCTTCTATTACCAGCTAGCGTAAAAATGTACAGTGGCTCAAAAATAGCTATTTCTCATTCACCTAAATGCAACCTGAAAATTCTTGATTACTAGGCAGTTCTCCAAGTTTTCACCCAGTTCATCCAAGGTCCCAGGCTCTTTCCATCCTATGACTCCATTGTCTTTTACCCATGGCTTGAGAAGTTGCCATAGTTTGTGTACATTAAACTAGAGGAACGGAGAAGAGCAAAAATGGAAGTTTTTATGGACCAGACCTGAGAGTGTGGTACTCAACACTTCTATTTTCTAGGCTCAGTCTAATGTCTAGACCTAGCAAGAAAGGTTGGAAAATATGGTCTGTGTTCCTTAGAAGAGGGAAAGGATTTAGTGAACAGCTTGGTAGTCTATGTCATGCACAGTCAGATTTAGTTTTTAGGAAGTATATTCTGGTGGCAGGGTTGATGGATTCAGGTGAGGCTACTAAAGGCAGGAAGAACAAATAAGAGGCTGTTGTAAGAGTTCAAGTGAGACATAATGAGGCCCCTAAGACATTCGCAGCAGGGATAAAAGGGACACATTATAGAGGTAGGATTTGGTGACAGATTTGGGGGATGTGGAGGTTGATGACACAATCAACTAAATGAACAGTAAATTTCTCTATTTCATGCTGATAATGCTCATCCAAAAGTAAAAAGTTGCTTTCTTAAACTCATTAATTATTGAGCACTAGTTGATCAGAATCCTTTACTAAGAACTAAAGGAAAATAGGGAAGAAATATTTGATAAAGCCCTTTTGCTCAAAGAGTTTTTAATCTTTAATACACCCAAAGAACAACTTTAGAATTTTATATATATCCACAACACAAATTAATTCACCACAACCTGAACCCAGAATGCTAGAGATATTCAGGAGGAGAGTTGTGATCAGGAGTACATGGGATCATTTAGATTAAGTTTAGGGTTCAGATTTTATTTCTTCATTTAACAAGTTATGTATTAAGTGTATGGTGTGCTTGATAATTGTATTCCCTGGCTTATAAAAGGTTGATGTGTTGAATGAAATATTAGCTGTTTAATTAAACAAATAAAGCACAACCCTTGTTTTTGAGGGACTTAACTAGAAATAAGTAATAGGATCAATAGGGTTAACATACAGGTAAACAAGCTAGATAAAGTGTAACAAATGCTATGATAGAATAGTCTAGTTAGGGCACAAGGAAACAGTGTTCAGGAAGATGTTTATAAAGGAGGAAGCCCTTGAACTTGTCTTGAAATAAGACTGCCGGAAACGACACAAATCAAAGATGAAAGGTGGAGGAAGAAAGGTCTTTTCAGTGCCAGAGCAAAGAGAAAGAAATGACAAGTGAGTGTGCAAGATGTGAAGTATAGTGTTCCCTGAGGGTAGGAACTAGGTTATGTTAATATTTGTACCCTCTTGCCTACCATAGTACTTAACCCTTAACAAATGCTCAGAAACGTTGGATTCTATCCCTAGGACTATTCTCATAGTCCTTGCTAGTGTGTCTAGTTTACTTCTGTCCAACTTCAGACATTTAAGTAATTAACAGAGGTGGTAAAATAATGATTTTTCCATCAGTAGTTGAAAGCTCTGCTTGTCCCTGCTGGTGAACTCACTCTGCATTCCCCTAAGGCTACAAAGTCATGTGTAGGTGTATGTGGTTGCTTTAAATTGCAATTGCAAACCTTCATTGATAGAAGCTCTCTGAGTCCCAATTTCTCTTCAAGTGAGATGCCTAACTGAAAGAATCGTATCACCAAATACCATCTTGAATTCAAGATCACACTGAGGCAATGAATAAAGTTTTGTGTGATGTGAATCACTAATAGTTTGAATATCTCTTACTGGAGCAGAACTATATTTCTTAAAATCTAACAACCATATTTTCTTAGTGAAATTTACTGTTTGAAATGTGTAAGTACACTTTAGTCCTTGAAGGGTAATAATTTTAACCTGAAATATTTCAGAATAAGATAATAAGTTAACACTTGGCAAAGTTTGAAAATGTAATTTTATTTCATTGGAATTTTTGCCTCTATCATATTTGTATATTTATGCATAAATATCTATTATAATTTAGGTGCTCTACTTTAATTTTCCATGAACTCAATCCCTAATCCACACTGATAATGTTTTTTTAAATTTTTATTTATTTTTTTAATTTCTTTTCAGTGTTTCAGAATTCATTGTTTATGCACCACACCCAGTGCTCCATGCAATACATGCCCTCCATAATACCCACCACCAGACTCACCCAACCTCCCATCCCCCCGCCCCTCCAAAACCCTCAGGTTGTTTCTCAGAGTCCACAGTCTCTCATGATTCGTCTCCCCCTCCCATTTCCCCAACTCCCTTCTCCTCTCCATCTCCCCATGTCCTCCATGTTATTTCTTATGCTCCACAAATAAGCAAAACCATATGATAATTGACTCTCTCTGCTTGACTTATTTCACTAAGCATAATCTCTTCCAGTCCCATACATGTTGCTACAAAAGTTGGGTATTCATCCTTTCTGATGGAGGCATAATACTCCATTGTATATATGGACCACATCTTCCTTATCCATTCATCCGTTGAAGGGCATATTGGTTCTTTCCACAGTTTGGCGACTGTGGCCATTGCTGCTGTGAATATTGGGATTCAGATGGCCCTTCTTTTCACTACATCTGTATCTTTGGGGTAAATACCCAGCAGTGCAATTGCAGGGTCATAGGGAAGCTCTATTTTTAATTGCTTAAGGAATCTCCACGCTGTTTTCCAAAGTGGCTGCACCATCTTGCATCGCTGCCAACAGTGTAAGAGAGTTCCCGTTTCTCCACATCCTTTCCAACACTTATTGTTTACTGTCTTGTTGATTTTGGCCATTCTAATTAGTGTAAGGTGGTATCTCAATGTGGTTTTGATTTGAATCTCCCTGATGGCTAGTGATGATGAACATTTTTTCATGTGCCTGTTAGCCATTTGTATGTCTTCATTGGAGAAGTGTCTGTTCATGCCTTCTGCCCATTTTTTGACATGATCATCTGTTTTGTGTGTGTTGAGTTTGAGGAGTTCATTATAGATCCTGGTTATCAGCCCTTTGTATTGTCATTTGTTAATATTTTCTCCCATTCTGCTGGTTGCCTCTTTGTTTTGTTGACTGTTTTTCCTTTGCTGTGCAGAAGCTTTTGATCTTGAAGAAGTCCCAAAAATTCATTTCGCTTTTGTTTCCTTTGCCTTTGGAGACATATCTTGAAAGAATTTGCTACGGCCGATGTCAAAGAGGTTACTGCCTATGTTCTTCTCTAGGATTCCGATGGATTTCTGCCTCATACTGAGGTCTTTTATCCATTTCGAGTTTATCTGTGTATGGTATAAGAGAATGGTTGAGTTTCATTCTTCTACACATAGCTGTCCAGTTTTCCCAGCTCCATTTATTGAAGAGACTGTCTTTTTTCCACTGTATATTTTTTTCTGTTTTGTCGAAGATTATTTGACCATAGAGTTCAGAGTCTACTCTGTTCCACTGGTCTATGTGTCTGTTTTTATGACAGTACCATGCTGTCTTGGTGATCACAGCTTTGTAGTAAAGCTTGAAATCGGGCAACGTGATGCCCCCAGTTTTGTTTTTCTTTTTCAACATTTCCTTAGCAATTCGGGGTCTCTTCTGATTCTAGGGATATCTAGGGGCGCCTGCATGGCTCAGTGGTTAAACATCTGCCTTCGGCTTGAGTCATGATCCTGGGGTCCTGGGATTGAGCCCTGCCTGCGTCGGGCTCCCTGCTCAGCAGGAAGCCTGCTTCTCCCTCTGCCACTCCTCTCCCTGATTGTGTTCCCTCTCTGGCTGTGTCCCTCTCTGTCAAATAAATAAATAAAATCTTAAAAAAAAGCTAGAGATATCTAAACCTCTTTGGTGTTTTCCTGCTAGTAAATACTTATATTACAATAAATGGACAGGGCGAATATTTGAGACCAAACAGACTCAAGTTTAGGTTCCAGGTTTGCCACTTACTAACAGGGTGAACTTCCTGAGACTTTATTTCTTCACCTGTGTCTTAATCCATCTGGGCTACTGTGACAGAGTACCATAAACTGGGCGGCTTACAAACAACAGAAGATCAAACACTTTCTCAGCTTTGGAGACAGAGAGGCCAAGATCAAGGTGCCAGCAGATCCATTGTCTGGTGAGGACCCGTTTCTTTGGTTCACATAGGCTGTCTTTCTGGTGTATTTCCTCATGGTGAACAGGGTGAGATAACTCTGGAGTCTTTTTCTTTAAGGGCACTAATTCCATTATGAGGGCTGTATTTTTTTTTAAGATTTTATTGATTTATTTGACAGAGAGAGAGAGCACAAGTAGTTGAAGTAGCAAGCAGAGGGAGAGGGAGAAGCAGGCTCTCCACTGAATAGGGAGCCCCATGTGGGGCCCAATCCCAAGACCCTGGGATCATGACCTAAGGCATAGACAGCCACTTAACCAACTGAGCCACCCAGGCGCCCCGAGGGCTGTATTCTTAAGGCCTAATCACCTCCCTAATGCTATCACAATGGAGATTAGGTTTTAACTGACAATTTTGGAGGGACAAACATTCCATCTGGAGCAGTCTGTAAAATGCAAATAGTAACAACTACCTTCTGGTAAGATTTTGTGAGAATTAAAGATTTTGTTGTGGAAATTACCAAGTATGAGGTGTTTAAAGATTGGAAACTTCTGCTTCCAGTGGTGTTGACCGTATCTTTCAAGTAAAGTCATACTTCCTGGGGGAGGGGAGCAGGGAATTGTGTTTGGAACTGTTCTCTGCATATTACAATTTGAAAACTTCTTCCCTTTGTACCAATATTATGTGCAACTCCAATGTATACAACAAATAAAAGTGAAAATGAGGGCCCCAAAGCTCCAACCTTCATCCTAGTCCCTAAGACGTGTTCCTGAAACAGAGTGAAAACCATTCCCTCAGTGGCACCCATTTAAAAATACAGGGGAAACTTAAAACATGACATTGATAACAATAACAAGATAGCTAGGAAAACATTCTGAGTTTCTTGGAGATCCCTATATGATCTAAATATTTACTCTGTGGTCACTATGATAATAAAATCACTACAGTTGACACGTATGAGAAAAGTGTGCACTATGCCTACATTTTTTTAAATTCCAGTATAGTTAACATACCATGGTGTATTAGTTTCAGGTGTATAATACAGTGATCCAACAATTCTATACATTATTCAGTGCTCATCATGGTAAGTGTACTCT
The DNA here is from genome assembly GCF_010015895.1 of Lontra canadensis. Classification (NCBI taxonomy): domain Eukaryota; kingdom Metazoa; phylum Chordata; class Mammalia; order Carnivora; family Mustelidae; genus Lontra; species Lontra canadensis. Next base: position 4,272,205 of record NW_022631075.1, on the reverse strand, counting down.
GATTCCCCTTCACCTATTTCACCCAGTCCCCCACCCACCATTCCTCCTTAAAAATACCAGTTTTTTCTTTATAGTTAAAAGTCCATTTTTTGGTTTGTCTCTTTTTTTCTTTGTTCATTTGTTTTGTCTTTTAAATTCCACATGTGAGTGAAATCATATGGTATTTGTCTTCCTCTGACTTATTTCACTTAGCATAATAACCTCTAGACCTATCCATGTTGTTGCAAATGGCAAGATTTCATTCTTTTTTTTTTTGTAAGACTTTTTTATTTGAGAAAGAGAGGGGAGGGAGGGGCAGAGGGAGACAGAATCTCAGGCAGACTCCCCACTGAGTGGAGCCCAGTATAGGATTTGATCTCATGACCCTGCGGTCATGACCTGAAGCAAAATAAGAGTTGTTGCTTAACCAACTGAGCCACCCAGGCACCCCTCATTCTTTTCTTATGACTGAGTGATATTTCATTGTATTTATATACGACATCTTCTTTATCCATTCATCTATCAAAAAACACTTCAGTTGCTTTCATAATTTACCTATTGTAAATAATGCTGCAATAAACACAGGGGTGCTCATATATTTTCAAATTAGTGTTTTCATATTCTTTGGGTAAATACACAGTAATGGACTTACTGGATCATCTGGTAATACTATTTTTAATTTTTTGAAGAACCTCCATATTGTTTTCCAACAATGGCTACATCAGTTTGTATCCCTACCAATAGTGTACCAGGTGTTTTTCTTTTCTCCACATTCTTTCCAACACTTGTTGTTTCTTATGTTTTTTATTTTCACCATTCTGACAGGTGTGAGGTGATATCTCATTGTGGTTTTGATTTGCATTTCCCTGATGAATGATGTTGAGCAATGTTTTCATGGTCTGTAGGCCATCTGTGTGACATTTTTGGAGAAATGTGTATTCATGTCTTCTGCCCATTTTTTAATTGGATTATTTGGCTTTTTTGGCATTTTTGACCTATCATTTTAAAAAGACACAAATAGAAATGGATGTCCTTTGACTAGAGAAGTATAAACTTTTCATGGTTTCCCATCTTGGCTGAAGTTTTGCAGATGAGGTTAGCTACAATAATTATCAGGGGACTTACAATTATTAGAGAAAGGGACTAATTCCCTCAGAGAATGCGAGGCCACAACTAGACCAAATAACCTTTAAAACATGAATAAAAACAACAACCCTTCCTCAAGATACTTCGTTATAATCCATTTGAAAATTACTGTAAAATATTGGTTGTTAGACTAAGATGCTGTTTATAGCCACCTTCCAGAAAACTGTTTTAATAAGTCTGTAGGTTTTCAGTATCCTCAGTGATCCACAGCATCCCCAATATGAATGGCACACCCTGGAATGGAGCACTCTTGTGTAGTATGCAATCTGCATATCATTATACAGTGACCCTGACGATATCCATATTTTTAAATGAAGATGAATTGTTTTGGTAATTAAAAATGACAGCTAATTAAAAATTCAATTTTCACTTAAATTTTTTTTGCAGACTCCTTAGGAAATGAGTTAAAGTAATGCAGTAAAACCACATAGAATTTCAAGGGCTTCTCTGTAGATAGATAAAATAGCAGAAATTCAGCTGTCAACAAAATTATAAGCAAATTAGGTGCTATCTATGAATTTAAGTGTAAAATTTGTAGAAATCTTCCTGGAGGTGATTGAGTTGAATATAATTTACTCATATTGGCAGATGAAATTCCTTCTTTTGCTTTTTTATGGTTTTAAATATATTGGATATATATATGCATTGTCTTGACTCTTAAGCTTAAGTACCCTCAGAATATTGAAAAACCAAGGCAACATTTATTTTATTCCTAAAAAGGAAATTTTTAACCAAAGTTCCACTTACTAGAACAAAAACATTTTGCAGTTTAACAGAATGATTAAATAATCCTGGTAGTAAAACTCTGTTTTGCGAAATGAATCCACTGGGTAATGAAAACCAAGCCAATATAACAGGGGTCAGCAAACTATGGCCCCTGCGCCAAATCTGGCCCACCACCTGTTTTCATAAATGAAGTTTTATTGGAGCATAGCCACATATTCATTTACATATTGTCTATGGCTGCTTTGGTGCTAGACAGTAGAGTTGAATAATTAGACAGAGACCATATGACCAGCAAAGGTTAAAATAATTAGTATCTGGTCCTTCACAGAAAAAGTTTACAGACTCATACAATATTAAATTGTTTCAGTTAAATATTAAATTATAATTTAATATTAAAATATTTCAATATTAAATTATATAGGGTTATAATTTAATACAAAAGTAATTTAATATTAAATTATGTGGAATTTCAATATTTAATTATATGGCTTTATGAGCAATTCATAAATATAAGAAAGAATATTCCACACCACTTTACTTTAAATGTTAATTGTTATCAGGAAAGGTATTGGAAATTAAACAGAATACTTTAAGCTCCCTGTTGTGTGGCTGTAGTGAATCCAGACATAAGATCACTAAAAAGCATCAAGCCATCCCATAGAAGGAGCTGTTGTGATAGTCATAATTTGAGGAAGATGCAGAAAGTTCTGGAATATGGTTCAGCATCAAGAAGACTAGGGAAAACACTAATGGGAGGGATGGTTCTCGGACTTTATTTGCAGAACCCTTTCTTCAAACAAAATTTCAAAGGGAAGGAAATCCAAGATACAAAAAAAAAAAAAAAAGGTGAAGGTGATGATAAAGCTGGGGTGGATGAACTTTAAAGTTCTGCTTGATTGGATCCCTCTCTCTCTGGCCTTCTCCTCTGTGCAGAGGAGCTTTGTATTTTCAAATTAGTAACATATCACTGAAAGTGAATCAGAAAGCTTACTGAAAGAAAAGGCATATTTGTATGTCCATCCAATCTAATTTCCAGCATGTCCTGATATGTTTCTTATGCTCTGTTGCCATCTCCCACTTATTTTGTCTTTTATTTTCCTGTTATGAAATATTTGTGACAAATGAAAAAGGTTGAGTTTAATATTTACTCAACAAATTTTGTAAAACTTTAACTAAGTAAATGTACACATAAACAGAGAAGTATTTTTGGTATGCTGTTCAGCCAGTAGTCATAGAAAAGTTTATTACTTCTTGAAAGAAATAGTATTTTTTACATTCTGTTCCTTGGTTAAACCAGTACTTCACAACAGTGAATAATAACTGTAATGGATATAACTTATTGAGTACTAGCCACGTGCTAGGCACTATTCTCGATACTTGCTGTGGATTAATGCATTAATCAAAATTCCTATGACATGGAATCTATTATTATATTCATTTAAATTGGAAAAAACTAAGGCTCAGAGTAGTTAGTAACTTACTCAAGGCTCCCTAGCTAGTGAGTAGCCAAGCTGGAATTAAAGATTTGAACTCAGTCTGATGATAGCCTTCTCTCATAATCACTGCTTTAAAATTTTTATCTTTTACTGCCCTCTATTGAATTCATTTTACTTTATTCTTATTCTCCCTCTACTAACAATTATTCATTTTAGTTCTATTATTGTAGGAGATACCTTAAATTTTTATCATCTTTATTTGGCTTGAAGTCTGAAATTATTAAGTTTCTCTCCCCTTTTCCTAAACAATAAATGGAGCTTAGAATGCTTTCATATGGATCATCCTCTCTTCACTTACATGTAATTATTATTGATTATTTTTTATTTCAATAATCAATTATTGATTATTTTATTATTATTGATTTAGTTTTTTCTTAACACACGAAATTATAATATTTTCCACATTCACTGCTCATTTAGATTTACCCATGTGTTTATCAAATACTTTACTCACCATTCCTTTTTACAGTTTAGTCCTTTCTTTTAGATTGTTTTTATGCTTCTTTAAGTGCATCCTCTCATTGTTCTTTAATCAAGGGTCTGTTGGTGGTAAATTCTCCATCCTTGTAGAAAATTGTCTTCATTTTACCCTCAGTGTTGACTAACAAATTTGCTAGATGTGGAATCCAATATTGGCAGTTTTCTCCAAGCATTTTGAAAATATTGCCTCATGAACTATCAGTTAGAATCCTTCCTGATATAAGGAATATACCAAGAATATTCAAAATAGTAGTTCAAACAACAACAATATGAATTTTTCTCTCATAACATGCAATCCAGACCTAGGCAGAACCAGGGTTGGTCAGTTGAGCAGCTCAATATATCAGGGCTCTGGATCAGTTTCTCTGTGACTTTTTTCTCTTTTATGTTACAGTTGTTAAATGGCTGACAACTACAAAATCACGTCCTAATAATGACAATGCCCAAAGGCTTGAAAAAAGAACAGATTTTTCCTTACACATCTCTGTATATATCAGATAGAATAATCTTTGTCAGAAATCTCTCAGACTTGCTCTCATCCAGAACTGGGTGACATGCCCAGCCTCTAATCTAATCACTGGCAAAGGTGAATGGAATATTCTAGTTGCTTGAACTAGTAATGGCGCTCAGGGTGGGACACATCTTTCATACCTGAACAACTAAGGGTTCTGTTAGCAATGTGAAAGAGGTTAATGGCTATTGGATAGGCAATCAACAGTGCTTGCCACACATTATCTTATAGTTCCTGTGGTGTAATTGAGAAATCTGCTGTCAATCTAATTAATTATAGTTCCATTATAGGTAATCTCTTTCTATTTATCTGTTTTAAGTCTTTCTCTTTGATGTTGTGCTTATTCACATCATTCAGGAAACAGGTGCCAAGATGTGATTAGATGGACAAGTTTTCTGGAAGACTCTTTGAAGGATAAAAGAGAGGGAACAGGAGAAGACAGGGAGGATATTCAGGTTCTGACATTTATGGAGGAGAGAAAAATGAGGAGGAGGAGTCTCAGACTACTATGCAGATCCAATAAAGTTTTGGCCAGGCTGATGGAGAGTCCTAGAACCAAAATTACCATTAAAACACTTCCCTATCTTGCAGAAATGGACTATATTAATACCCAAATTATGTTCAGCCATTTGAGGGGGACGTAGACCACAACCTGGCCTTTAGGGTGGACCTAGTACTGGATTCAGAAAGGCGGGGATTGGGGCTGTTAGTCAACGATGCACTCATAACAGATCCAGGTGGTATATGTTCATGGCTGCCTCAGATGTTCTTTTTTTGTTTGTTTTTAAAGATTTTATTTATTTATTTGACAGACAGAGATCACAAGTAGGCAGAGAGGCAGAGCAGAGAGAGAGAGAGAGAAGCAGGCTCCCCGCTGAGCAGAGTCTGATGCAGGGCTCGATTCCAGGACACTGGGATCATGACCCGAGCCGAAGACAGAGGCTTTAACCCACTGAGCCACCCAGGCGCCCCTCAGATGTTCTTAATGTGTGGATTTACTTTTATTTATCCTGCTTGGGGGTTGTGCTCCCTGAATCTGAGAATTTTCTCACAATCTCATTTTTGATTTTTTAATCAGTCTTGGAAAATTCTCGGTCATCATCGTTTCTTCCTATTTTCTTTATTTTCTGCTTCTAAAATTTTTATTAGATATGTATTGTGTTCTGTCATTCTATCTTCCATGACCCTTACTCCATCTTTTAGATTTTTCATGTCTTTATCTGTCTATACTATATTCTGTGTAATTTCTTCAGATATGCATTCAAGTTCACTAGTTCTTACTTTATTTGTGCCTTACTTGCAATTTAAGTTGCTCTTGGTATTTTATTTTCCATTGAGTTTTGCATTTTGATATTATATTTTTCTTTTTTTATTTTATATTTTTCATTTTTAGAATTCTTATTCTTTTTGAAGTCTACATGATCCTTTTTTTTTTTACAAATAGTGTTTTATTGTTATGTTTTACTTTCTAACTTTAGCCATTTTAAATGTGCTTTTTTATGGTCTCTAAACAAAGGCGCTATTACCTGATATTCTCAGGGATCTAATCTTATAGTTTGTTGAGTGTATTGGCTTTTGTTTAAAATGGACTATTTCCTCATATAATTTTTAACTTTGGATTGTGATCTTGTTTGCAGTTGTCTCTACCAAGGCGTCCAGATACTTCCATACTAATGTCTTATATGGGTAGTCTTATATGTCTTATATTGGTAGTCGCTAAACCACACAGAAAATATAAACTCAACCATAATTCATTGCATGATCTACATCCATACTTATGAATTCTCAGGAATGATTTTTTTTATTGTTTTTACCCAGAGCCCAGTCCAGAACAGACAAGATTCTTTTTTGTTCTTTTATGCCAATGGGCAGATTTTTTCCTAGTACACCCTTTTTTGAAGAGTCGCATTCTGAAGGTCCATATATAGGCAACATAGGCAGGTCTCAGTTGCAACTTCCTGCCTTGGGATAACTCAAAGCCTGTGTCTTGCTTCTTTCACCTTAGCCTTAAAAGCCTGTTCTTAAATCACCCACTTGCAAAGGAGCTGCTGTGTCAAATCCTGGGCATGCCATTCTTATTTAGAATTCCCACCCTGGTTTTGGCTTCTGAGTTTTTTTAAACTTCTGAGTGCCATTCTTCATTTGAAAAGATAAATGACATATTTACCTAGCATTTTTAGGTGCTTTGTGGTATAAAACATTTTAGGTTTTCTAGTCTACTATTATTTCCAGAAGCTGAATTCTTAGTTCCTACTCTATACTGTTTCTCTGTAGTTTGATTTCCAAGCATCAAACTTTGCTTGCCATCAATATACCTTTTCTTTATAGTTTAAGAAATTGTGATATTAGAAAAAAAATCTTGATATCACTGACTTCAGAGAAAACTATAGTGCTTCCAGGGAAGCTACAAGAGGTCACAGATATGCTAGGCATCGATGCTGGAAAACGTTTTGACCAAGCTTACCATTGAGTCACTGGAAGAAAAGCAGATGCCTTTTCTAAGGAGTACTAGAAAGTCACGTTGCTTGTTTGTTTTGTTTTGGTTTGTTTTTGTTTTTGTTTTTGTTTTTAAGCATAAGCCATTGTTTCAAGGAAATTGCTCTAAATGTTACCTGTTTTCTATCATCTACTAAGAAAAAGAGAAGAAATAAACTGCTGTGACCCAGCTGGTTAGTTGTGTATGTTATGAAGTTTTATTATGTCAATAAAGAGTTACTTTTCTTTTTTATTTTTAGAGGGGTGTGGCAGGGAGGCAGAAAGAGAGGGAGAGAGAGAATCTCAAGCAGACTCAGAACCAGACATGGGGGCTCGATCCCACAGTGACCTGAGTTGAAATGAAGAGTCCACATTTAACTGACTGAGCCACCCAGGCACCCCAAGAGTTACTTTTCTTGAGAAAGTATGTTTCTGAGTCCTGTAAAACTGGATGAAAGGCAGTCAGCTGCTAGATTATTATCACAGATCCAAGGTCCCATCTAGTGGCAACAGTTCATGTAAACTTATGTCCATATAATTCGCAAAAATAAATGTAGGCTCATTTTTAATGTAATAAACATGTATCAAGCTTTCCAACATCAACTTGTTGATAAAAATGTTTTTTACAATACATTGTAATATTCTTTTAGGACGTCTGTAAAGGAGATTTCTAATGGCTATCTACCAAGTAGCTATTCTAAGTTAGAGATTTGTTTTAAAAATGTTTACATTTTGTATACCATTTAAGGAACAATTTGTGAGTTAATATAACAAAGTCTCATAATTTAAAACTTATTTTCATGTTGATAGAGCTAAGCTGAAACTTACCCTGAGATATCCCATCGAAAGGGTACTATGAAGATTGTAGAAGGTTTGTTTCACCTGCTTAAGAGCATAAACTGTTTTACACATGTTAAAAGCAAGAAGAATATAATTAGCATTTTTATTGTTTTTGTTTAAATTGGTGACCATAAGGGCTTCTATAAGACATGAGTAGTAGTAACATTCATGCAGTGCACTTGAGAGTAATTATCACATGCTTATATTTTAAGTATGATTTGTACTTTACAATTAATAAAACTTGACTTTCTGAATTAGGCTGAATTAATAGAGTTTAAAAATATCTCTAGTCATTGTCTTAAATGTAAATATTTTATATTCTGAAGGAAAGCACAGTGTCCTTCTCTTAAGCGGTTTCCTTTGAGGAATCATTACATTTTCATGACTCACACCTTTGGGTTCCGTTTTCACTTATAATTCCAAATCGAGCTGTTCATGTCTTTTCTCTATTTCAAGCAATTTTTGCCCCATTCATTTTGAAGATGTGGTCAGAGACAGGGGATGAGTGGATAATATTCAATCCAAACAACATGACTACACATAATTGAAAACATTCACTGCATTTTAAACTGACATTTAAGGATTGCTCTGGACTAATTTATCCTGCCCTCTTCAGCCTACATATTTCTTCTGTGCATAATTCCTTCTTGAAATTAATGGGAATTTGGCATGTGGCAGGAGTACATGTTTCATGAAATGGGAATCTGGGACCTGTCATTTAATAAGAAATCTGCTCCTACCTTAATTGGCCTGTCTCCCTATTGTCTTTCACTATGCTATAGCAACATAGGCAAGCCTTCCATTCCAATGTGAAATGCAACTATTTTAAAATGCAAGGTACATATTGATTACCATGAGCAGGAGGCAAGTAGTGTGATCTATTAAGACTGAAGGTGGAAGGATTTTGAAATGTTATGCTTACCGGACATAGCATAAAAATAAAAATTTCTATGTGCTGCCTTATGACCATTTTTATTACAATATATATTTTTACTTACCCATACCGGTAAATCCTGGAAAACATCTTAATTATACGATGAGCTTTAGGACTAGGCCTTTAAATTGAAGAGAAAGTAATGATTTTTTTTAGTTGTTCTTCAGTACTATTCACACTACACTGGAGTTTAGCCTTTACCTTAACATCTACACTTTCTACATTTCCATTATACAGATAAATATTTCTTATAGATAAAGCGAAATAACTTTTAGCATCTAAAACATTTTCAAGAAGTTGTTAATATTTGCCAAACACATTGACTAAATTATAGTATCCATGCAAGGGAATACTATGTAGCTTAAAAGAAAAAATGACGAGGAAGATTTCTGTGCTGTGTGATGTGAAGCAATCATAAGATGTATTTTTAAGTGAAAAACAGCAAGATGTAAAAATGTGTATGTGGTATACTATATTTTGCATATGGAAAGGGGGCAAATAATAGTATATATTCATATGTTGTATATTGGCAAGAAGAATACTGGAAAGATGAATAAGAAACTAGTTAAAAAAGGACCAACTTCAAAGGGTTGGATGAGGAATGGGGTGAAGGGGGAAAGAAGAGAAAATGAAGCTTCTCAGTGTGTATCTCTATATACAGGTTTGGGGTTTTTTTTAATTTTTATTTAAATTCAATTTAGTTAGCATATAGTGTATTATTATTTTCAGAGGTCGAATTCATCAGTTGCATAAAACACCCAGTGCTCATTACATCAAGTACCCTCCTTAATGCCCAATACCCAATTACTGCGGGAGCAACCTTCAGTTCATTTCCTAGAGTTCAGTGTCTCTTAGGGTTTGCCTCCCTCTCTATTTTCATCTTATTTTATTTTTCCTGGCTCGTTTTCAGTTTTGAAATTTAAATTTAATGGAATACAGAGAAAAGGAATTTACCAATACATAAAAGACTGTTTTACCCTCTGATTCCCCAAGAATACTATAAGTTTACATGGTGGATCTAGATTTTTTTCTTGAGTCTACTGTTAACTAGCTATATGACCTTAAGTAAATCCCTTAACTCACGTGGACTTCAATATTGTAAAATAAGGAAGTTAAAATAGATGGTCACCAAGGCCCTTTCTCGTTCTAACATTCCATGACATAAACTGGGTGACCACATAGTATGGGCATATAGAAGTCAATGTTTTGTTTTAATTCTAGTATAGTTAGCATACAGTGTTATATTAGTTTCAGGTCTACAATATAGTGATTCAGTTAAGTCAGCTTCTTAAGGATTAGAATTTGATCTGATTGATTAGAGTATTTTTTGCTACTGTAGGGTTTTCTATTATGGCTAATTGTTTTCTCCAAATAAAATAATAGTTAAAATGGGTTTTCTTACTTGGGCAGTTAGGTGCACATTAGATATAAATTACCTTTTGAAAACCTGTATTTACTGTTGTACTAAAGAGAATTTCTTTTAACTTTGGACAAAAATCTTATACAAATATTTTTAAAGATATTATAAGTGTACTAACAGATGAACTTAAAACTAACTTTAATTGCTAATCAGTATTTTGATAAGCTTCTGAGTCTTTATTAAATATGTGTTCATGTTTGATATCCATTCTGTTTAAGCTTCAATTATTTAATTACAGGTCTTGATATGAAACTAATCATGCATATATCTATACGAAGCTTGCATACTGACAGGATAAAATCATTAAATAGTCATTACTGTAAACTGACGTTGGCCTGAAATTTTTGCAGTTAACGGGGGAGTTGATGCTTGATGAACAATCCAATTAAAACTGGCAACAAAAGACCTAAAATGTCAGCCAAATTGCTTTTTAATAGTCAATGCAGCCGTCACAAAACATAAACATTAAAGTCCCCATAGAAGCATAAAGCTTCATGGTGAAACAATTCTAGAAAATGAATAATAATTACAGCATCTTGAGGATTCTTTTAATAGATGTGCAGTCATTAAAAATATTTTGTTAGTTAGAATCAGATGACAAAGTATGTTTTGCTGAATACTTCCTCATATTTGTTATTGTCATGGTTTTATTTCATGTAAGTATAATTTCTAATATTATTAAAAAAAAGTTATTTAAAAGATATTTTAAGAACCCTGAAGATAAGGTTCTGAAAAAAAGAAAAAGAAAAATATACACTATGACCTGCTAACATCTCAAAATGTAAAACAACAATGAATCCTCAGTTACCCTAAAGTTTAAATGAAAAGACAGGGAAGCCAGTTGTTATCTTCATGGGCAACCTGAAAGCAATGGCTAAGATTTAGACTCTTGAGGCTCTAAGTGTGTAATAGTGCACACGTGAATGGATTAATCACCATGATGTTTCCTACTGTCCAACAGTTTGATTTTTAGTTGAAGATACAAATTCATATATTTTCCTGAACTTTTTACCTTTCGTTTAAATGTTTCACACATGGAGACCAAAGGGTTAGAATGCTATGAAAGATTGTCTTGTATTTTAAGAGTAATTCAACTTCACCCTTTTCCCTTACTGCCATGTTTTTTCAAAAGCAAAGAAAGAAGTTGTGAGGTTTTTGTCTTTGTGGAATTATAACACAGGAGAAAACATCAAGTGGCTCCTCTGGGAAATGTTCAAACCATCAGGGTTTTAATAATATATTCATTTCTTTCCCAGTAAACATTTGCGGAACACTTCTTATGGGTCATCCAAATGTTGTCCACTCTGAGAATCTGGAGATAAGTAAGATTTGGATACCGTCCTAAGCTTCCTATTTAACTGAAGGTTAAACACGTAAATAGTCAACTGTAATACAAAGGGGAACTTTGTGAAGAATTCAAATCGAGAAAATAAAAAATACTTCTCTCCCAGATTCAATGTGAGTTAGGACTCCTTAGCCTACCATACATTTTTTGAAAATATTTTGTAGCATAGATATAAACAGTAGAACACTCAAACAGATGGTGTCCTAATACATTTATGTATTAGAATTTCTGTCAATTAAATATTGCCTTCCTCTACAATCATAGTATAATTTTATGTGCTATGAAGGATAAATTGATGTTCATACTTCTCCAGCTGTGGTTCCTCTGTTTTATCTGTTGAGGAAGTTAGTGATGGGTTTTCAGAACAACAATTTAAAAAAAATCTCTCAAAGGAGTGATATAGGCACATTGGGACTTCAAACTCTATTAGCTGAAATAGTGAGGAGAAAAGCCTATAGGAATATAAATGAAACTTTAATGGCACCATATCACAAAATATTAAAATGACCCAATGACCAGTAAAAACTTCCTTATCTTCTTTTTATCTTAATACAGCAATGACTAAAATATGGAGGGAAAATTCTAACATGTAGGCTGTATCTCTAAACCATCATCTCAACCTGTGGGAAATAAAAGTGCCTTGGTCTGTATCATGCATGTAATCAGATAAAATGATGTCAGCAACTTGATTAAGTGTTGGCTTAAACAGACCAAATCAGCCAGCTCTTTTGTTAATATATGGACCACAGAATAATAAATATAAAGATAATTTTCTACTCTTAAAGCAGTCTTTTAATATTCACACATCTTTTTGAAATGAGCTTTCAGTGTGTAAAAGAGTAGATACATAACATACATGCATAGAAATTCTTGTGACCTCATGTGAATTGCCTTATGTATATTTTGTAGTTTGTCAATGTCCATTCATACTAAAAAATATGTCTCACATATTTAGCAAGGAATTGAGCACCTTTATTACCTAGACATTGTGTTGGGCACCATGGGTGCAAAGATGAGTAAGATAGAGACTTCAGTCTCAAGCACCTCATTGCCTAGGTAAGGAAGCTTACACAAAGAAATAATTATAATGCTGTGAGATCTCTGATAACTGTAATAAAGCATGTGAGAACACAGAAAAAGGAAATGGATAAAGCCATCACAGAGGAGATAACATTGCCTAGAAGATTTGTGTTTGCATAGAAGACTCGTGTTCATCCTTTAAGATCCAGCTTCACTGAGGAAGGAAGGAAGCAATGACATCTAAGCAAAAAGCATGTACAATGCCTTAGAGACATGGAAGTGCATGGCCTATGTGAAGTGAAGGGATGGGAGATAAAACTGCTGCCATTTATATGCCCCACTAAGAATTTTGTACTACATCTTATTGGCAGTGAGCAACCACTGCATTAATTGTAATTAAGAGAACAGTTGTGGATTCACTGTTTTGGGTTACGTATTGATAATATATAAATTAAATAAGTTGTTAATAAATTCCAGAGATATCAAATGTTCTTTTTAGATAAGAATCCAATGCTTAGCTTTCAAGTTGTTATCTGTAGTCAATGTTTTCTACATTCCCCTGATATATTTAAGTCAGGTAAAGATTTTCTAAGATGATTTATTTATAAAGCATGATTAGCATTTTCCCCCATAAAAGCAGGAATAAAACCAGTATTGTGCCTATACAGAAACCCTAAATTTTTAAATATAATATTTAAGTAGCACTCTTAAAAGAGGTCAAACAATGAAATTACGCTACATAATTCATAACTGACTCAAGAATGGTCAGAAAATAAATTTTTACTATCCCAGTTATTTTAATGTTAAAACCAATAACATGGAGATTTGGTCATTATAAGTTACTTTTGAGCAACTTAATAATTTAGTAGGCAACATGGTATGTAGATCAATGACTTCCCATTTATTTTTCTCACCATATCACACAGAAATATATTTCACATCATAATAGACAAAACTGAAACAAAAGTTTCATGAAATAGTTCTTATCTTTACTAAATAAATTCTTAACTTCACTGAAAAGTGAAATTATAGAGCTGATGCTCCGTGATATATTCTATTCTATTTCATGTTTTAGACGCTAGTCAAAATCAGTTTCATGACCCAGCATTTAGTCACAGGCAGAAGTTTTAAAAACATGGTTATAAATAGAATAGTTCAAAGACTTGGGTTCTTTTTCTAGTTTCTCTTCACCACTTACCATCTCTGTGATCTTAGTAAAGTCTCTTGATTTCTCCACTTTTTGATATACAAAGTGAGGATGATGCCTTCTCTGTCTATCTTGCAGACCCCTGTTATAAGGAGCAAATGAGATATTTCAATGAGCTTTGCAAACCATAAAAAACTATATAGGTATAAAAAAGTGATATCCATAAAATGAAACTGTACTTCATTGTTTTGTATTTTGTGTGACTTTGGTGAACCTTTTAATTTTTCAAATGCATTCCTGGAAAATAATTTCTTTGGGGGTATCTAGTCACACCAGATATATCAGAAAATAAGGTTGACAAAGTGTTTCCAGTTCTGAATAAGAGACAGCAGTGACACTAGTTCAAGTATGGTTTACATTTTTGGCCTCTCAGAAGAGAACCTGACACAGATCACCACCCTTTAAACTAAGAAGATGCTTGTTAAAATAATGGAAGGAATGCATGGCTTCATATTGTGTAATTTGCTTATATGACACATCTTTTATGATACATGGTGCCCCTGCTAAAGTTAGCCTTTGGCAAAGATATGTCATAAACACATTTGCAGAACTCTAATAGGAAGAAATCTATAACAGTGAAGAGGGAGACAGGCAAACCATTCATTTGAAAAAGCAATGTTTAGTAAAATATTATTATGAACTGCCTGTGTTCAGTTCTTGCCTCACCAAAAATGACCTGAGATTTAATATAATTTGATGATCAGTTGCCCAGTTTACTTCATTCTTCCAGCTAGCATTTATTGAGCACTGACTGTGTGCCACACTGCAGATGCTATAGAAGTCATGAAAAAGAAGCAGCCGTGGGCACTGCCTTTCAAAGAATTTCTGCTCTGTTAGGCAAAGTAAAACAAGTATGTAGATATGAGGCACAATGTTAAGCCATTTTGGTTGCATGAAGCAGTGACTTACTCAGACTAACTAGCTCAGGTGACAAGGATTTATCATGAATATGCATATCCAAAGATTGAAAATGAATCCAACTCTAGAAACCTCAGCCATACAAGCTTGTGAATCTTCAGCCTAGGATTCGGCTGTTCATATGACATAGGGACTGGCCTCATGTCTGCTATTTTCTGTGACCATCTGCTTTCTCTTCCTGCCACCACCTAGCTTCATATGTCTTAGGAGGTGCCAAGAGCATAAAAGGAATATGGTGCTGTAGGAGGTCAGAAGAGAAAAATATTGCTTCTTTATTTAGATTTCAAGGAATGCTTAATGAAAGGAATAGCATTGGTATTGGGCCTCAGAGGAACAGTGGGATGTAGACAGAGTATGGGATGAAAGGACATTCAGAGTGGACAGGCAAGTATGAAAATAAAGAGTCAATGATGGAAAGCACCAGTTGTCTCTTTTGAACAGCCAACATTGCAATTTGACTGGAGAAAATGAAATATAGAAAGGTAGACTAGGGCAAAATCATGGCCTTTTAACCTCCCAAATGCATAGTTTTAAACCTTGAAATTGAACTCTAATTTAATCAACATATACATACATATTAAGTATATTACAATAATATACAATATCATTATTACATAATAAGATTTAACACAGAATGTTATATAACAATCATGATACCAATACTATGTATGGATTATATGTACATATAATTAATTTTCCAATTGCAGAAACAGTTCAAACAAAACACACTTCTGAAATATCTTCCAGTGGCCTTTGCTTTGGGTTATTTTGCAGAAACTGGAACACATTTGTCACTCCATTGGCAAGATTATCTAGTGAGGCATGGCATTAGGCATCGCATGGATTGATAACATGAGAAATTTACTGTCTTTAGAATCCATCATTTAATTGAGGGACAGGACAAAGAAGCACAGACATAAAGGTCCCAGAAGCAGGTGCCTCTGTCACCAAGTGCTTGCATCATCCCTAACCCCTGTACACAGGTACTACAACCCAACCCCTCTTGTTAGCTTTCTTGCCCTCTTAATCTTTTCTCAGTTCCCTTACTCCTCAATCTGCCCTACAGCAGCAGCAAGAGATACCTCAGCGGTTCTCAACTTGAAGTAACTAGCCCTGGATTTAAAGGCCACCCTCATATTCATCTGACTATGTTCATTTCCCATTTGTACCTAGCTATGCTCTCCTCTCCAGGGTGGCAGACTTATTTGTCATTGGAAAATACTGTCTTGAGGATCTCAGTGTCTTAATAGAAGGCAGAGGAGCAAACAAGGAATCACTGATAAAATTTGATTGCTTTTGATAAAGTAACATGAATAAGGGCTTAAAACAGAGGCGCCTGGGTGGCTCAGTGGGTTAAGCCTCTGCCTTCCGCTCAGGTCATGATCTCAGGGTCCTGGAGTCGAGCCCCACATCAGGCTCTCTGCTCAGCAGGGAGCCTGCTTCCTGCCCTCTCTCTCTGCCTGCCTCTCTGCCTACTTGTGATCTCTCCCTCTCTCTCTGTCAAATAAATAAATAAAATATTTAAAAGAAAAACATAAATTCCTTGATAAATGTTGGGTCAAAGCATAACCAAACTCTGCAAATAACAGTTACGTGTTAAGTAGTCAAGATATGCCAGCAAAAGACTTTTTTTTTTTCTTACTAATTCTCCAGGAAATAGAAGCTAAACTAATCCAAGGTGACATAATTACAGTAAGATTCAACAAATCCTCAGTCAGATCCGGGATAAAAGGGTATCTTCTTGCTTCTTTTGAATGCTCTCCAGAAAGAGAAGGCCACATCCAAGAATATTCCAAACTAATTCCAAACCCAAGAGATATCTCTGTGCCTTTTATGGGATCCAACTATTGTCATAGCACTGATCATATTGTAAACCACACATAGAAATGACTCTAGAAACATATATGTTCACATAAAACCTGGAATATTTGTGGAATGATTATATGTAGATTAATGATGTGACAGTTAGTAGTGGCAGTTCTACTGAGAATAGCAGGCAGTCTTCTAGGGAAACAGAACTTCATGTCTCATTATTTTTTTCAACTGACTCTAAGCTTTTGGAAGGGGTGTGTGTGTGTGTGTGTGTGTGTGTGTGTGTGTGTGTGTGAGAGACAATGAAATTAAGCTTTTTTATGCAATCTAAAGATTTAACATGTAATTTTGTTTTATTGAACTTCTTTCCAGAATCTTAGATTAAAAATATTTATAAGGTGGGAAAACAAGATACTGCTAGTTCAGTCTAAAACATTATAATAGATTCATGGTAGAAAATAATTTGATACACTAAGAAAATATTTCTAAAAATAAATGGACTTGGCATCTGAAAAATGTAACTAAAACTAGGGTCAGGTAATGTGCTTTAATTGTATACATGTCTGTCCCTCATGCCCTGGCCCCCAACCCACCCTACTGAGCTTTTGAGGGCAAGGATATTCACTTTCACCATTTTTCTTGGATACAAAACATGCCTAACACTTAAAAAGTACTCGATACACACTTGTTTAGAGAATAACCAGTTTGGGGTTGGGAAGGTAGTACATTAGCATTAGCATGCCTTTTGTTTCCTGTCCTATCTCTTATTTCATTGTTTGCCTCTGCCGCCTTGCCATTCCCATACACTGTTCACTAAGCCATCAACAAACTGATCTCTTTCAGTTGGGCCTTTTCCCATACCCGTGTACCAGTCAACTTTTCAGTGAAATCTTACAGACTAGTCTGTTCTCTTTTTTAACTCTGCCACCATTCACTATTCCCTGCTCAGTCAGTTGTGTGTATATGTATGTGCTTAACCTTACCCCCGTGTCAGTTGTATGACCTTCTTCTCTGATGACCACCACTATTTCTTGTGAGTTTTCAGGTTAATACATATGTTTGCGGAGGGGGAGAGAGGATTGAATGGCAGATCGATGTCTGCAATCTTTGCAATGAGGTTAGTCAATAAAGAATACGCACAAATGTATTTTTGCTCTTCTTAGTCCACACTGTAGTTTATTTTCTGAAAGACATGATGCTGACCATTTGGTGTAAAGGTAGAAAGTGGTTATGAGAGCAAGTAAAGGCATCCTCATCACAAGTGCTACCCTTGGAGACCATGTGATCATGGGCAAATAACAAATTTTCCATGCTTCATTTTCCTTGTCTTAAATTTCATTGTATTTATGGATTGCACTAGCAACTATATCCTCACAGTAACTTACTACATCTTATAATGGGAACGGTATATTTACGGAATGATATTTGCACCTCTCTGTCTGAGAACTGAGAGTAATTACAGTAGAAAACCATTCACTCAGAATGTCTAAGACCTGATCTGCTCTAGATTAATTATACCAGTGTTTAGATATTTTAATTCCAAATGAGAAAATAATTGTTAAATATGCTAGTTCATAAATTGTGCCATTTAGTGTGGTTTGTAAAGTATAGTGAGAAAAAAGTTTAAAATCATCTATGTGAGAGAAAGTATGATACATAATATGGACTGTAAAATATGATCGAAAATAAACCAGTTTGTAAAACACAGGTCTTAGAAAATATTTATTTACTGGTAATATAGTATCTTGATCAACTGAAGCATAGGTTGGTGCTAGGTACTGAACTGTGTCTTCCCCAAATTCATATTATTGAAGCCCTAACCCTCAGTATGATGGGATTTGGAGATGGGCCTTTGGGAGATAATTAGGTTTAGATGAGGCCATAAGGACAGAACCCTCATGATGGGATTAGTACCCTTGTAAGAAGAGACATCAGAGAGCTTCGTCCTTCATTCTCTCCCTGTCACATGAGGATACAATGAGAAGGCAGACAATTCCAAATGAGGAAGAAAGCCTTCACCAGAAACCAACCATGCTGGCACATTAATCTGGGGCTTCTCACCTCTAGACCCATGAGAAAAAAAATTTTTGTTGTTTCAGCCACTCAGTCTATGGCATTCTGCTATGGCAGCCTGGCCTTATAAAGACTCTTGCCTATGTATCATTGTATTACCTCCAGATTTTGGTGAGTAGTAAGTAATTTTTTTTCTTTTACCATCATTTGATAAAGTCCCAAATTTCCAAATGCAATCACTTTTTTTATTATGTAATTTATGTAATTTTTTTAATATGTAAATTAAAGAATGAGCTATATCTGTTAACAGAATTCAGTGCATTAAAACTATGCTTACCCATTAAAGCATAAATGACCAAGAACATCATAATTCTTTTTGCTACCAGCAAGATTCATGATGATAATCATGTAATCATCTAATTGGCCCACCTTCTTCATAATGCTTGGATTTGGCTACACTTTGATGTCACTAACCTACATTATCACACTATCAATCACTGTATGACTGAGGTAAAATAAAGAAGCAATTAGTGAAGGAATGGCATGACTTTCCTATTGTGGCCAAAAGAACACATAACAAAATTTGCCATTGTAACCGTTTTTAAGTGTACAGTGGAACACTGTTAATTATATACATACTGTTGTACAAGGGCTCTCTAGAAATTTTTCATCTTGGGAAACCAAAACTATTCCCATTGAATAGCAGTTCCCCAATTTCTCCTTCCCTCATCCTCTGACCATTTTCTTCCTAAAAGTTTGATTACATACCTCACATAAGTAGAACTACATGGTATTTTTGTGACTGGCTTATTTCATATGTAATATCCTCAAGGTTCAATCCATGTTGCATTGTATGACAGGATTTTATTATTTATTAAGGCTGAATAATGTTCCATAGTATGTATATACAATGTTTTCCTTTTCAATTCATCCATCAATGGACATTGACATTGCTTCCAACTTTGGCTAGTGTGACCAACGCTTTCATGAACATGGATGTGCAAATATATTTTCAAGGTCCTGTTTTCAGTTACTTTGAATGTATAGCCAGAAGTGGGATTGCCAGATATGTGGTTATTCTGTTTTCTAATGTCTTTGAAGAACATTTATACTGATTTTCCATAGGATCTGTAACATTTTACATTTCTACCAGTGATGCACAAATTTCCAGTTTCTCTGTATCCTCTCCAAATCTTATTTTCTGGTTGTTTTTCTTTTTGTTGTTGTTGTTGTTGTTTTGTGATCGTGGCCATCCTAATGTGTGTCCAGAATATGTCATTGTGGTTTTGATTTGCATTTTCATGAGAATGTTGATGCATCTTTTCAATATGCCTGTTGGTCATTTATATATCTTCTTTGAAGAAATGTCTCCTCAAGTCCTTTGCCTATTTTTTTAAACAGGTTATCTTTTGTTATTGTCGAGTTTTAAGATTTCTTTATTCCTGATACTAACCTCTTATCAGATATATTGTTTGAAAATATTTTCTCCCATTCTGTAATTCGCTTTTTCACTCTGTGCATTGTTTCTTTTGCTGCACATAATTAGCAATCATTTAAAAAGTCATTTTCTTAAAGATTTTATTTATTTCACAGAGAGAGAGAGAGAATTCAAGCAGGAAGAGTGGGAGAGGAAGAAGCAGGCTTCCCACTGAGTAGGGAACCCGACTGATGCAGGGCTTAATCCCAAGGACCCCAGGATCATGACCTGAACCAAAGGCAGACACTTAATGACTGAGCCACCCAGGCACCCCTAAAAAGTCATTTTAGAAAATCACTGTTGTTCAGATAGACACTTATATTCATTAGATTCCTATATAAACAAACCTCTCTTGCAATGTTTAGATCATTAGGCGATTGTTTTTGTTTGTTTGTTTTTACATTTTTCAGGTCTTTCAAATGGAGGTGCTGTATAAATTAGATTAGAATGTATTATGAAGAATATAGTAATTGGTGCAAAACAAGTCACAAAAGTCCGTAAAATATAAAATAATATTTAATTTTCTTTAAAAGAAAAGAGATCTAATACCCCTAGGGTTTTTAGACTTCAGATTTTGGCATATCCATGAAGTATTACGCTATGGATTTGTATAATAGACCAACCATTAGAGTTGTTTTATTGAGGGACACTTGTAGTAGCTACTTGGACTACCATAACCTCATATTTATCCATTGCTGTAACTTTAGCATGTCTTTAGAAAAGGAAAACCCCCATCCATGACTCATAGTTTCAGGAAATCCATGTTATTTTAATAATATTTATTTGAAATTAGTTTGATAATCTCTGTGAATAGATAGATGGTCATCATGAATGCAAACTGTATAAAATGAGAATTTATTTTATAGCCATAGTGTTTCATTAGTAAATATGGTAAGGGGTTTTTTAATTTTTATTTTATTTTTTCAGTGTTCCAAGATTGTTTATGCACCACACCCAGTGCTCCATACAATACATGTATGTATCCATCCCCCCAAACCTCTCCCTTCCAAAACCCTCAGTTTGTTTCTCAGAGTCCACAGTCTCTCATGGTTCATCTCCCCCTCCACTTTCCCCCAATTCACATTTCCTTTCCTTCTCCTGGTGTCCTCCATGTTCTTCCTTATGCTCCATGAGTAAGTGAAACCATATGATAATTGACTCTCTCTGCTTGACTTATTTCACTCAGCATAATCTCTTCCAATCCCATACATGTTGCTACAAAAGTTGGGTATTCATCCTTTCTGATGGAAGCATAATACTCCATTGTATATATGGACCATATTTTCTTTATCCATTCGTCTGTTGAAGGGCATCTTGGCTGTTCCCACAGTTTGGCGATTGTGGCTATTGCTGCTATCAATGTGGGGTACATATGGCCTTTCTTTTCACTACATTTGTATCTTTGGGGTAAATACCCAGCAGTGCAATTGCAGAGTCATAGTGTAGATCTATTTTTAATTGCTTAAGGGATCTCCACACTGTTCTCCAAAGTGGCTGCACCAACTTGCATTCCCACCAACAGTGTAAGAGCGTTCCCCTTTCTCCACATCCTCTCCAACACTTGTTGTTTACTGTCTTATTGATTTTGGCCATTCTAACTGGCATAAGGTGGTATCTCAATGTGGTTTTGATTTGAATCTCCCTGATGGCTAATGATGATGAACATTTTTATCAAGTGTCTGTTAGCCATTTGTATGTCTTCATTGGAGAAGTGTCTGTTCATGTCTTCTGCCCATTTTTTGATATGATTATCTGTTTTGTGTGTGTTGAGTTTGAGGAGTTCATTATAGATCCTGGTTATCAGCCCTTTGTATTGTCATTTGTGAATATCTTCTCCCATTCTGCTAGTTGCCTCTTTGTTTTGTTGACTGTTTCCTTTCAAAAGCTGTGCAGAAGCTTTTGATCTTGATGAAGTCCCAGTTCATTTTCGCTTTTGTTTCCTTTGCCTTTGGAGACATGTCTTAAAAGAAGTTGCTGTGGCCAGTGTCAGAGAGGTTACTGCCTATGTTCTCCTCTAGGATTTTGATAGATTCCTGCCTCATGTTGAGGTCTTTTATTCATTTTTAGTTTATCTTTGTGTATAGCATAAGGGAATGGTCAAGGTTCATTTTTCTGTACATAATTGTCCAATTTTCCCAGCACCATTTATTGAAGAGACTATCTTTTTTCCACTGGATATTCTTTCCTGCTTTGTCGAAGATTATTTGACCATAGAGTTGCATGTCCATATATGGACTTTCTACTCTGTTCCACTGGTCTATGTGTCTGTTTTTGTGCCAGTACCATGCTGTCTTGGTGATCACAGCTTTGTAATAAAGCTTGAAATCAGGCAAAGTGATGCCCCCAGCTTTGTTTCTCTTTTTGAACATTTTCTTAGCAATTCAGGGTCTCTTCTGGTTCCATATAAATTTTAGGATTGTTTGCTCCAGCAATATGGTAAGGTTTTAATGTGCAGATAGAAAAATAGTATAAATAAATCATTCAGTTTTCTTTTTAAAGAGAGCCCATTAAGCAATCTCTTCTGAAATTTTCAGGATCAACTTGGGATAAAATGATATACTAAGTTAAAGACTATTAATAAGTATCACATAAATTATATAAGTACTACTGAAATGAGGATATTTGCTACTGAGAATTAGAAGGAAACATTTAATGATGCATGCATGAGCATATTGAATTGCATTTACAAATAAAGTAACCCATTACACGGATTTTATTGTAAGTTGTTACATAGCTAATTCAGTCCCAGAATTTTATCTTCAATGTTTACAATAAATAGGAATGGCAAGTGTGATGAAGTACTGTCAATGGGGTTTGCTTTGAATCCCACGAGAGATGGCTGAGTGACAGTAAACAGAGTCAGTTCAATGCCACAGGACCTAATGCCTTGGGCTAAATTCTTCACTTCACTGTCTCTAAAATGCGTACAATGTATGACCTTAAAACATCACATTTTCTTTAAAAAAAAAAAAGAAAATATTTATCTCCTTAGAATATTTTCAAAATCCCACTTTCTTAACAATTTTTTAGTTAGTCCAGTTTCATAGCATACTAATTATGTGAGCTGGAAGATATAACAGAATAGAGAGGTACAAGAATAATAACACAAAGAAGCAGTACATAAAGCTGATAATATCTTCATAATGAATGTGTATAGGCTAATGTTTTGTTTTCGTGGCACCAACACAATTGATTAAAACTCTTCTAAGTCAGTTATGTCTTTTGGATTATGAAAAGCCCCTAATCTGATATGGTCTGTTTTAATGACAAATCCATAGCTATAGTCTCTGTGACAAGACATTATGTAAATGATTTCAGGAAGGTCAGAAGAGGTCTTAACATCTGAGTAGCCATGCCTTTCCCCATCTTGAGCTGCTGCTCCTAAAAGAGAAAAGGGATGTATTTTTCCTTTCATCTTACTTCACAGGTACATATCTTAATAAGACATACACAGGTACATATCTTAACAAGACATAGATAAAGAACTACAGTAGTTCCCTCTTTTCCACAGTTTTGCTTTCTGCAGTTTTAGCCAGGCTTGTCAATCACACTCCAAAAGCAGATGATCTTCTTTCTGACACATTGTCAGGAGGTCAATAGTAGTCTAACGCTACGTCACAAAGTCCACATCACTCACCTGACTTCCTCTCATCGCACAGGCATTTTCTCAGCTCATATCATCACACGATGAAGGGTGAGTACAGTAAAATAAGATATTTTGAGGGAGAGATCACATTCCCATAATTTTTATTATAGTATTCTGTTATAATTGTTCTATTTTATTGTTAGCTTTATTGTTAATCTCTTACTGTGTCTAATTTATAACCTAAGCTTTATCATAGGCATGTATGGTTCAGTACTACCCATGGTTTCAGGCATCCACTGGGGGTCTTGGAATGTATCCTCCATGAGTAAGGGGTGGGGATACTGTAGGAGCAACAGCAACACTGAATTCTTTGAAAAACAGCTGTCTTCTAATCTAAATTCATGAGAACAATTATGGTTATGAGTATATTGGTAACTAAAATTAACCGAGTTTATAACATCTACCAGGCAATCTGCTAAGTACTTAGCATACAGCCTTGGCCTGATATCCATGCTCTTTACATGTACTATACTAGAGTATCATTAATATGCAAAGCTTTAAAATAAATATATTTGGATATAGTATAAGGCAAGTTATCTACCACAAATTATGTTGACACATAGTTATATAATTGCTCAAATATCATTAGCTTATAATGTGGATGTCGATCCTGGTGCCATTATGACAAAGTTCCTGTGTATTTATTTAATATGAAAGCTATGCCTATGGAACACTATACTTCTAAGTAGCAGACATAGTTTGTTCTGTGGCATTTTGGTATATACTATTTTAAAATGTCTCTGAATATTCCTGACACTTTATCCAGCTATCTGCACTCCTTCCCTCATGGGATTTTATGTACTTTGAGGGAATTCTTTGAAAGCCAGTTTTGCTTGCAGCTTTGCCCAGTGAGTAAAGCATCAGATAATATTTGTGAAGGTCTTTGAGAGATGCAGATGAAAGGTGCTTCCTAAATACAAAGCACTAATGTTGTATTCATGAAAATGGTTTTTCTTCATATCCTTTGCTCGTTAAAGTCCCAAGGTGTTACTGCAATAAATACTTTAGAAATGCATGTATACCCCCAAATCATTTAGTATAGGAGAAAATGCAAGTGAATACACTCAGAGCACTTAAATAAAAAATCATGAAATAGAGTCTGTTATCTGAAGTAAAAGGGACTGAGAGCATAATAAGAAAGCTAATCAATAGAGAGTGTTTGGTGTGGCTTGGAGGAACAGGAAAGGAGTCAACTGTTCTTATATTGACTCATGACTTCAATAATAGCTTCTTGGAACTGTTTTTGAAGAAAATAAGAAACGTGTGAAAATTGTAAAATGTTTTTTAATTCTAATGGAGAGTTTTAAATAATCAAATATGTTGGAATCAGATAGGTTTTCTCTTAAGTTACTTACTAGATGGTACCTGAATTTTATAAATTTTACTGAGTTCAATAATTAATCATGCTTTTAATAATATTACTTAGTGGTTCTACGTGCCAAGCAGTCTCTAGTAAAGTGCTTTATACATGTGACCTCATATAACTCTCAAAAAAAATTGAGATATTTTTTAGAATCCCTATTTTACAGATAAGGAGACAGAGGCTTGTAAAGGTTTGATTGCTCACTATCAAACTGATAGTATGTAGTGGAGCTGTGATTTAAATGCAGACTGATCTGATCCTAATGTCTGTAACTTAACTACTGCCTCATCAGGAAATGTCCCAATGTTCTCGCTAATTTCAACAGGTCACACGAGATGAGTTCCTCTAAACAAGTAAATTGGTAGTTGAGAAAATGCTCTACGTGATTCATGTTATTGAATGTAAACAAATGAAACCAAGATACTTTCCTCTTTATCTGCTACTTCTAAGTATAACGTGTTCCATAACAATTAGATTTAATCCCTTCTCTACATTGGCTTCTCCATCATTTCTTTGGAAAGTTGTAAGCGATAATACTGTATCTCTATACCTTGACCTGCAACTGACTTTTGATGATCACTACTAGAAGGCCCCGTGGTAGACTACAGCCAGACCTGCCCAGAGAAGTCCTGTAAGAGAGAGTACGTGGGCAACACCTAGGCCCTGTATTGTGTATACACAGAAGGGATAATTTGTCCTAGTGCTGCTGTAGCAAGAATTTGGAGATTGGGGAGCGTGACATGAAACCTGCATGATAGGACTTCCTGAGTAACAGAATTAGGCTTTATATAAGCTGCTTCCAAATGCTAATGAGGCTTGGAGTACAAAAGACCACAATCTCATAGTAATATGTTCTTGCACCTTGTTAGGCACATCACTGTCTGCAGGCCAGCAGTACTACCAAATCAAAGCTTGCCTTTGTGGAGTACAAGGAACACAGCATGGAGCCATGTATACATGCCTGCATTCTAATTTTATTTGTATCCTTTGTGTGCTTACTTGCAGTTGGTGAGTAAACCAAAGTGAAAACAAACTCAAATCAAGTCCAGGCTGTCATCTCACCCATCATTACCAGATCACAGTCTTCAGTTGGGTCTGGTGTAGACCCGGAGTATTAATACACAGGAAGGAGTTTCTGTGCACTCGTTCACTGATTTCAAGCACTGCAAGAGGTCTCTTTGAAAACTGCTTCTTATAAGCATGTATGTTTAATCCTCTGTCCCTCTCAGCAGGTCTTCTATTGTACATAAAATGTTTCCCCCAAGAACCATTTGAAAAACAGTTATTTAAATGACCTTAACTAAGAATTAAGTTGCTTAAGATACTTTGTTAAAGAGTTATCAGTCACTACCTATGGAGTATTTCCTTAATTTCTAGGATTACCATTTATCTTTATTAGTATAGTCTCATACTAATAGTTTCCTCAACATCTGTTCTCATTTTTTCTCCTGTTTATGTCAGCTGACTGCCTTCCCCTTGAGACAAGCTAATTTTTTTAGTTTTCCCAAGGCATCTACATGGTAGGGTGGGGAGAAACCTGTCTGAATTCACCACTTATTCAATCTACTCTAACATTATATTAGTAGATTCCACTAATTTGCTCATTTTGATGGACATTTCACTTGATCCACTAGCAAACACATCTATATCAATATATCAGTATGTTTCCTAATTGAGCTGCCTTCTTGTGACTTCATTAGCCATCTTCCAGTTAATGAAGTCTCAAGTGCAATCTATATGTAATTTGAGGCTACATGTGAAAAGACATCATTACAAAAGAATTTGTCAGATAACTTTTTTGTATTCTGGATGATGTTCATCCAGAATCTTGCATTTTGTTTGGGGAACCATAAAGACCTAGTTAAATTGGAGGGAGTCCAGGGAGATAAGCAGTAATATAATTGAGGGAATGAATCAGATTTTGAAGGAAAAATAAAATGAGTTAAATATGCATAGCTTAGCATAAGCAAAGTTTATAAGGCAGGCTTAGTAATATATCTGAATGTTGGCACCTCTCCAACAAACCGCTCTCTTTAGCATCTCACTAAAATAACATGTTGAAAAACAAGAAAATGAAAATTTGTAATAAGGAGGGAATTAATCAATGAACATTTCAGGCAGAAAGCTTCAGATACAAGCTGTGCCTACACAATGCCAAAACAACTGGTAGGAACAGGAAGAATTCAATCAAATAAGATATTTGGCATCATAAAACATTCTCTCACACCGTAGATATTGTAATTGTTTTTTAATAAAATAAACTTACTTGAATTCCAACCAAAACTTTGAATTATTCCAATTAATTAAACTCCTGAATAAACAAAATTTTAACCTTGCATTGACTGAAATTATGGGCTAAGTGTTTGGGAGATATAAAGACGATTCAGACCTAGATCCTGATGTAAGACAAGGAGATTCGTAGCTTGATTGCAAGCTGGGAAATAAAACCTACTCTCTCCTTCCTATATAACTATCACTTCCCAGTTCATACCTATTAGAAAACTCCCTCAATAACCCAAAGATCAGGCAAAAAGGTTGATGGCAGCCAGTAGTATTCTACCATCAGCCATCAAGATCACAATTCTCAATTTTTTTTTTGGCTCCAACATATTTGAATAACATGTACATGTGTATAACTCTTCCATGAGAATACCAAGATTTTTGTTCCCAATCCCCACCCTGCCCCATTTTCTATTTTGGAGAGGAGGAATAAACAAATTTTTCATCACCCCCATGGTATGCATATAATCATTTTACCAGGAAGTGGGTGTAGGAACTAGTGATCAAAATGGTTTATGGGATCACAGTTGATCGTCAAACTTTGGTATGTTTGGATCCTATAGTTGAGAACTTGCTGAACTCCGGCAAAACGTGGGTGAAATGTGAGAATTGTCTGGTCTTGTGAATGCTGCTGTAACAGTGCTGTCTGTCCCGCACTGTCTTGGGTAGGGGCTATGTACCTGTTCAGTCCCCAGGTATACATACTAGAACTCATCTTCACCACCCCACTGGATGTCCACAGGTCTCCTTTCTTCCTAAAGTTATGCTGGGGGAGAGGAACTACAGAGTATGTGGAACATTTTTCACCAAATAGCCAGATAGTATTGGTTAGATAATGGTATTAATAATCAGTACTTTTCTTCAGTCTTTACTTGAAATAAAGTTTGGGGTGGAGGGGCTTAAACCTCCCCAGCCTTCCCTAGTCCTCCATGCTTTGTTCCTATCCTGTAGGATTGCTTTGTCTTTTACTTCTTGTTTTTTATAACTCTTAGTATAGCTTGCCCTCATTATTTAACATATGGTAGTATGAAAAATATTTTTCTTAGAGTTTTAAACACAGTCATAATGTTTTCTTGATTTGTGCTCCAAACATTCAGAGTTTCATTTTCATAAATAACATTAAAATGATTTTCATCCATTGCTTTTTGAACAAATACAGGATGACCATTTGTAATAGTCTAATAAAAAAAAAACCCAAAGCTCTAAAAGTGAAAACTTTGTAAAATTCCAGAATATGTTATTAGCTAATTTATTAAATGATTCACTGTCAATTAATTCATAACCCTCCATTACCTACTTGCAAATAAATAATGAACTTGGGATTGAAAATAATTGAAATACCTACATACGACTTTGGTTTGAGGATAAAGTAAATATGAACTTTTAAGGATCATTACTTTTTTATATTTTCTTTTTGATATACTTCACTGCCTAATAATGGAAGCCACAGCATCATTGTCAGCATAAGATAAAACAGGGCAATTATCTATTTCTTGTTTCCTGGTACATAATGGATAATAGAGTTTCCTTCAAGACCACAGTGAAAAAGGCTTTGGCTAACCACTAATTTCAATTGTTAATTAATACTGTATATTAATATTTAGAATTTGACATTTAAAATTCCAAATCATACTATAAAGTAGAGCTCTTTACCACTCTATTTAGAAAAATGAATAGGTAACAATTGTATTGACCTCACTTTTCCTTTTTTTGTAGCATTGCCAAACTGCTCTGAGAATATAAGCAAGGATGTATCTATCCTGTATTTTCACAACCAAGAAAATTAGGTAGCTTGAACATTTACTTCAATAATTTAAGGAAAACAGCATTTAGCCACAGTCCTGTCTTTTTTTTTTTTTTTTTGATTGTGAAGTCCTAGTTTGTTGGTCTTAATCTGTGCCAGAGAGTTGATTGAGTTAACAAACCAGCCACTTATTGGCAGGAGTATTGACTATTATTCGTAAGATTGGCTAATTGTGCTATGTAAAGCCAATACAGTGCACAGCACAGTTGGATTACCCCTGTAACAGGGAGAAATGGGTTGGGAAATGTGTATGCTTGTACAATACACAGGAGAATAGGAAAAGAAATTAATGAGACCTGGAAAATAGGAAGCTCAAACTTGCTGGAGGTAGACCAGCACATCCTTTGAAGGTAAGTATCAGTTTATGGAGAGACTGAAGTGTAAATAAAAGTTTCAGCATAAACATGTCAAAGGAGTGTAGGTGCTTCAATGTTGACCTTTATTTTCAGTGTTTGTACCAAAGATCAACCTAACTGACAAAAATTAATAGAGCATACTCTCTTACTTGCTGTCTTGGTAAGAGAACCATTCCAAGTCCTCAAAGGATATACTTCACAGTCTCAAAGATAGTATGCAACATTGCAGGGCCCTGGAACCATGCATAGTGCAGTCATCTAGAACCAGACTGAAACCACGTAAACTGGAAAACATTATTTATTGTTGACCTTCCCCCCAGATCTTCCGTGACTCTTCTCCTGCAGTCATGTGCTTTAAATGCCAATTCTGTTTCTCTCTCCTGCTGCTTCTTTCTCTTGTCCATCTCACTCATACACATGCCCATACATACACACAAATATCTATTAAACATTAGCTATTTAATAGACTTTATTTCCGTTCTCAATCTAATGGTTTATTTAACTAATGAATCTGCTTTTATTGAAGGCTAAGGGTACATTAATATTAAAGTTGTATTATTTGAGCCAGGGAAGTGATAAGGTGTACCTGTTTACTCAATTTTCTTCTGAAAACCAATTTTCTTACTTTCATATTCTTTGAGCCTCTAATAATAATTATAAGGTGGAGAACAGAAACGTCCACAGCCAGATACACTTAAGACTAATTTGGTGATCACCAAGCACTATGAAGTTAATGGATATTAGCCATAACATGCGAATTTATAAACCACCTCCTCACAGGTTGTGAAAGCTCCTTGTGGCAAGTAAAGTAGTATAAAGTAGCAATATACATTTAGAATTAGTAGTAATAGTTAATATTAATAATAAACCTCTCCCCTTTATTTTAAACCATTTCCTTTTTATTTCCTCTTCTGCCTAGGAGGGCGAACAGCTTAGAAAAGCAACCCAGGGAACCAAAGGCTTATAATTGGCCTCAAGAGACTTGACACAAGTAGTTATGGCAATAACCCTTGGTGCCCTGATGTTCCTTGCTCATGTAGATTACCAGGGCCTTCATAAGCATTAATTAATGTTACCGCATAAGAGTTCAGAGAGGCGGTTAAATACTAATACAGGCCCATAATCCTTCATCAAAAATCTTTGGGGTCCTTTTGTTTCAAAATTCAGAATTTTTCAGATTTTACACAGGTAATGCCATGCATATATTCTGTTATGTAACTCCCAGCATCCTTTAATAATACATCAATATTTCTGCAACTAAATGTGTAAAAATTCTCTAAATGAAATAAAGACCATAAATACCTTTATTTCAGTTTAGATCAAGTTTTGCTACCAAATGAATGAGAAAGAAAAACAGTTTTCAGGAATCTTTGGATTCTGGAGCTGCAGACGAGGTATTGTCCCTCCATCTTCTCTTTGGCCAGTGATGTAATGAAGCACAGACTGAAGGCCAAGAAGGGCAGACATGTTTTCTGACTCCCTGTTACCTTTTTCTATACCTTTGAGAATGTATGTGCTCTGGGTGCCTGGGTGGCTCAGTGGGTTAAAGCCTCTGCCTTCGGCTCAGGTCATGATCCCAGGGTTCTGGGATTGAGTCCCACATCGGGCTCTCCGCTCAGCAGAGAGATATAACCCCAACTGTGGATGGGCAAACGTCCTAACACTGCCTGCCTCTCTGCCTACTTGTGATCTCTGTCTGTCAAATAAATAAATAAAATCTTAAAAAAAAAAAAGAATGTATGTTCTCCTCTTGGCAACATATACTGCATAGTAACTTTGGGGAGGAAAAAAACATATTTTGAAGGTTATTGTCCTAGTATCAGTACAGAAAAGTGATTGGTTAACAGGGATCTGTTGTGTCTACTTTGGTCACATTTTTCAGAAAAGAATTATCCATTTGGCATTGCCGTATTAATGACAGTATTTATTTTTAACACTTACAGAAAATTATTTTCATGTACAGTCAGTTCTGCTACAACACTTGTTTTGAAAACATTAATTTGTTCTCATGCTATTGGTATCTTTGAGAACAATTTGAACATAAGACAAATTTAGTGTCTGCATAAGTGTGATTCCATCTGTTAAAAATACTGGGGAAGGCAGAAAACTGCACCCAGCAGAACGAACCATGTAGGAATATACAAAATGCACACATGCATATACCTGAAACATCCACCAGTTGTCTTAGTTCACCGTGTTGTGTTAGGACCTTTGCCCATCCACAGTTGGGGTTAGATCTTTCTGTGTGACTCAGACAACCCTCCTTCCATCACTTCACAGTAACTTGTAAGTTGCAACCCATCTGACACCCACTTTCACAAGCAAACTTCAGGTCTTGTGCTCCAAACCCCTTTTCCCCATAAACCCTTTTCCAGTGCATGATTTTGCATAGGGCAATGAACGTTAGAAATGAATGCAACTATCACCTTACAGCCCAATGGGCTGTTAATGAAGCACAACACCCTAATGGACCCTTCAATAAGTTCCCCCGCCAGTGTTTCTGAGTAGAAGTTTTCTAACTTCTGGTGAAAAGTTTCTCGAGCTAAAAACCAACAAAACAGGGGCGCCTGGGTTGCTCAGTGAGTTAAGGCCTCTGCCTTCAGCTCAGGTCATGATCCCAGGGTCCTGGGATTGAGCCCCCGCATTGGGCTCTCTGCTCAGTGGGGAGCCTGCTTCCTCCTTTCTCTCTCTGCCTGCCTCTCTGCCTACTTGTGATCTCTGTCTGTCAAATAAATAAATAAAATCTTTAAAAGAAAAAAATAAAAAACAGAAAACCCAACTAGCCATGCCCACTTTCTTTTCCCGCTTCCCTTTTGGAGACAATGGCAATGTTGTTTCTGAAGGCCTATACTTCTGTTAACAGTTTTGCCATGCCTGAAATGCCTGAGATATACAATTTGGAGGAATTTTCCTTGCCTGGAGATTTTTCTTACCAAGTTATTTTGGACCTCAAACCTGAAACTGGATCCTACCCAAGTATATTATGTGAATTAGACCTTTCCATCTGAAATCTTAATTTACTTTCAGAAAGGTTTATAAGTATGTCCAGATATCCACATTTGCATAATGACTACACCTCCCCCCCCCCCTTGTGTCTCTCTCTTGGGCACAGAAATGTATGGCTGCCAGATACATTTGGAAGTGAGTGCATGTGGACTCTTCAACCCTTGGAACTGGTGTTCTAAAGCTCCTGACACTGAACCCTAATGTATTTTTCATTAGTGTTTAATGTTGGGGAATCCCATTTCATGGAGCCCAAGGATTAAATTACTTCATTTGGAAGAGAACAAGTGCACTCCCCATCTTTTTCCTGAGGTGAAAAAAAGAATGAAGCTGAGATCATTTGCATTTCATAAGGGCTTAAGGTCTGGATGTATTCCACTCAATTCCACAATCCAATATTGTAAAAGCTTTTAAAGACAATATTAACAAGTAGGGAAACCGCTGCATATTTAAAATGTGGAAATAAAAATACACAATAAAATAGATATAAATCAACACACAGGCACGCACACACACACACAATCAAAATAACTATACAAAGCAGTTCTACCTGTAGCAGAAGTGCTATAATATGTTATAATAATACCATGATTGTACTTTTCAATGAAGTAGAATTTTTATCATGTTTCATAATAAGGGAGTTGTAAAGATTTTAAGGAAATCCAGCAAGCAATAAATCCAGATGGTAATGAGTGATTATTCTTTTGAACAATTGTACTGAATAGAGACTTTGTATCTTTTGAACAACTGTACAGACACAAATACCTACTGAGTAAGATAATAGATGTCACATGTCATTTGGAGGTGTTCTGGACCCAAGACCTAAACTTGATTCCTTTTCTTCTTCTACCACTGGACTCCCACCCTTTGTTTCCCTTGCTAGCATCATTAAGTTCATGGATTTAGATGGCAAGTCTATAGAGTGTGTCACTGCTGCTCTTTCTGTGTCTTGGAGGGACATGATTTTAAGCACCTTCTTTGGGGTATCACTGTCCTTCTCCATGGCCATTGGAGAGAGTTCACTAAGACCTTAAAGGGGGAAACCTACTGCTCTGTGAACTATCAAATAGATATCCAATGGCCACATCAGAATGAAAGAGCTCAGGGGACACTGAGAGGGGTTCTCTAGATCCCAGGGGAGTGAAATAAAAGCTCTTAGGAATCTTACCCTGTACCTAGCATTGTGCTTATATGATATGCAAGAAAAGGAGATGATCTTGCTCTATGAAATATGCAGTCAATTTTGGTAGATAAGACAAAAACATGGGATAACAGGAGAATGCTATAATATTGCAAACCCAGGGGCCAAAGTTATGATAAGAATAGTAAATGTTAAAGTCAGAGAAGACAATCATATTTATTTTCCAAAATACCATATGGAAAAAAGTGCTGGGCTGGGTGGGAATCATCAGACATAGGCTGACAAATTCATGCAAGGTGAATGACTTTGAGCAAGTCACTTTACCTCTCTGAGCCTTGGGTCCTCATCTGTAAAATGGAGAGAGGAGGAGGAGGGAGAGCTGAACTAGGTGATCCCTATAGTCATTTCCAGTCTGAAAGTTTCATCCTTCTACTACATTTAATAAACAAGTAGTCACTGACATACTATGTCCAAGCACATGTTACATGAATTAAATTTAATTGCTAAGAGAAAGGATTATTATCTCCATTTTACAAATAAAGAGTTAACATTTCTAAATGACAGAGGCAGAACTCAAACCCAGGTTTGCTGTAGCCCCAAATTCTATGCTCTTTCCACGATGCTGCGCCACATACTATTATACCAAACCACCTTCCTTTTCGACGTTTAAGGAGATAAGATCTAAGGAGGGGAACAGATATATAAACAAATAACCACAATGGAAGGTGGTATGTCTTAAGTGAAAAATCCAGAAGATATGGAGGATTCCGTGTCTCTAAAGCTTAAGGGGGTAAAGAGAGCTTGTATGACAAAGGTCTACATGTAGTGAGTGGAGCACTGGCCAGAGAGTCAGGAGACGTGGGTTCTAGTTTTGGCCATGCCAAGTGTCCCTGGACAAGCTGTTCTCTGGACATCAGTTTTCTCATCTGCAAAACGAAAGGATCTTCAAGGTCTTTGGGGTTCCAGCATTTAATGCTTTTCTAAGTCTAAAGATGGAAAGCATACTTCTAGTTATGGTTATGAATATGAGCCCAGAGGTTTAAAAAAATTAATGAGATGTTAAGTGCTTGTGATGATATTTTTAGTGGATATGGGATTTGGGCTGGGCCTGGAATAATGGGGTTGATTTTGAAAATTCATGAAGCATTTTAGTTCCTTTTAAATAGCCAAGGGTAGCGGACTATCTAAAGGGATATTTTATATTAAAATGAATGATCACTACTCCTTCCCCTATCTATGTTTTGTACATTTTCCTTTTTCATATAGCAAGTTTATTTAAAGTCGAAAACATAGCCAAGAATTTGTCATGCTCTTGGGGCACTGGTATTATTTTAAAATATGAATACCATGCCAGTGTCTTTGAAATTCAAGTTTGAGGTAAAAGGATGGAAAGAAGTTGTTTTTTCCCTGTGATCAGCCACTGCAAAGTGAGTCTCAGCACAAACCAGCTGAGCCCTTTTGCTAGGCATGGAAAGCCTCTGGCATTTTTCTGCTTTTCAACTCTCAGTCATTTGGGAGGTGGGACAAAGCCATGCTGTCTACAAAGTTTATCCAGAACGTGCTGGTGTTACAAGAGATCACTTGACATCTATTATGTTTCTCCTGTAGAAAAGAGGTGGCTATCAGCTACAATAGTGATTCCTTTTCAAAGGGGTTTAATTGGGGCATTTCTCATGGGCCAAATTCTAACTCGCTGTCTATACATGTGCCTGCCAGGAAAACAGTGGAAAAATACCAAACAATAGCAACAACAGAAGTCTGAGGACCGCTGTCCCAGGCTGCCCCCACTGCAAACAAGCAGAGAAAAAAAAATGGTTTCCCTTCTGCCAAAGCTGCGGCTAATATGGCAGAGCTCCTAGAAAGGTGTGGCAGGTGGAGGAGGGGAGCAGACTGTGTGCTGCATGGCCATGGAAATACATACAATAACCTGAACAAACTCCTTTTAGCCTACCTCTAACAAGTAGCACTCTTAGTTGGGGGCGGGGGGATGGGTGCTGGCGAGGAGATGAGTTTCAGGCAGTTGAGTTCCACACTCAAGGAGCTGAGCTGTTTTTCTGAAGTAGGGATTTGCTTCTGTGTAGGCAGGCTAGCATCCTTTCCTGAGGTGAGCCAGAAGGTGGCCTTATACTTTTATTTCGAGGGTCAAATGATTTCTCTTGCAACAAATGTGTGCCTTTCACTGGTATTTTCTGAAGTGAGACTTTTGCAACTGATGGAAATCGGCTGACTTCTGTTCTGTAACTTAGTGTCTTCTTGATGATTTATTTGTTCGGTAGCAGAAACTATGACAAATTGTGTGAAGCAGCCTCATTTACTTTTTAGCTGCTATAGCCCTGAAGAATTTGCATGTAAATGCAACTGTGAATGTTTTACATTTCATAAGCGTGCTGCACGTGTTTTTGTAAGTTAAGTGACATTTTTACAGATAGACTGAACTTAAGATTCGGCCCCCACCCCACAGGTTATATTCTTCTGAAATCCTCAGTCTGACAAGCTGTGTTTTCCTGACTGCCAAGTGGGAGAGTAAGTCTCTATTTGGTGTTTTTCTTCTCTCCTCTTTAGACATGCAGAGCAGCCCACACAACCAGTTCACCTTCAGACCCCTCCCGCCGCCGCCGCCTCCTCCGCATGCGTGCACCTGTGCCAGGAAGCCACCCCCTGCAGCCGACTCTCTTCAGAGGAGATCAATGACTACCCGCAGCCAGCCCAGCCCAGCTGCTCCACCTCCCCCAACCAGTACACAGGATTCGGTTCATCTGCATAACAGCTGGGTCTTGAATAGCAACATACCCTTGGAGACCAGGTACTTGAGCTATTATTGATCCCAATAACTTAAATATTGGCAGAGGATGATCCCACCTAGTGCAGAAATTCATTTCACCATAGACCTCTACAGAGACACACAGATGCACACAGAGAGGCACACCCAGATGCCTGGGCAGAAAGCAGACCCCTCTGCAGGCACAGGAGCACACACAGATGCACACATCTAGATTTGAACACACTCACTGACACAGACCAAAACAGATTCACTTGGAAAGATGAAAGCACCGTTGCATAAACACCCCACAGGCAGCCACCCACCAAAACATATGAAACAAAGCAATTATCTAATCTACCAATGCTCCTTCCATGTAAAAGGCGCTCACCCCTTGTTTTAGGAAACTGCAACATTACAGGAAAATCCAAACACAATTAGAGGAACAGTGATAATTTGGATTTCATTTATCATAAGATTCTTTCAAAAAGTAAGTTGCCTTCAAATGTTTTTAAAAAGGATTTGCTTCATAGATTGAAGGTCCATGTGTACTTTTAAAAACTCGATTCTGCCTCTAGGGTGCTGTTTGGACTTTTGACAAAAAAGTTTGCCTCTATTTTTCTGCCACTTCACATATTTGGGCTTTCAGATTCACTCTTTAAATCTTTGTCATGGGATTAAAGTTACAGATCTAGGTGTCTGGGTCATAATAGACTTTAGCACTAGAGGCAATTAAATGAGAAATTATTCATCATTTCTAGGCATTCCCTCTTAAATCAAAAATTACAACTTTCTATTAACACAGAAAGACATTACCCAATAAAACGTATGATTTTGTTATCTTTTAAATTCAAGGACTTCCCCTTGCCTTCTATATGCCTTATTTAGATCTACTACCAAAGCTTCTTCTGAACACATTTGTATGTAAACAATGGGTTTAATATATCACTTGATAAGCAATGTGTGCTGTCAACTCTGATCAATTTCCATCCCAATATCTGGGAATTGGAATGGAAAGGGGAGGACTAATAAACCCACATTATGAGCCTGCTTATTTTTTTCCATAGCAGATTAAGTTATATGCCAGCTGTGGCAAATGTGAATATGTCACCACCAACAGACTGAGAGCATTGTGGCTCAAATCCAGGAAACTCTATATCATCCATCACTATTAGATTAAATAGATTCATAAACTGATATTTCTGTTATCTCCCAAGAGAAAATATAACAGTCAGCTTGATGGTGAAGATAACCCAATTAGAACTGTACTAGTGATAGTGTTTGTGTATCGTTTCTTTCTTTCTTTTTTTTTTTTAATGAAAGAGGAAGGTGAATGAGGTGAGAGAAGCAGAGAACAATGTATATCTTGAAGGAGTTTTTGCTAATGTTGGTGATTTACTCACTCCTTTTTAAAATTTATTTACTCACTCTTTTAATTCCTTTGCAGGGCTTAGTGATAGAGAGCAAAGGAAACAATGGGACAATCTGGTTATCTAGCAATCATGACAAGGGAAAAAAATCATGACACACTCCTTCCCTCTAAGAATCTGAATAACAGGAAATCTGGAAGGAGGATGGGGAATGGGTCTCAGGCAAATGAAAAGGGAAAACTATTCTTATTTGAAGTGTACATCTAGGCATGTTTGTACAAACTGCACCCACGGACCTTCTGTATCCATGCAAGGAATGTATTAATTGGTCTCAGCTTCATAAGAAGCAGAGAAGAACATAAGTTTTCATGTGAGATTGTGCAGAGAGTACCTTTTTAGTACATTTGGGGATATATTCAGTATCACAAAGACAAATTTTTTAAAAACCTAGAAACCCTATCAGCTTGATGAGATAGGATTTCCCAAATATATCCTTGAAAATGTTTGCTTCACATGGAGTCAGTAAAAGGTAACTCTGGGAGTGTGCTGGCAGGTAGTGATGTGCGTCAGCTTCCTCATCTCTAAAAGTGAACGTAGAAATGCCTGTCTCAACAAGTTGTGCAGAAGATCAAGCTAGTATGGCAGAAAGTTCCTCGTACATTGCAAAGCGTTATACAATTCAAAGGTATTGTATTGTTTTTATTTTTTAAATCATTATTGAATTATTTTAAAAATTAAAAAAATAAAAATTCTTTTAATTAAAAATTCTATTAAATGTAACTTTATTAAACTTTATTAAAAATTCTGTTAAAAACAAAATTTTAAAAAATACTGTTATCCTTACTAAAGTAGTCACAAACCTCTGCTTAAATAGCTCCAATATAGGTAATTGATTTATTCCAAAGGCATTTCATCCCATCTCAGGCAACTATTGGAGGATTCTTATTGAACCCAAATCTTCCACCTCTTAATTTTGCCCATTTCTCCCAGATCTAGTTCTTCAGTCTCCCAGAATAAGTAAAATGCCTCACACTCCTGACAACCCTTCACTGCTCCTGATCCTGTTCTTCTTTGACCTAAATGTTTCCCTATCAGCTGGTTTCAGATCCTCCATCCTGGTCTCTTTCTTTAGAATACAGTTCTAAACTACTGCCTGCACTTCTCTTAAAGTGTCCTACCCAAGGCTGAATGCAGGTGGGTGGTTTTATTAGGCTCCTTGGTAGCAGGGAACAGTTTGTTTAGGTTGCCTCAAATAACTGAGAACATCTTTTCAAGATTAAGTAGTCCCCCCTTATTGGCAGTTTTGTGTTCTATAATTTCAGTAACCCATGGTTAACTCTGGTCTGGAAACAGATGATCCTCCTCCTGACTTAGCATCAGAAGGTCAGTAGTAGCCTGATGCTGTGTCAGAAGGCCTAGGTCATTCCCACATTTTATCTCATCAGATAGGCATTTTATCATCTCACAGCATCACAAGAAAAAGGGAGAATACAGGAAGATATCTTAAGAGAGAGACCATATTCATATAACATTTATTATCATATATTGTTATAATTGTTCTATTTTACAATCAGGTATGTTGTTAGTCTCTTACTGTGCCTGATTTAGAAATTAAACTCTATCATAGGTATGTATAGGAAAACATAGTATATATAGGGTTTAGCACTACTATTCCTCGTTTCAGGTATCCATTGGGGATTTTGGAATGTGTCCCCCTCAGATAAGGGAAGACAACTAACTGTATTCTCTCAGTCAGGTGAAGCCAAGGGGAGAGAAAGGGCCATGTGCTTTAAAAAAAAAAAAAAAAAAACTATAGCACGGCCACCTCTAGCTGCCCCTTGAGCAAGGGCTGGGAGCAGAGCTGATGTACATTTAGATGAAACTCTCAGCAATCACCGTGATTGACTCATTCCAAAATTTGTGCTATGACTGACAGTTGGTTGCCTCCTTTGTTCTTTTTTGTAAAAAAAAGATTTTTTTAAAATATTTTATTTATTCATTTGGCAGACAGAGATCACAAGCAGGCAGAAAGGCAGGCAGAGAGAGAGGAAGGGAAGCAGGCTCCCCACCGAGCAGAGAGCCCAATGTGGGGCTTGATCCCAGGACCCTGAGATCATGACCCAAGCCGAAGGCAGAGGCTTTAACCCACTGAGCCACCCAGGTGCCCTTAAAAAAAAGATTTTATTGGTTTATTTGAGAGAGAAAGAATGAGCAAGAGAGAGAGAGAGCACAGTTGGGGGGGCGGGGCAAAGGGGGAAGGAGAAGCAGACTCCCCGCTAAGCAGGGAGTCCAATGCGGGACTCAATCCCAGGACCCTAAGATCATGACCTGAGCCACAGGCAGATGCTCAACCAACTGAGCCACCCAGGCACCCTGTCCCCTTTGTTCTGACTAAATATTTCCATTAATGCTGTCTACTCCAATATCAGCTTTTTGTTGGTTACATAACACTACTGGTATACATTGAGAACACTTAGTAATTGAACTCTTACAACTTCTTAAAAAGTTCTGAGGCTAAGCCACCTTTCTTATATTCTAAAATTGTATAGTTGGAGATTTTTAAAAAGATTTTATTTATTTACTTGACAGAGAGAATGAGAGAGCGAGAGAGCAACAAGCTGGGTGAGGGGCAGAGGGAGAAGCAGGCTCTCTGCTGAGCTGGGAGCCCAACACAGGGCTTGATCCTGGGACTCTGGGACCTGAGACAAAGGCAAACGTTCAATTGACTGAGCCACCCAGGCTCCCCTATAGTTGGAGGTTTTTAACTGTGTGTTTGGGATGGGGGGTGCAGGTAGAAATATGTTTAGAGCCTTGATTTGGCTTAATTTGATTTCACCTTCTTAGTCCATGGATGCATAGCTGAATTCTAATTCTGCCATACAAAGTATTTGCATTGTATTGATCCCATAACTGTGTCATCTGTATTTTTGTTAGGTTTGCTCTCCTCATTTTTATGTGAGTCATTAATAAAAATGTTATGTAAGGGGCACCTGGGTGGCTCAGTCAGTTGGGCATCTGCCTTCAGCTCAGGTCATGGTGTCAGGGTCCTAGAATCAAGCCCCATGTTGGGCTCCCTGCTCAGCAGGGAGTCTGCCTCTCCCTTCCCCTCTGCTCCTACCCCTGCTTGTGCTCTCTCTCAAGTAAATAAAACCTTTAAAAAATGTTATGTAGGACAAGATCAAGGTAGGAGATCTGTGACATGCCACTGGAGTCCATCCTGGGGGTTGACACTTACCCATCAGGCAACATTCTTTTACTAGGATACCACCCACATTTCTCCATCTTGTTTATAGGTATATCATCAGAGACCTTGTCAAATGTCTTGTTGATATCCAGATACAGTATGCCTACATTTTTACTGATCTGCCAGTCCAATAGCCATGTAAAAATAAAAGTGAAATGAGATTTGTTTAACATGACTTGTTCTTAGAGAATTTGTGCTGCCTGCTCATGGTTAGTATCTTTTTAAAAAGTGCTTGCAAATCATCCTATTAAAACATGTTCTAGAACTGTGAACTCAGTCAACATCATATCCCTTGATCTAGTTTAAGGATCCCATGTACTTCCTGTTTCTTTTAAAAACCAAAGCCAGTATGCTGTCTCCAGTCTTCTGACACATATCACCGATACCACACCTGAAACTTTAGCAACTATGACAAGGCAATAAAATATACAAGACTTGTCACCACTCTGGAACGGAATTTTAATTCATTTAGAACAGTTGAGTGCCTTCTTATAAATGCATTGACTATCTTAGGTTTCAGTTTATGGTTACAGATGTTTACTTTACCCTTTTAAGTCTCTGATCATTCTTATCCACAAGGAAAGCGAGTCATTGAGAAGGCCTCCCTGATCTTGGTCATCCAATAGGATTGCATGAGTTGTACATCTACCCATGATCTTCTTATTCTAAACCTGTATCTAAAAAACAACAACAACAACTTTATGTTGTCTTCAGCAGGTTTTTTTTTTCAAGTTTCAGGCTAATTTGGGGTAGAAACCTTCTTCGCATTATTTTCATCACACCCTCTTATATTTATTTATTTATCCTTGATTTTCATCTCCTCCTTTTGTTCCATGTTCTTTAGAAATCTAAACTGAATAGAGAACACCCCATGTGGGCATACTAGTTTCAATAGGCAACAAACCTTTCCAACTCTTAATCCATCTTCTTGTTTTTTCAAATGTCTCAGGGCATAGAATCACATTGTCTTCACTTTAGAGAACGGTTTTCCTAAAGTCTAGGATTTTGCTTCGTAATGTACTTTTTGACTCTAAGCTACATTGTTGCTTCCACAAAAGGTTCCCATCACCTTAACTCACCAGTTTCTCTTCTCCAGTCAGTAAGGGAAGCAAGTCTTATTTTTTCTACCTTCTCGGAGGTAGAGTTTTCAGCAAAGGAGGTTGAGGACCTGTCACATATTTGCCTTTAGTTAAATGATACATCTAGCAGTTGTCTCTGGAGTTGAAATCACTCATGTTCACTATGCTTTACTCTTAGGACACTTTTGTGGTCTATGTTGGAAATGAGCATCCATTTCCTCCACCTGGGCAAGTGGCTTTTTGGAGACTCCCTGATCCACCATCTATTAGCTGTATGAACTTGGGCATACTGTGTTAACACTACCTCAGTCTTCTCATCTGGAAAATAAGGATGATAGTAGCAACATTTTCCTAAGGCTGTTGTGAGGATTAAAGGAGTTAATATCCACAATGTATTTAGAGCAGCCAGGCACATAGTAAGCACTTGGTAAATGTTAAGATAATAATACCGACAGTAATACACAAGAAACTCTACTTTTGTTCCTATTTTTGTTTTCATCTAATTAAAGATGTTTCTACCCTTATGTTCATGCTTTCCCCAGGTAAACACAGCATCATTTCACTTCCTCTCTTAGTATGCTTTTAAATAGAACATACTCTTTTGCCACTGTCTTAGTCCAACTGGGCTGCTGTAACAAAAACGCCATAGACTGGGATTTTTAAAGAGCAGACATTTATTTCTCACAGTTCTGGAGGCTGGGAACTCTGAGATCAAGGCACTGGCAAATCTGGCATCTGAATTCCTATTTAATAGACTGCTGTCTTCTCTCTGTATCTTCACATGGCAGAAAAGGCAAGGGAGCTCTCTGGAGTTTTCCACTCATAAGGTCCAATTTGGGAGCTCTCTACCCTCATGACCTAATCTCATCCTAAAGGCTCCACCTCCAAATATCAACACACTGCAGATTAGATTTCAACATGTGTATTTTGGGGGGATACACTCAGTTTATAGCAACTACCAAATTCCAATCATTAGAACCATTCCCTCCCTTAGGTTGTGATGGCACATGTCCGTGAGGCTTTGTAAGAGTGCCCTATGATAAATCTTCAGAACAGCTTCATTGTTACCTGCCTTGTGTCATTCATAGAAATAATTTCCCCACTACCAAGTATATTCAGAATTACGTCCTGCCCTGAGCCCTCCCTTACTCAGAAATCAGCCTTTCCAGATCCTCCTCTAAGCCTTATCTTTTTTGTGGTGGGATGAGAGGAGCATCTTTCACAACCGGGAAAGATGCACACATTGCCAAGATGGAAATAGAGAGTCTGGGTGATGTGTGTAAGTGTACATGCTCAAATAACACTGGACTAAGCTACTTAATATAGTTGTGATTTGGGACACATTACTTAACTTCCATGGGCCTCGATTCCCATCTGTTCTGTGGAGAAAATGGCAGATCCTCCCTTGTGTGGTTGTTTTAAGAACAGAATAAGATAATCCCTGTAAAACGTCTGCTCAGAGCTGGGCACATAGAAAGTATACAGTAAACAGTATTTTTTATATAAAAGCCTGGGACTGACATGCTGGCAAAGAGAAGAATTCAGGGTCATGACATTTGGAAGATCAGAAATAGCAGACAGGTCAGATTTTGAACCCAGGCTGTAGGGCCAGGGTCTTTACATCCAACCACTTATTGTAGTAAGGAAGGCAAAGTGAAATAAATAACAATACCATAAGTGCTCTATTAAATTTGAGTAATTCCAAGGTAGGAACACTTGGAGGTGGTAGATCTAACCCTAAGGAATTGTTGAGATAGGGAAATGGGAAAGTAGAAATTTTCCTGAGAAAATGGCCTGAAAGTAATTTATTACTACTAATAAATATAATTAATAATAAAATCATGAGGCAGCAGTAGGTGAAAAATGGAGGAAAAGACATTCTGGGAAGAGTATTACACTGAAAGGCATGCATAGTGACCAGTTATCCATTTTAGTAATATTAAGACATTATCCTTTCTATTCTTCCCCTCCCTCTTCTTCCATTTGCCATTTATTTATTTTTTAAAATTTGTTTTAAATTTTTATTTATTTATTTGAGAGAGAGAGAGAATAAGAGAGAGAGAGAGAGAGAGCACTCACGAGTTGGGCAAGGGGCAGAGAGAGAAGCAGACTCCCTGCCGAGCAGGAAGCCTGACGTGGGACTTGATCCAGGTCCCCGGGATCATGACCTGAGCCGAAGGCGGATGCTTAACCTACGGAGCCACCCAGGCATCCCCATTTATTTTTTTTAAGATTTAATTATTTTTTTGAGAGAGAGAGAATGTGTGCCTGAGTGCAAATGGGGGGAGGGGCAGAGGGCAGAGCCTAATGCAGGACTCCATCCCAAAACCCTGACATCTTGACCTGAAGCAAAATCATGAGTCAGATGGTTAACTGACTGAGCCACCAAGGTGCCCTTCCATTTGCCATATAAACCCTTTACTAGGTTGTCTGGTCTAGATATACTGGTCTGATATATTCCTTTTAATACTAATAAGAGATCATCATTCTGGAACCAAAGTCCATAATTTTTAAGCTATGATCCAGAAATCAAACTTTCATTCTGAAACTCCTGCTGTTAAATTGCCATATTCTCCTTTCTTGTCCAGAGACTCATCCTTGGATATACTTCAGTTTGCAGATACTTTTATTCTGATTCTTCTCCAGACGGTCTCTCTTCGCCTGCCTGTGGGATGAGCCTCAATCCCAAAACTGTTCTATACTTTTAGTGGTACAGGGTTATACCTTCCTCATGAAAGTTGGAAGAGTGGTTAAGAGTTTTGATTGTAGAAGCCAAAAAATGTGGGTTTGAGTTTCAGTTCTGCTCCTTATTAACGGTCTATATTTGGGCAAATTATTGCACCTTTCTGAACCTTAGTTTCCTTACCTGGAAACTGGGTTAATAATGCTCATTTTCATACTGTTGTTACAAGGATTATTTTAGACCTCACATGTGATTTGCCCTCATTTTAGTTTCCTCCCTCTTTCTGTTATTCCTCTGCATCATATTCCTCCTTTCTCCATTCCATTGGTACTGGCTTTTGTTCCATTCTAGCTTCTCAGAATCCTGACTGAACCACTTTCTTTTCTGTGTTGGTCTTTCAATTCTGTCCACA
The DNA here is from genome assembly GCF_010015895.1 of Lontra canadensis. NCBI lineage: Eukaryota > Metazoa > Chordata > Mammalia > Carnivora > Mustelidae > Lontra > Lontra canadensis. The sequence goes on along the minus strand of NW_022631075.1, from coordinate 4,227,267 downwards.
CACTTTGTATGTGAGTAGATTGCTCTGCCTTTAACACAAGGTTAAATGGAGTAGTACTCATTTATATCAGGAACTCAAACATAACCCATTCCCCACAGAAAACTGGGACAGTTCTCTTAGCTTCTTGACCTCTTCATCCGGATTTACTTTGAAATGAAACTATGGCCATTTTTAGTTTCTCTTATTTATTCTCTTTGCTACTCCACAATTCAAACTCCTAACTCAAACTTTACTTGATACTCTTACTCATGGGGAATTTTTGGCCAAGTGTTGGCTCTAGATCTTTACTTGGACCAGCCTTAAGAGATGATGATGGACATTAACTATGATCTACTCACCATAATGAGTCTTACTTAAAGATTTTGCTGTGATATTTAATACTATTAAGAACTTGGATTTGATATTAACATAGCTGCTTCAACTCACAAAGACAAATCAGAATTGTGTGGAGGAGTCATGCCTGGCCAGAAGAGGGGGTAGCAGCTATTTTCATTGACTTTTAGTGTATTCTGACAGATGGCTGTAGCTTGGTATGAGGCTAACTGCCCTTGCTGGCTTTAGGCCAGTGTGACAGTCAACAGGGTTATTTTTACAAAAGAAGAGTCAGGGCCATTGATGGAGGAGATGTTGGCAAAGAATGGAAAGAAATGAAATCTATATGACGCATGTTTGTGACCAGACTTTTCGAGCTAGTGTCTATCTTGGGGAAATAAGAAATATTCATTAATAGTGATGGCAGTGATTTAAGTATCTATGGAGTAATACTCCTTAAATATTAACCCATAAATGTAAGTTCTCCAGTGGTAGTTATATTTCTTTGTTACATAGTACTGCTAAAATATACCTAACATTTATAAGTAGGATTTTTTTCTTTAGTACATTTGCAATGGAAAAGTAGATTTAGAGACATAATTTTTTCTTTCAATAATGACTAAAGAAAAAAAGCTCAGAATGTACATATTCAGTGCTTAGATCTAACAATATCTCATGCTTTAATCCTTTAACAGCACTGGGGTTAGCAAAATCTATCTTCAGCTACAGATTTAAAGATTCTTTTTAAGACGGGAAAAGACTTCGTAGAACTAATCTATGCCCTATAAATCCTGTTTACTACAGATGAGCAGGAATCAACCAAGCTTTTCAGCCTACACCAAATGATGGATGTGGAATATGTTGAATTTACATGAAGGAGAATTCTGTAGCCTTAAAAATATATGTTACATAGGGAGAGTAAAAATAGATCTATAATAGTCTATTGTGCTAAGGCAGTGAAGAGCAGTATTTTGGAGATTATCGTGATACAGTCTCTAGTCACTTTGGTGATGGTATTATTTTTTAAAAAATGCTTTTGATTTGAATATTTTCAGTTTCACTTTCAAAGTATAAGCCATAAGCAAACATAATGTGTTTCATTTTATAAGGAAAGAAAATTTCACCATAGGTGAGATGAAATCTGGTGTTAATATGGAGAATTTTTTAGCAATTCAAATGTGAATCTAAACAGATGTTTCAGGGAATTTTTTTAAAAATGAGTTGGTTGGTGAAATATGTGAGTGTACCAAACCAAAATTAAGGTTTTTTTAAGATTTTTATTTATTTATTTGAGAGAGAGAGAGGCAGAGGGAGAGGGAGAAGCAGGCTCCCCACTGAGCAGGAAGCCCAATGCAGGGCTCGATCCCAGGGGATCATGATCTGAGCAGAAGGCAGATGCCCAAGCAGCTCAGCCACCCAGGTGCCCCCAAGATTAAATTTTAAAGGAATCTCTGCTAACTCCCCATGTCCTCCATGCTATTTGTTACGCTCCACAAATAAGTGAAACCATAGGAGAAGGCAGTTGGGGGAAATTGGAAGGGGAGGTGAACAATGAGAGACTATGGACTCTGAAAAACAATCTGAAGGGTTTGAAGAGGTGGGAGGGTGGGAGATTGGGGGAACCAGGTGGTGGGTATTAGAGAGGGCAGGGACTGCATGGAGCACTGGGTGTGGTACAAAAACAATGAATACTGTTATGCTGAAAATAAATTAAATAAATAAATAAATAAATAAATAAATAAAGGAATCTCTGTACAAGACTTTTTACTTACCTATCTATATACAAGACTATATACTTACCTATCCTGGGTTGTATATTTAAAATAGAAATATCTGGTTTTGATCAAGAGAGATACTAGTCCTGAAAAATTTCATTGACTACAAAGTTACTTATCCAGTTAATCATAATAAATATTTACATTGCCATGTCAAGTTAATAGACACTTGTCGGTTACATTTTACTAGAAGTATGAAATGTATTTGAAGTAACAAAGAATGATTTTCCTGTCAATTATTCTCATTTTCTACAGAGGTGTGTGTGTGTGTGTGTGTGTGTGTGTGTGTGTGTGTATGAAAGACATTCTACTAAACATCTCCCTTTGGGAGAACCCAGCTGGCTCTTTATTAATTCCACAACACAAAAATGTTTGTAGCTTTAAAAGCAGAAGATAAGATCAGGTTAAGTCTTGAGGTCTTTGAAATGTCTCTGTAAGAATTGTGAAAGTGTGGTACTGACTATTCCATTTAAAGAACAAGAAAACTCAAAAAGAATTGCCCCCTTTGGCAAAGAGATAAGCAAATAAACAGTAACATCTGCTTCTCCATTCTGTTAATCTTTTTTCGTGTGATATCTGAGTATATAAGAATGTGTGTAATGTGAATATTTAAAATGAAAAACAGTTCAATATAAATACTATGATAAATTAATTCTAGCATAAATAAGTTTTTGTAAATTTTGACCAATATTTGTTGAGTGCCCACCATGGATCAGCCAGTATTCCAGTTGCTGAGGCTACAACAGAGAACAAAACAGACAAAACCCCTGCCTTTATGGAGCTTACATTCTAGTGGGGGAGCCAGCCTTTATCCTCAGCTTTAATTATATTGGGGCTAATAATATTTTAGGACCAGGGATCTATAGATGTAGTATGGGAGAAGGAGGAGAGGAGTCAAAAATACCTCTTAGAAGCCTTTCTTAACCTGCCTTTGCTTTCCCACAGCACCTTTCAGAGAATTTTCCCTTATCTGTGGGCTCCCAGCATCCTGTGCATGTGCCTATGAGGACCTTATTCCATTGTATATTTGCACTCTCCAAATATTTTATTTACTTGTCTTTATTCGCTGTTGCAACTTGAGTGAAGGACTATGTCTTCCTTTTTTGCTTTGATTCCTCAGTGCTTAGATAATGTTGTTCAACAAAATTTTTGTAAGGTATATGGACAGACAGAGTGAGCAGAGAATTAAAGATGGAGTAGATTTCTGAAATTGGAAATAGTAGTTGGTTGGAGCAGATAATGAGGTTTGTTTGGGGAATATTGAAACATCCATGTGGGACATCCATACTGGAAATGCTCAATATCCAATAAATAGTTGAAAATAAGGATCTGGGTCCCAGGAGAGAAAGAAAGAGAAAGTTTTCCTCCTACCACCTACCAAATGCTTGCTCTATGCTGAACATTTCGTCAAGCCATTATCACATTTATTCTTAACTTACATTTTTTAAAACTGAGGCTTAAAGAAGTTGAACAATATGTTGCAAGGTCACCCGTTAGTATGTAATGGAGCTAGTTCACTCCTGTGTCTGTCTGATTCCAAAGCTCATGATAGACACGAATAATGGAGAATTTCATGGGTAGACATAATAATTGAATTTCCATGAGTGATGGAGGAAACACTGAAAAACCTAGACAGAGTTTAGTGCAAGAAGACCATAAACCAAACCATCACACCATTTACATCTTAGAGTAGTTCAGAAAGAAAATAAGCCAGCATAGATAATTGAGGAGTAATCATGGAAGAGAAGACACAACAGAAACAAATTCAAGGAGATCATCATCACCATTTTCAAATGCTTCAGAGGAGTGAACTTGAATGTGGATGAGAAGAGACCATTCTTTCTGTCAACTACAGACTTGTTGACTTTGAAGCAGCCAATTTCAGTAGAGTGATGAGACTGAAGCTAGACTGCAGTGGGTTGAAAGAATTGATAAGTGGTGAGAAAATGGAAGTGGAAGGTAGACTACACTTCTGAAATGGAATAGTATATTGAGAGGAAGCTGAATTAGGACAAAACTTTCATATAAATTGAAAGGAGGAAAAAAAGAGGGGGGGCTACATTCAATGTGGAGGTAGATAGTAGTCACCAGTAGAGCAGTCTAGTTGAGGGAAAGAAACCAACAGACCAAGTTGTAGATCAAGTTTCCTTACTGGTAATAAACATGAAAACTTGCAGGAATGGTCACATAATGCAGAAGAATCCTGAATGCTCTCTCACAGTGGTAGAGGTTTTCCAGGTTGCCAGGTTTCAACAAGGGAATACAGCTGATGATGCCACCACCTCTGGGGATTATAAGTCCCTTAGTGCAAGAAGTTTGTTTTTCCTATTCTTATAGTAGAGGGTGGCCCTAAACCCTTTCACCCTTATTTAACGTTGGCTCAAATATAAGTCATATTTGATAAAAGGGCAAGCAGCTATCACTGGCCAACCCAAGATTATCATTTAGACTTCCTGTCTCCATGTCATACACAAAACACTAGGTAGTCCTGTGTTGCTAATGAAGATACTTAATAGTGACATATGTACACACGGGGCTTTCATAGACATTATAAAATCTAACTTATGATTATTTTGAATTCAACTATCAAAATATTAAGTATAACATAAAAACACAGATATCACTGACTCTTTCCTTTTCTAACATAATATTACTCTCCCAAATAAATTGACTTTCTCTTCTGAAAGAAAATATTCACACTCTGCTATTTCCCCTACCTTTCGACTAAAATAATTGTTTTTCTTTAAAATCTGTAACAGTCTTATTCTTCCACATTTTGTCATTCAGTATAGTATTTTATGGTAACATGGCTGGTTACTTTTTAATAGATACATTTGCAACTAAATGCTTTTTCTTATTTGCCATCTTCCTAAGACTCAGACTGTAGACAATATATATTGTATATGTATGTGTATATGTCTGTGTGCAAATGTGGGTATATGTGCCTACGTTAGTGTGTATGTATAAGTTTCTGTTCTTCAGAGTCCTTTTGCTGGTTATTTCATTTTAACTCGAAACAACCCTGGGAAGGTAGACATAATAGAAATTATGTCCAACTTAAAAATAAGGAAACTAAGTCATGGGAAATTTTACTAATGTGTCCCTATGGCAGTTTAGAGCAAGAATTGGAGCTAGAATTCAAATCTCCCTGCAGCCAATCCAATATTCTTTGTACTCTAACGGTTTGTCTCTGGAATATAAGCTATCCCTTTTTGTCTTTCAGTGAATATTTATAGTTCAGCTAAATTTCCCTGCCTGGAGATGTAATCTACGTTTTATTCTATTTATATTAAAATCTTGATGAGCCTAATGCCCAGAAAACTGGGGGTTCTGGTTAATTGGATTTGGTGAATAGCTTAAGGTTAAATAGAGCTTTTAAAAATTGCCATTCTTGTTGAAAATCATTCTTAAATATGAATCTACTTTCCATTTTAATCCAAATGATCATAATTTAATCTATTATAATTGAAAATCTTACGTTAAGTAGGGGTTGTCATTCTGAACATGATTTTTTATTGTATAGCACTTTGGATGTAGAAAATATTGTAAAGTGAACAAAATGCATCATGGTTCCAAGATATCCTTTGTGAATTTTGGGTGGCCTTTCCTGAGTAGTTGAAAAAGCACTGGATTTAGAATTGGAAATCTTGAGACCAAGTCCAAATCTGCCACTAAATAGCTATGTGACCTTGATAATGTCTCTTTCTTCCTCTCCAACCTCGTTTTGCACAACAGTCAGGTGAGGGAATAAAGCTAAATAGTATTTGATGTCCTTTCGGTCTTTACTTTCTCTGTTATTCTGTAGCTTGCGTTCTTGTCATTTGCTCTTCCACTGAAAGAATCCTGCTCAGGGTAGCTTTCCAGTTAGTTGGATGGTAATGAATTACAAGATTACAGATTCTAAGTGAGGTCCCCTAATAAGTCAGGTAAATTGAAGTTAAACAGTCATGATTCCTTCAAAATTTCCAGAAGCCAAGAAGAATGAGGAAAACACTGCACATTCCTATCAGGGGTAGTGCTAATGGCAGACAAACGTAGGAAACCAATCTTAGGCCAGTACAAGACTAGTCTGTGAACATGTTTTACCCAATACACATAGGTGCTCAATAAAAGTTTATTAAATACATGAATTTAAAAACAAAACACTTTATACAGACAGGATTCAAGATGCAACACCTCATAAAGAAGTCTACCTTGCCTTGGGTCATATTGTAAAGCCCCCAATGTTTCAGTATTTTCTTTCAATTTGTCATTTTCTGTCTAATTAAGAAATAAATATAACTTTATGTTTCTTATTCAAAGATAAAAATACAACCTGTGTTGGGTTTAAGTTCCAACCAGCCATTTCTATACTCCATCCTGTGAATCCATGATGATACTTTTTTCTGAGTACTGACAATGATGCAGAGAGAAAATAAGTTTAGACTCAATATTATATTTGCCAAATAGAGATGTATATTTAAGGGTCAGAGAAGTGCGTGGAATCATTATATTCTTGAAATTGACCTGACCTTGTTTATCTCCTTGTGCTGTCCCTGAATAATTAAAGCAAACCAATGGGTTTCTTCTTTGTACTCTTGAATCCACGCAGCATGGAACCAGAAAGAGAACATTTCTCTGGAAGGAATGCCTGGTTTCCACAAATTCTCCTGTGTTCACGTGGGATTATAGTTTCTGAGCTTTAGAGCATGGCACAAAGCTAAATTTGACTGTTTCTTAGGTGACCTAACCTGAGGGGGGTTGATGTTGTTTCAATTGCTATGATTATTGTTTATTCTGCATGTTTTAATCAGTATATCAGGGTTTGGATTTATGCATTGTGACAGTTCTTAAGAGGTACAATTTGAACAGCAATTCTAAAAATTGAAAGTAGAAAATGTTTTCTATTCTCCATATCTTACAAAGATTTCCTTGTTTGGTCAGCAGGGGTAAAAGTTGCAGGTAATTATGAGTGAGCTGAACGTGTTCCCCGGCCCCAGGATTCAGGGTATTTGCTTGGATAATAAACCAATCCCAAGTGCAGATAGCTTCAAGGGAGGAACAGCTGTGAGGTTGGAAGGAAGATAAGATCATGAGTGACTGGCAAGAAAATCTTTTTTTCTGGGAGTCTTATAAAGAATGACAGATTCCCTCCCACAGGGATGTTGAATACTTCAAAAATGCATGCTCCAATCAGAGGAATAGTTTTAGACCAAGGTTTCTCAACCTCACTATGGCATTTCAGGCTGTATGATTCTTTGTTGTGGGTGCTTTCCCATGCATAATAGAATGTTTAGCAGCATTCCTAGCCTCTTACCCACTAGATGCCAGGAGCACCCTCCCCCTAGTTGTGTCAACCAAGCATGTCTCCAGACAATGCTAAATGTCCCTTGTGGACCAATTCATCCCAAATTGACAAACACCATTTTAGACTAATGGTGAGACAAAATCTTTTGTTTCCTTACCTACTCACTTTACTCAACCCCTCTTAAGATTCTAGCAGTTTCTTTTGTTCTCTTCCCATCTTCCCTCTTTATATTCCTTTCTTCTGAAGACTTTGTTAGTGGGTTTAGATAATTCTCTAGTTTATAGTATAATTTGTGTTGGAAACCGCTGCTATAAATTGAATGTTTGGATCTCCCCAAAATGTATCTATTGAAAACCAAGATGATGGTATTAGGTGGGGCCTCTGGGAGATGATTAGGTCCTTAGGTCCTGAGGGTGGAGCCTTCATGAATGGGGACTAGTGCCCTTATAAAAGAGACCTCCGATTGCTCTCTGGCCCCTTCCACCCACTAGATGCCCACAGCAGACTGGGGAACAGTCTGTAACCCAGAAGAGGCCCTTCACCAGAACCCTCATGCTGGCACCTCGATCTCAGACTTCCAACTTCCAGAACTGTAAGAAATATATTTCTGTTGTTTATAAATAATGAACTGAAGTTGATGGTATTTTGTTACAGCAGTTCTAACAGACTAAAGCAACCGCTAAACTAAATCCATTTAGCTCTAAGGTTTCCCCACCCCCACCAATTGGTTTCCTTTTCATATAGAGGTAACTCCTTATATAACTTTATCCCCAATTAACTTGTCATATTCTGCATTTCTGTGTGAGAGTCTTAAGCAAGAGGAATATATTTTTGACTGTGTATCAGTTTGTATATATACTTAATTGGCCTGTTTTCTGGGAATACAAAACCTGGAAAAAGCAGTGTATCACTGCTGACTATTTGGATCAGATCCAGACAGGGTAGCCCCAGGTGACCTCCAAAGCCACTAACAAATGATCCTCTACCCTGGCATATATAGCCATATCTATCTATCTCTATCAAATTTCCTTTCTTATTCTATTCCTCTTTCGTCTATGCTCTTCATTCTCCCTTTGTTCATTCTTTGTTCTCTCTCTCTTGAATTTACTTTAGATCTACACTACTCTTGGGCATTTCGTAGCTCTTCTGATATTGTTCTTTGCTGAAAAGCTTACAGGGACACAGAAGCCTGAAAGAAAATGGCACATTTGGGAAACCACGCATGACAGGATGGCCAGAACTTAGAGTGCATTGAAAATAATGGCAGTAGTGAGTTTGAGAGGCCTGTGGAGGGCAGACTGTAAAGGACCTTAATAAAGTAGTACACCTTCATTCCAAAAATAGGAAAAACACATTAAAGTAGCTACAAATGCCACTACCCAAAGATAGTTACTATTAAGATTTCTGTGTTTTCTTCTCGATCTCATCTCTGTAGAGCAAGGATTTAGAGTTGAAGTTGTTTGTGTGTGAGAGTGTGTGTGTGTGTGTGTGTGAGGGGACAGCACCTAGCTTTGCTTGTACTGTATGAATTCTGTTTTTCTGCCAACATGGAAAATTATTTATTGCCTTAGAAATTATTTGGTTAATAAAACAGAAATGCTTTAAAATTAAATCAGGTAAAGAGGAGGTTTTTTAAAAAATGATATAAGATAATCTCCCAGGGAAAGAAAAGGACAATGAATACAACCATTCCTAAAGAGAGATGGAACTCTCTCCGTTGTTCTCTTGCTTTCTGGAGCCACATGATGTCTCATTACTGTTTCTTTCTGCACATATTCTCTCTTCTCAGGCGTCACTTTAGATGGAATTTGTTTATCTGTTCCCCTATCATGTTGTAACTCCAACTCTGGCTCAACATATCTTTCATCTTGGCTTCCCTAGATGACTGAGTTTCTGTGTCTAGATTTCTGAGAGAGGGAGAGGGAGAGGATACGATTGTCTCCAAGGTGGGTGATTCAGTTCTGCTGCAGTTAACTCTGATTACAAGCAATGCAGAGTGGGATTGGGACAGTCATGGATAAGGGTGCTCTGTCCAGGCTCTGCTGAGAGACAATGATAAGCATAATATGCTTATGTGGTTGAAAATTCTAAATACAACTTCGTAATATTCCATGGAATGAACATACTAGCCCCCCCCCCCATATTTGAGTCTGGTCTTTTAGTCATTGGATGAGTAAAAAGACTGAGGATCCTGGATGGAAGAGTTCTAGGGAAGAAGACTGGAATGTCAGATATCACTTTTGCTCACACTTCCCATGAGCCAGAATTCACATAACCATACCTAATGGAAATGTGACTGGGAAATATAGTCTATGTGACCAGGAAATAAGGCAAACAAGGATGCTGGTGAGGAACAGACAGCTTCTGCCTCACGCCGTTTCTTTGATTTTGAGAATGATAGTTCACAGGACAGCCGTGCCTTTTGTCAGTCTGTACCTCAGAGAAATGTTACACTGCATAGTTTAGAGACTGATTTGAGTGTCATTTCTTCCTTTACAGCATTATAAAGCATATTTGACTTTAATGCACATGTATGAGTAAGACAAACCACTGAAAGCTAATATAAGGCTAATGTTGATCAACACCCTTCAAACAGTGCATTAGAATGATTATCTGTATTTTCAACCTGAAGAACTTAGTGGGAAATGCTTAGGTTCTCTTCTTGTTATACTCCTTTGAAATACTCTTTCTTTAAAATCAGGTGTCCTTGTCAATAGATTACAGTTCAATTAAAACAAATACCGAAATGTTTGCCATGTCGCCTGGCTCTTAACATAAATGGGGAAAATATATATCTGTAGAAAATAAAGACGAATAAAAAAGTAATCAAGGCATAGAATACTCTGCCCACTATCCACTTCTCTAAAAAGAAAAATAAATAAATAAACCAAGTAACCAGTGAAACCAAGTCTATAAAACCAGCAGGTTGCTCTGATAAGTAAAATTGGGAGTGGACATTGAGTTTTTGTAAAGAGATGTAAAATCTAATTTCTTCCCAAAATCAAGATTTTTTTTAAAAATCCCAGAATGTTTGGGGTCTGGTTTAATTTTAAACATGTACCCATAAATTCTGCCTTGATCACATGTTTATTCCCATTTAAAATGGTCCCTGTTGGGAAATGAACTACTGAAAACTCTGGAGCAGCATTCCACTATTCCTTCATGGAAATGATGTATACAATTATAAGAGGATTCAAAATCTCACCCACCAACAGCTTTTTAAATTTTTTTGAGTTTGAAGAGAGATTACAGCTTTCACAGCATACCTTAGGAACTAAATTACTATTAAGTATAAAGAAAATGAAAAATTGGTAAGCTTACTTATCTAAGTAAATAATTTTTATGTTTTGGCCTGCGCCTTTTCATACAGGAACATTTACATTAATAGAAAATATTAATTTGATATTTATCCCTCAACGAGTGTAGGGTTTTTTAATAAAAATTTTTTAAATTAAAATTATATCTACAGAGAATGGATCTAACTTGGAAAATGAGAATGAGAGTGTGTCTTGAAAAGGCACTATTATAAAATAGAGGATGATTGTTTATTTTAATTTATTTTGGGGTCTACTAAAGCAACTCGATCAAACAGAATATATAATAATTTCTTTCTCCAGCCTTTATATATCTATGCCAGCACACCTAGCTCGAACTTATCTCTGAATATCCTGTTACAGAAATGTTTAATTTATATAGGGAAGTCTGATAACACTATTACATAAAAGATGTTCTGATCTCTTTCATATTCTAAAAAGGAAGACATGACAATTAGCTCACTGTGTACCCTCCTGATATCATTTTGTTATTTCTGTAATTTTAGGACTTGAAACAAATATTTCCATAAAAACATCTTCAGTGGAATACTAAACATATATATTCAGTTTGAGAAGAAAATACCAAATGATCACATGAGTTAAGAAGATTTTGTTACACTAGTGATTAACATTATGAATCATACCAGTGATGTCATAAGTTAATATGAAGTTAATATGTGCACAGTGGTTAAGTAAATGGGTTTTATTGTTCATGCATGAGTTTAAAAATATTTATTGAGCACCTACTATTTGCTATGCACCATTCTAGATGCTGAGGATACAGCAGCAAATAAGACAGACACTTCTACTCTCATGTAGCTTATGTCCAGTAATCAACAAAACTGAAGTAGATTCCCAGCTCGGTCACTTACCAGTTGTGTGACCTTGGGAAATTTATTTAACTTTAATAGCTGATTCTCAGCCTCCTAAACTGTAAAATATGCACAATATCACCTTCCTTTATGGGGTTATTGTGAGGATTCAGTGAGAAGGAAGCACAAGATATTTTAGCAGAGTTCCTAGTACATAGATGTGGTTTAGCGTATGGTCATTGCTGTTGCCATTATTATTAGCAGCAATTATTTTTAATTATTAGTACTTTTTATTAACAATGATTCATTACCCAAATGTCTTACAAAAAGAGATGAAATACGAATCAACTATTTCTTTGATTCATTCCTTTTAGATTATGTGAAAACAAAATGAAAGTTTATAGTTGCCCTTTTACATTCAATAAGCCAAGAGATATTTGCTCACAAGTGAAACTTATTTTAGAGTTCCCAAGCCTCATTCATTCTGCGCAGTGAATCAAGAGCTTTTTAGAAGAAGCAAAGGCATCATACAAATCAATATATATATTCATTGAGTACCTTTGAAGTATGAGACAACATACGTAGAAATTAAGACTTAGTCCCTGCACTCAAGGAATACACAATACAGGCAGGGTAGATATTCTGGTTAAAAGAAGAGTGGGAGTAATAACCACAAAAGATTTTTAAGATAGCTCTCCTGTTAGCTACAAACTACCTCACTTACAAAATTACAATATCAATCTAAACCATACAGCATTGCCATTCTAGTATAAACAGTAGAACCAATGCTTAAACCTAGAAAAATTAAGGCTTAGATGGGTATCCTGAAACTCTGTAAAAGGAAAAATATATCTTAAAAATACACAACAGGGAGAGAGTATAGATTTTTTTTATAAACACTTAGTATGTAATGTTTGGAGGGGATATATGGGCAGGGATGGCTTAAAATTTGGAAGAAAGAGCCCTCTAGCAAGTAAAATGAAATCCTCCCTTATCTAGCCATTAGGAGAGAAATACAATTTGTTACCCCAGGAGGTTGTCCAAGCTGGTAATTCCATTGAGGTTCAGAAAGAGTTTGGATGAATACTCTTTGGGGGACCATATTCTAAAAAGGACTATGAGGAATGGCCTACGAAAGACATACTAGAAATGCTGAGGTTGATAATCTTGACTAGTAACCACACTTTTCTGCAAAATAACATTAGGTGTTCTTGTCAGAGAAGAAAATGGGGCTGACCCAGCATGGAGTGTTTTAAAATTTTCTCACGTTTTTGGAGGCATAAGAATAAATACCTATGAATAAACATTTCTCCAATGATGCTTTAAAAATATCCAACAAGCCTACAAAAAGATACTCAGCATCATCAGTCATCAGAGGAATGCAAACCCAAAAGCACAATGAGATGTCACTTCACACCCATTAGGATGGCTACCATCGAAAAAGAAAGAAAGAAAGAAAGGACGGCAGGAAGGAAAGGAGGGAGGGAGAGAGGGAAAGGAAAAGAAAGGAAAAAAAAAGAAAAGAAAAGAATAGAATTTAGTGTTAGTGAAGATGTAGAAAAAATGGAGCCTGTGTGCACTATTAGAGGGATTGTAAAATGGTGCAACCGCTATGGAAAATAATATGGCGATCCTTCAAAAAATTAAAAATGGAGGTGTTGTATGATCCAACAATCCTACTTTGGGGCATATACTCAAAAGAATTGAAAAAGGATCTAAGAACATATTTGCACACTCATGTTCATTATTCACAATAGCGAGAAGAGGAAGCAGCCCAGATGTGCATAGATATATCAACAGGCAAAGAAAATGTGGTAGGTACATATAATAGAATATGATTCCGCCTTGAAAAAGAAGGATATCTTGTCCTGTGCTACACATGAGGTAATTTCAGGACGTTATGCTAAGAGAAATAAACTACAAAAAGACAAATACTATATCATTCCACATGTATGAAGTATCTAAACTAGTCCAGTTCATAGAAAGAAAACAAAGTGGTTGGTTCCCAGGGGCTGAGGGAAGGGGGAAAATGAGACTGCTTAATGGGTATACAGTTTCATATTTGCAAGAAAAAAATTTCTGGAGATCTGTTTCACAACAACGTTAATAAATGCTACTGAACTGAACTGTACCCTTAAAAAATAGTTAGGATAGGTGCACCCGGTTGGCTCAGTTGGTAGGACATGCAACTCTTGATCTCAAGGTCCTGTTTTCAAACCCCACAGTGGGCATGGAACCCACTTAAAATAAAAAAAAAAATTTAATAGGATGGTAAATTTTATATTTTGTAGTTTTTTATCATAATAAAAATGCATTTAATAATTTTTAAATGAATAAATGTCTAAAAGTCACAATTCTATCTGAATGTGATTTGGCCATAATAACTTGACTCAAGGCTTTTTCATTTCAGTCTTCTGTTTTATTTTATTTTTTTTTAAATCACCCTCAGCTGTGAACTGGAAATAAGTTGAATTCCTTCTTCTGGGTATAAAAATGAGTTAAATGTTTATAGCTAAGGGAATACAGGTTTAGATATTCATCTCATAAGCATGTTTACAAGATGTAAAAGAAAAAAACTTCATTGGTTACTTATGCATCTGTTGTTAGAAAGCTGTAGATTTCTGTCTATTTCCTATAGAATTTTAAGTGCCACATTAAATCACATTATTTAGTGCTAACAGATACCCTCAGAATTATGTAGCATGAGGGGTTTGAAAAGAGAGAGTACATTTTCCCCTTTTTTATAGATGATTTTAAAATCCTTACAGGAGCATTTATTATATTCCCACTTACCACCACTGGGTCTCATCAGTCTTGAAGATATTTTTTTTCTCAATTTCCTTATATGCCCATTTCCTTTTGGCAATATCTTGCTTTTCCTTTTTAAATTTGAACTTGAATATTAAAACAGATGCAAAGGAGAGTACTACTTACACATAAACTCTTGAACTGCATTTTTATCATTTGCTCTGTGCAAAAAACCCAATTGTATGAAATTGATAGCAACATTTTAGTATATCCTCTGGTCCCCAGGGAAAAGCAATGTGCTTAGACAGATGATCTGATTTTATGAGCACATAGCTGAAGTCTAGCACTGCGCATTTGTCTTTATGCTCCTACTTTTTTCAGGGACTATGAAAACACATTTAGGCAGTAGTTTCACTTTCCAACAATGGACTGCAAAGCCTTTGACAATACGTAGCATTTGCAGTGCTATTTTTCATGATGCATATCAAAGTATAGATCACTTGAGCAAAGAATCTTAATCTCAGCTTGTTAATAAGAAAACAGGAACCTTACTATATGAACTCATTTTATTATCTACTCTCACTGAGAGCTGTGATTTGGATTCCACTCAAATATGAATTAGTTTAAATGTTGCTCTGCTGCGACTGCTGAATTTATTCATTATGCTGTAATATTTTACTTATGAAACTGCATTTGGAAATCCTTTGGTGTATATCACGATGAAATTACAGTGCTCGGGGATATTGATTATTGCTTGTAATTGCCATCATAATAGCCAACAATTCTCTGTCTTTCTTTGTCTTTCTTCTCTCCGTTAATGATATACTAAACCAAATCAATATCCAACATATGGGGCCACTTACATTGTCTCGAAAATCTGATTGTTCTCCTTCATAAATATGTAAAAGATCAAAGATTTTATCTCCAATCACTGGGTGAAAAGCACCCCATACTGCTGGGTTTCCCTTTTATCCTACAGGAACATATCAGGGTGTTGCTGTGCAGGACTGGTTATACCTAAGTGACATCTTGTCACCTCCACAGTAACCACCAATTTGTTAGTGGTGAGGAGATGGGGAGGGGGCTCCACTCTGCTGTCCATAAAGTGTTACATGTCTTGCTCACTAGTAAATTAGATAGCCAGAGGGGAAAACATAAGCTGGGAGCACTAACCAAACAGTAAAGAAGAAATTCCCCTCTTTATAAACGGAAGAGATCGTTTCAGGAACTAAAGAGGAAGTACAGGGGCACCTGGGTAGCTCAGTTGGTTATGCGTTTGCCTTCGGCTCGGTCATGATCCCAGGGTACTGGGATCTAGTACTACATCAGGCTCCTTGCTCAGTGGGGAGTCTGCTTCTCTCTCTGCCTGCCACTCCCCCTGCTTATGTGCTTTCTCTCTGTCAAATAAATAAATAAAATCTTTAGCTAGATAGATGATAGATACATATAGATGATAGATGATAGATAGCACAATTAAATGGAAGGAGTATAATGGTGTGAGTCACTTTTTCAATATATTTATTCCTTATTTCTAACTATATACTGTTTCTCCATTCTGGGGATACTTTAGGTACCTTTAGAAGCAGTAATAACTCCTTTTCCTTCCTAACAGCTAAAAGGTAGCTTCATTGTAATGCTTCCACGTTCATCCAAAATAGTTAAGGTGGTCTTTAAAACTTATCTTAGTTTTAAGATAAGTGACATATGGAAGAATAGACTGTTTCAATGGATTGTTATTTGTTTAGCCTGGATCAGTTAACCTGGGAGCTTAGAACCTGGTGGTAGTCCAGTGAAGACTGGTTGGCAGGTCACCTAGTGCAGAGGAAATACATTCTTTTGGAAGTCCCTGATTCCAAGTTCATTTATGCCATTAAGTACCTGTGTTACTTTTAGGTAGTCCATTTCATTTTCTGGGCCTTGGTTTCCCTAACTGCAAAATCAGTGTGTTGGGCTAGTAGATGATCATGGAGATCCCTTCTTTCAACTCTGTAATTCTTTAGCTATCATTCTCATGTTTGTCACTGTTCCCAAGGGGAACAGGGTAAACGTGGCTCAATTCAGTATTACCCGCGTGCTTCTTCTGTGCCTTGACAGGTCTGCATTCATACCTTAATGTGTCCATGACCTGCCTCACCCAGCAGAGTGCACAGTGATGTCAAGGTTAAGAGCAATTGGCAGCTCTGGAGCCGGCCTGCTTGTGTTTGAGACAACTTCTCCAGTTACTAGCTGTGGGACCACGGACAACTTAACCTCTCTGTGCATTGCTTTTCTCATCTGTAAATGGAGATATTTATTTTAATGGGGTTGTTGTGAAGATTAAATCATATACTAGTTTATTAATTACTTAGAACCATGCTCGGCACAAGTGAGCACTTAATGAATGTTACCTCTTATCATCATTATAATAACTACTATTATCACCACTTTATTCCTGCTGAAAACCTCTTTTGGTCTCTGTTTCTTCATCTGTAAGATGAGACTAATGGTATCAGCCTCATAAATGTATGAGGATCAAAATATTGCACATAAAGTGCCTGGTGCCTGGACTTTCTAGGTGCTCAGTAAATCATGTTCACATAAAAAGAACCAGCTATGCATATGGTTGGTATTAAACAGTGCATTTTTTCCACTTACCCCACATACCTTCTTTCTGATAACTTGTTACAAAGGCAGTACAAGGTTAAGGCAGAGAACTTAAAAAAAAAAATACCAAAAGATAACACAAGTTACTATTTTTACATGAGCATATATATTTTTTTCATTTTAAAAATTGTATCCTGGGGCACCTGGTTGGCTCAGTTGGTTTAAGCATCTGCCTTCAGCTCAGGTCATGATCTCAGGGTCCTGGGACTGAGTCCCACATCAGGCTCTCTGCTCAGCGGGGAGTCTGCTTCTCCCTTTCCCTCTCGTGCTCTCTCTCTCTCTCAAATAAATAAATGAAATCTTTTTTTAAAAATTGTATCTTATTGCCCATACTGTTTTGAAACCTACCTTTCTTCCCTTGGTGATCTCTTTAAACACTTCCTAGTGAAGAGATCTTCTTTTACAGTACCATTTGTAATGGTTATATGGTATTTTATGTGTTTGTAAAATAATTTACTTAACCAAGTACTTATTATTGAGCACTTGGGTGTTTAATTTGCACTATTACAAATTACACTGAAATGAATTACTTGTATACATTGTCAGACACATCATTTCCTAAGGATAAATTATTGTAGGCAGCATATTTAAAGTCTCCTGATACTAATGACAAATTGCCCTCCAGAAAGGCTTGTGAATGTGTACTACTCTCAGCAACCCTGCCCTTTATATAACCTTTACCCTTATGGTACTAACACAGAATTCTCTAATGTGGAGATTTTTCATGAACTGGTAGCTTAGACAGTTGTTTTTTCCTCTAAACATATATATGCTTTTGTTCTTTAAAGTGAAAGTTGGAAATCAGACTTATAATAGTCTTAATGATTTATACATTTGGTCATGTGTGACAGGGTGATGTTGGCTCTCTATTTAGAGGAGGGGTTTCTTATAGTACATTAAAATGTAACACTAGAATGTGTTTTGCTTAACAGTACATTCTACTGCTCCAGGCAGCACAGTAGAGAGGTTAAGATTAAGGATTTTGGAACCGAATTGACCTGGGTTCCTATTCTGGCTCTGTCATTCACATACTAGGAGGATGTAGGCAAGTTTTTTTTAAACCTCCTTAGGCCTCCATTTTCTTAAATGCACAATGAGGATAATAATACAGCCTATTTCTTTTTAAAAAGATTTCATTTATTTATTTGATAAAGAGAGAGCACAAGTAGGCAGAGCTGGAGGCAGAGAGAGAGGAGAAGCAGGCTCCCTGCTGAGCAGAGACCACCCCCCCCAAAGTGGGGCTCCATACCAGGACCCTGTGATCATGACCTGAGCTGAAGGCAGATGCTTAACTCACTGAGCCACCCAGGTGCCCCAATATAGCCTATTTCATATGAGTGAAGACTCACTGAGATTATGTGTTTAACACAAAGCCTGGCACATAGCACTCAGTAAGTGTAAAGTACATGCACAAAACATACTTTAATATATTTGTTTTTGGCAGCTCCTTCCATGTCCATAAATCAGTACTGCTTATGAAATATCCATATTGCAATAGTCATGAGCAGTCAGTAATCATCATATAGTAATTTAGACATGACAGCCCCATGAAGTTCTAGAACAGGCAAAATTAATACATGGTAGGAAAAATGCTACGTAGTAGTTACCTGGGGGAAGTGGGGTAAGGATTTACTTAGGCAGGAGGAAACTTCCTGTGGTGATGGGAATGTTCTCTCTCTTGATATAGGTTTATGTTGCACAGATGATTGCATTTGTCAAATCTCAGCAAATGTATACTTAAAATTTGTGCATTTCATCATGTATAATTTTTTATTGAAACATACTTACATATAACATTATGTAAATTTAAGGTGTACTACGTGTTGATTTGGTACATTTATACATTGCAACATGATTGTCATTGTAGCATTAGTTAACACCTTTATGATGTTGCATAATTATCATTTCTTCTTTGTGGTGGGAATAATTAAAATCTCAATTAGCAAGCTTGATGATTATAATACATACAGTTGTCTATAATGACTGTACTGTACAT